>NW_006770348.1:85633-110256 GCF_000442215.2 Lipotes vexillifer | reverse complement strand
GAAAGAGGCAATTTTGACTCTATGACCTCTTCCTTGCCCTTTCTCTCTCTATCTTCTCTAAGAGGAAGAAATGTGTCAGAGCCCAAGCTTGGACTTTGTTTACTGAGAGGGTAGATTCGATGCTGGTTATATGTTTTATGGGAGGCACAACAGTGTAGTGGTTAAGAGAGTAGACTTTGAAGCCACATAACATGGTTTGATTCGGTTTCTGTGGTTTTCTGGTCTTGGAACTGGGTCAGTTAGTATACCTTCTTTGGATTTATTCCCTTATCTATGAACATAGGATAATAACACCTATGTCCTGGGATAGTTTTGATGATTGAATGAGTTAATACATAAAACCCACTAAGAACAGTGTCTGGAAGACTATAAGCTCTTAATAAATTTCTCTTAAACCCTAATGGCTTTCCCTCCTTTCCCTTATTTAACTTTAGGAAGACAACTTGGAAGCTGCAGAAAGGGGGTTTTTGAGTGTGAACCGCAGTGTAACACACACTTATACACTAGTACACACAGGGATAAAATATTTGGAGAGCTAGCTACTTGTCTGCTCACATACAGCTCATCAATCTCCATTATCTATCCAACCTATAGATAAACATTCTGTCCAATCTGTAGGGTTAGTGTTAGGGTTATCTATAGAGTTATAGATACACATATGGGAAGAATGTATTGTAGGAACAACTTTATAGTATGCTAGTAGATGAACCACTGTACAAAAAATAGATCTTTTCTTTGATTGGGGGCATTGCCCACTGATGATAGTAGTTAAATTGGATATAAGTGACTGTAAAAATGTATGTAGATCACGCTCTAATATCAGATGGGTACATAAAGGAAGCCCGTAAAGTTCATTGATAAACAATTCTATTCCATGTTCTGTAGTGTCTTAACTGGATAGAGATACCCAGTTATTATTTTCCCTAACTTAGATACCCACTTACACCCAGCCTCAACTACACCATATATACCAATGCCTCCCAACTTTTTATCTTTGTCCCAAACTGACATGGCCAACTTTCTACTTGACATTTTGGACATCAAGAAAGAACTTCAAACTCAGCATGTATAAGCTCAAGACCTTGAATTTGACTCCCATGCACCTGATCTTTTATTGTTTCCTATCTTAATGAATAGCACCACCATCAGTCCAGCTGTGTAAACTTGAGTCCTAAGAATTATCCGTGAGACCCAGTGCTCCCCATCTTCAGGTCCCATATCTATCTTCTAACATTTTTCAGATCCACTCAATTCTCACCCTCTCCACTGCTACCACCCTTTCCTGAGCCACTGTTTCGTCTTGACAAGTACAGTAGCCTCCTAACTGATTTTCCTGCAACCACTATTGCTCTCCATTAAACTCTCCACACTGCAGCCAGAGTGATATTTTCAAAATGAAAATATGGCCATGTCACTGATCTGATTTAAACAAACCAGTGTTTTCCTGCTGTCTTAGGATAAAGACCAAAATCTCTAACACAGCCTACGAGACCCAGCATGATCTGACTTATGTTCTCCAGCTACATTTCTACCTTCTTTTCATTGCTTTTTCTGCTCCAAACACTGGCGCCGCTTTTTTTTTTTTTTTTTTTTTTTTGGGGTATGGGCCTCTCACTATTGTGGCCTCTCCCATTGTGGAGCACAGGCTCCAGATGCGCAGGCTCAGCAGCCATGGCTCACGGGCCCAGCCGCTCCGTGGCATGTGGGATCTTCCCGGACTGGGGCGCTAACCCGTGTCCCCTGCATCAGCAGGCGGACTCTCAACCACTGCACCACCAGGGAAGCCCACACTGGCCCTTTTTAATTTCTTCAGTGACATTACATAACTTCATGCCTCAGATCCTTTTTTGTATGCTGTTCTCTCTGCCTGGAAAGCTTTCTACCTGCAGGTCTTCCCACCTTTTAACCCCCACAGATACCTGACCTTGTTAAGTTCTTATCCTTCAGATTTTAGGTAAGTTATCACTTTCTTATGGAAACTCTGACTACCCAGACTAAGTCCGATCTATTATACGTGGAGATCCCCTTAACTTTATCTCATGGCATTCACCACAGGTGAAATGGCATGCTTATTTCTGTGACTCTTTGTTTAATGTCTGTATCTACCAAAATATTGAATGAAAACTTCGTGAGGACAGAGGCAGTATCCATTGTGCTCACTACTGTATCTCCAGTATTTAGCATGTCATAGAAATAATCGGTGTTTGTTGAATAATACTGACAGAAATTTTAGAGACCCTGATCTCTGTTTAACTGGTACATCAGAACCCTAAAACTTCATGCTGTTTGATCAACCACTTCTAACTGAACACAGCTTGGAGGGAAAAACTTTTGCTACCGTCAAGTCAAACATTACCTTCTCCACTGTGATCACTTCTTTGACTCTACCAGATAGGCCTAAGAGCATCTTTTTTTGTACAGTACGTACATACTTCCATTATAGCAATTAACTTACTTCATTGCAGGCATTGACTCATCTAATTCTAAAATAAGTGCAAGCCCCTTTGAAGTAGAAATATTTTTTAAAATATATTTAGATCCCCAGAACCTAGCACACTGCCTGGCATATAGATGGCCCATGCACTTTTGCTGAATGAATGAACAAATGAATTCGGCCTCTATCCAAACTCTTGCTAATAAAATATAATAGCATTCTGAAGGCTGATTCACATACTTTCAGTTTTATTCTTGAATCACCTTAGGCCACCAGGAGACTGTATCATAGGATCATATTAGCTTAGTATTTGCTGAATCAGTTTCACTCGCTTGCACTTTAATGTTATGCTTTTGGCAGTTATCAAAGGTCATTAAAAAAAATAGCCAAACAGCTATACGGATATTCGTTCTGCATTTATTGTAAATCTGTTATGAAGGGCACTGTTCATCACATTGTTTAATGTCCCCTTTACACAATGTCACACAGAAAATTAATTTTATAATATAATGACAAAAGCCTTTATCTCTGGAATTATTATATTTCCTCCTTTCTGACCTTGAGAACTATATAAGAATGCAGACTATGAAGTCAGAGAGTCCTTGGATTTGAATCTTGGCTCCACTTAAGGGTTTAGTTTTGTGACACTGGGCAAGATCATTTTTCCAACTTCAGTAACTTCATCTGTAAGATGAGGATTATAACACCTACTCTCCATGGCTGTAGTGAAGATAGATACAATGTCAGTGCACCTAGCAAAGTTCCTGGCACACAATATGTGTACAGTATATAGTAAAAATCATTTAATTTTTTTTCCCCTTGGCTGCTAGGAAGCACAGAGGCAAACTTGATACTTAACTATAGCAGCTATATCAACTTTTCCACTTTTTCTTGACCTGATTTTAATTTTCTTTGAATTTTATTTTTAAAAACTACTTCAATTAATTATGGAAAGGAGGTACATAAAATATATAAAAGGATTATTACCTGTGAACTCTGAACTACAGCAACAACAAAAATCTCCATTAGTTAAAAACCCTAAAGTTATAATTATCATAGACTAATGTAGTATAGGAAATGTCGAGATTTAAGGGGCAGAGAAGAAAACCCCAATATTTCTACAAGTGCCCCCCTTTAGGTGCCACAATATATTACATCTCACCATTAGGGATTCCTCTCCCAACAGGACTCGTGAAATGTAAATACATGAATATACATTACACTATTACTTACTTGTCGTCAGAATCAGGAGGATCAAAGACAGGAAGGATTGCTTAGAGGAAAAGGACATGAGGAAGAGAATAGAAGGGGAGAAAATGGTTAAAATATTTTGAAAAGAGAAAAAGCTGGAAATGAGGGAAGAATGCAGAATACTGACTTTGCTCATATCCTAATTTCCTTCAGGTAGACCATATCATACTGTTCTTTGGGATATATATTAAAGAAGAAACAATTACTTTACAATATGTCCTCTAACTAAAGAGACCTATTAAGGAATATGCATTTGAAATGATCACAGACATGCTTGTGAAAAAAATGGAAAAAAGTGGGCAAGATGCTAGGACAATAAGGTAGATTGCAATGTGAATGATTAATGATTAATTGTTGTATTTATTCAACAAGGATTTGTTACATGCCTGTGATATGCTAGAAGGCATTAGATATTAGGAAATACCAAGATTAATGGGACATAAAGTCTTTCCCTTCAATGAATTGTCATTCTAGTGTGACAAAGAGGCAGAATGGAAGGATAGGAGACCAAACTCATTCACCAAACACTTACATGGATAACTACTATGTGTCGGGAACTTTGCCAGAACCTGTGTGTACATCACATGTATTTTTTAAATTAAAAATTGTTATTTACATATATTTACATCTATTTAAATAGATATACGATATATATACCGTACATATAAAATACGATATATATTGTACATATAAAATATGATATATATATAGTACATATAAAATATGGTATATATATATCACATATATATTTGTTTATAATAGCTTCCAGGTTTTGATAACCTGTGTTGCACTACAGATTTTACGTATATTATCTCTATACTTCACAACGAATCTGTGTAACAGAGAGCATTCTTTCAATTTTATAGATGAAGACATTCAGGTTTAGTGAAGTAAAATAGCTAGTAAGTGACAGAGGCGAGATTCCAACCAGGCCAGTGTCCTTTCCCCCATCTCACTGTGTCCACTACAATATTCTTTTCTGGGCCTTTGCCAGTACCATAAAAGTGGTGAGTGTGGCATGAGGTAAGTCAATATGCTACAGTCTCGGTGCCTGGCCACTGAGTGATTTGGAAAGCTACCCCATTCTGGGTGATCCCCAGCCTTCCTATTTTGCCCTGCCAGCATCTTGCTAGTTGTGGTACATAGCCTCTGAGATGGTCCCCAATGAGCTCCGCCTCCTAGTTTCCATACCCTTATATAATCCCCACTAGGCATTCGACTGGCCTAGTGACTTGACTCTAATCAATTTAATACAGCAAAGATGATGGGATGTCACTTCCATGAGTAATTTACAAAAGACTGTGACGTCCATCTCCCCCCTTCTTCTCTCACTGGCTCACTGTGAGAGAGAAGCCAGCTGCCACGTTGTGAGTTGCCTTTTAGAGAGACTCACTTGGTAAAGGACTTGATGTCAGCCTGCCTACAGCCACATGAGTGGGAGTGGATTCCCCCTCCCCTGCCCCCAGGTGAGCTATGAGATGACTCCACAGCCCAGGCTGACATCTTGATTGCAGCCTGATGACACACTCTGAGCCATAGAAACGCACGTAAGCTGTGCCCAGATTTTTCTGATCTACAAAAACTGTGAGATAATAAATGTGTGTTGTTTTAAGCTATTATGTTCTGGGGTAATTTTTTGCATAGCAATAAATAATTTATTCATTGGGGGAAAATGTTTCCCAGATTTGTAAATAGTTGATTCAGCCAGAACAATGGCTGGGCTAGTGACTCAACACGGTAACAAGTACATGACTTGAGCTCTTGAAACATTAAGACATTTACTGAGCATTTGCCAAGCACCAGACATAGAAGATTATCTTAGTTCTTTAAAACAAGTCTATGGAAGTACTGTATTCATCCCCATTTGGCTGATGAGGAAACTGAGGCACAGAGTTTTCCAAGTTTGCACAGCCAGTAAGGTAGCAGTGCTTTGATTTGCACCCAGTGCTGACTCTAGAGCAAGCATTCTTAAATAGATAGCCATGTTGTCTCAACTCTGCTATAATATTCTCAGTACATTTCCTAGAAGTTAGCTAAGTGGTTCTCTCTCCCAGTCTTTTTTTTTTTGATAAGGACATAAAAGGAATATTGATGAAATTTAGAGATGAAATTAAACTGGGAAGCAGAATGAATATGAAACATAACAGACATGATTCAAAAATCTCAATAGATTGGGGCAATGTTCCAAATCTAGCATGGTGACATTTAATGGGAATATGTGCTGAATTTGCATATTTAAAATTTTTAAGTATAAAAGCAAAATGACATGGCTTCACACTTAGAAATCCATGTTAAAGGACTTTGGGATTTTATTTAATAATAATCCCAAAGAGTGAGTAAGAAAGGCCCTCTGATTTTAGACTGCAATAATAGAAGTGCAGTACGTAGAAGAAGCAAAAGATACTTTTACTCTTTATGAGTACGTTAGATTCCATACAAAGGGGCTGCATTCAAAATTAGTCATCTTATTTTAAAAAACTTTAGACCCGCTGGAAAAGGGCATTGTGGGGCTGGCTGCTGACCTCCAGGGGACACTTTGAAAACTTGGGGTGATTTTTGTCTTAAAAAAAGTTTTTAATTGTAACTTACACATTGCAAAATATGTTATTTATTATAAATCTATTTCATTGAATGTCTCATTATATTAAAGTTCAAGAATTATATAGACTTTTATAGGTGATGTGTGTAGGTAGGCTATATTACCTATGAGTTTAATTTCAGTAAAGGGGATTAGCAAAATATGGTCATTAAATCTGGTAAGCTTGATAAGAACAGCGCTGGAACATATTTAGGGCAGAACAATCAGGGTGGTGAGGAGACTTGAAACCAAATCATTGGGAAACTGGAAAGATTTGAAGTGTTGTGACAGAGAGAAGAGAAATATTACTGTAGGGTAGCATGAGAGTTATCTTAAATACTAATGGCTTGTCCTGCAGAACAGACGATAGAATTGTTTTATAGTGTCCTAATAACTAAAATGAGATAAACAAAGGAAATTCCAGAGAGCATATTTCAGTGAAATACAAGGGAGACCTCTCCAACAAGGCATTATCTGATAGAATGGGCGGCTTCACGCCATTGAGAGTTGCAGATTACTACATGTAGTCAAGTACTATCTGCTTTAGTGACTAGTACATGTGCGGTGTTCAGTGACTATGTGTTGAATAAATGAATAACTTTCATATAAAAGATTCAAGCATTAGACTGGTCATTTGAATTAGATAAACTCTAAGGTTCTGTCCTACTCTGAAAGTTTGTGATTAAGACTGGAACGGAAAAATATAGGTATGTTATATATCTTTGTAAACTATGAATTTCAGAATGGGAAGCTACACATGTGATGATGAAAAGAAAAATAATAGCATGTCTGATCTGTATGCTATAGAAATGTCAACTACCACAGTGTAAAATAGATGATGACTGTCAATCTACACAATATACAGAATCTCAAAATTGCCAAAGTCTGTTTTTAAAGCATAAATTATTAGCTCAATTTTGGTAAAGTTTCATACATTGACAGGCCATATTAAGCAAGGAAACACTTGTGTTCTCCTGTTAAATTAAATGATGGAAGCAGGTATACGTGGCAAGTGTGCTCATTTGCTGGGTGGATGATCTGACGGCAGTAAGTCAAAAATTCAGAAGTGAGATTTAACTCATTTAACTCTCCTTATCAATAAATATTGACAGTTTCTTTATCAATCGATATTCATTGAGGATCTAGTACGTATATAATGATATTCTCGGTTGTGTAGAACATCTGCAAGAAAACAAATAATGGCCCGTGCCGTCCTACTTTGGTTAGGAAGATAAGATGAAAATAACATAACATTTATAATAATTTTTAAAATTCACGACTGTAAAATTAAGTGCCAACACAAGGAGTCATAAAGGAGGGTTGTGAAGGAAATTACTCAGTATAGGCTGTGGCACAGAGAGAAGAATTCATGGAGGAGCTGTGACCTTCTTGAACCTTGAAGGTTATTTGGATAACATGAGCAGCACAGTGTAGAAAATAGCCTGATGAAAGCGGAGTAACTGTGTTATGGAAAAGTGGGAAATTGACTTGAACATTAGGCTAAGGGTCATCCAATTATAGAAGGCTTTGGAAGTCATGCAGAGTAGTACTGGTAAATAGGGAAATACCATAGGTTTTTGAGAAGATGAATGAGATGATGGGTGTATCATTTAAAGGAAATTAGATTAGCCGTGGTTTACTGAGTGGGCTTAATCAGGGAGAAAAGAGACTGTAGAGACAAGTAGGCTGTAATAATCCATTCACAGGGGAATAGTGTTTTAGAATGACATATTTTCTCTGGAAATGAAAGTTAAGGTATAAACATGTCTAAATAATGCTAACAAGACTTGAATATTGCCTGGGCATAAGAGATGGAGAAAAACTACTCAAGTGGCTACAAAATTCTGAGCTTAAGAATTGACAGAGAAAAGAAAATTTAAAAAGAGAAAACAAAGGAAAGTGAAGATGTGGATTTCTAAATTGATTCAGTATTGAACAAATGAATTTAAGATGGCTCAGTTAAAGAAAAACAATGAAAGAAGCACATCCTCCTGACTTGAAAAGTTCCTTTGAGACATACCTATCTTCTGATTTCCTCATAATAGCAGTCACAAGTACAAAACCTTAGTATTCTTTGGTTTCTTATACTGGAAGATATAAAGGATAAAGTAGACTGTAGAATTTGTAATTTAACAATGCTAAAAATCATGTTAGCAATTCCTAAACAAAATATGGTGGTAGGTATTAGGGAAGGCAGGAACTACTGTAGCACCATCATAACTCCCATTCTTTAGAAACTTAGTAAAAGATAAAAAATATAGAGGGATGGAGGATAGAGCATTGAGAAAGGTAGAGGATGGGATGCTGGTTGTAATTTCATCTCATCCAGATGCTTTTATTTATTAAGCATTTCTCATCTTGGCAAGGAAAACTATTCTGCTTATAAAAACAACTGCCTTCATCATCATTGCTTTTTGAAGGCAGTTATATATAATCTCCACAGATATCGCTTGTGCCCAAGTGACAGTGGAAATATAAGGAGTTGACATGGTTTGCGAAAGCATCATCTATGCATGTGGGAAACTTGAAGGGAAATACCATATTCTTTCATATGCAAATGTTCTTAGGAAATTGCTAATGGGACAAGAAAACCCCAAGAATAAATAAGAAAAACTCAAGGAATTTGAACTTCTAGAACTTAGTTCATGTCTATATTATGTCAAAACAACTGGTTAAAAATTCCAAGAAAATTGCATTCAGACCAATTTGATATTATATTTGACTGGGGTGGATTCTAATGTACTGCACACAGTAGCTATTCAATAAATATGAATAATGATACTAATGACTTAATAAAATTTTAAACTTTTTAACCCATTGGGTTGGTAAGTAGCTGAAGTCTTACTCTGTTGTAAAACCACTAGGCAACTAGATTGACAACTCTAATTGATTATACTGGTCACCTCAGACCCTTTTACTTGTACCCTTTGACCAACATCTCATCCACTTCCCTGCCCTGGTATCCGCTATTCTACTCTCTGCTGCTATGCATTTGACTTTTTTAGATTCCACGTATAAGTGAGATTATGCAGTTTTTCTTTTTCTGCGTTTGGCTTATTGTGCTTAGTGTAATGTCTTCCAAGTTCATCCATATTGTCAGAAATGGCAAGATCACCTTCTTTCTTAAGGCTGAATAATATTCCACTGCATATATATGCCACAAATTGTTTATTCATCAACGAATAGACACTTAGGTTGTTTCCATGTGTTGGCTGTTGTGAATAATGCTGCAATGAATATAGTAGCAATCCTTTCACTATGCATATATATAACTAATCATCACATCTTAAGCATATACAATCTTTATTAAAAAAATAACAGAAAAGAAAATTTTAAAGAATTTGAAAAAAAGAAAAAAACTGGGATGGCCTGCCTCCCCTTTGGACTGTATTCTGGCTCACACAAAGGGAATTGGAGAAGAACCTTCCAGTTTTAAAAATTTGGTTCAGTGTCTTTTCTCTTTGTACAAATTGGCATGTTCAAGAGGAGAAAGAATGAAAACAAGGTAATAGATGGAAACATGTCATTGGTAACGAGAGAGATCTAATGATTTACTTTAAAACTTTCTGAGCTTTGAAACTAAGGCGAGCTTAATTTTACATCTACAGAACTTATGCACTTAAATGAGCTATTTTTGTTCGCTTGCACGCAATCTCCCTCTTCTGTTCCTGCTGTGTTACGGAGACAAATGAAAATAAATTTACGGTAATAAAATTAAGAGCTTAAACATGCTGTTCTTGTGTATGTTCATAAAGTTGTTCCCCCACCACCACACCTACTGCGATTTGCCCTGGAGTTTCAAAACCTCTTTATTTGGTTGGTAGATAAGCTATTTTATCACAAAAGTACAAAATGTCATTTTGAAAGCCTACTAACTTCTTTTTCTAATTAATTAACTTAGTTATTTTATTCTTGGCTGTGTTGGGTCTTTGTTTCTGTGCGAGGGCTTTCTCTAGTTGCGGTGAGCGGGGGCCACTCTTCATCGCGGTGCGCAGGCCTCTCACTGTTGCGGCCTCTCTTGTTGCGGAGCACAGGCTCCAGACGCGCAGGCTCAGTAGTTGTGGCTCACGGGCCCAGTTGCTCCGCGGCATGTGGGATCCTCCCAGACCAGGGCTCAAACCTGTGTCCCCTGCATTGGCAGGCTGATTCTCAACCATTGCGCCACCAGGGAAGCCCAAGCCTACTAACAAAAAAAATTACATTGCCCACCATAGAGAATTCAAGAGTTTGTGGTTGTTAGAGAAATGTCTGAAGGTATTGAGTTAACATATGCAAACAGCAACAACTTTCTTTTCTTCTTTAACTTTCCAGTCAAATAAAAACATTTTTGCAAGTTTTAGATGAAATCATGTTCTGAAATTTAAATCATATGCTTTCCTTGGCATGAGAAAGACTACTGA
Source organism: Lipotes vexillifer (assembly GCF_000442215.2). Taxonomy (NCBI): domain Eukaryota; kingdom Metazoa; phylum Chordata; class Mammalia; order Artiodactyla; family Lipotidae; genus Lipotes; species Lipotes vexillifer. The sequence continues at coordinate 99,593 of NW_006770348.1, read as the reverse complement.
CCTTCTTTAAGTACATAAAGCAGGGTGTCTCGTGTTGTTTGAAGATATTTTGAGTTTGCTTTTTAATTTGAGCCCTATGTGAACAAGGAGCTTTGCTTGAGTGTGTTTTGAAAGTGTAGGGAGTGCCAGATCCCAGTTCTCCAGTGGAGAGCTGGCAACTTGCCCTACTCAATATTCATCCACTGAGCAGAAAAATATTGATGTTCACAGAATAAAAGAATTAAATATGCATTTTAAAAGTGTAAATAAAATGTGTCACTTTGTAAGCATTGGAGGATTAAGAGGAATCAGACATTCTAACTTTTATTGACACATTGACATCAGCAATGGTAAAGAAAAGAAGAAATGTCATAAGGTTTACTTATTGTGTCTTGAAATTCTCATACTAGTAAAAGTATTATTACTGGAAGCATATAAAGGTAGGAATTATCTAATTTCACAATCTCTGCCAACAAAGCAGAGAACTAAGTTTAAAATATTATACAGAGAGAGGGATATAAGAGGCATTTATTGGTTTTTTAGCCTTGTACTTTCCTTATGGATTAATTTCATCCCCTCTGAGCTATTGACTAATTGATTTACAAAACTCAAGACATGAAGGTAGGGAATTTCTTAGAATATTTTGTTTGCTTGACCAGATAAACAGAGGTTATTGGGATAAGTTAAAATGACCACATACATATATTATTGTTAAGACTCATATTTCTTGTAATATGTAAATTGGTCCAAGATGTCACATTGAAGTTCAACTATCCAAAATCCTTTCTGATTTTGGTAATTAACAGTGTTGACAACACTTTGTCACTAAGCAAAACTGGGCAGATGGTGACTTTCAATATACATTCATTATGCAGCATGAATGAGTGTAAATAACGTTGCTCTTTGTTTTGGAGCATTTGAAAGAGATTCTTTTCACTAATATTTTTAAGTTGACATGGAACTTTAAAGATGAAAACCTAGAATGCTTAAGGACTTTTAGAAAGTAAGTCCCTTCTATTTTATGAGCGACTGAACTTTTGAAGTAGATATACACCTTTTTTTCTTTGTTCCCATCTTTCTATTAGATGCTCAATAAATACTTCTTGAATAAGTGAATGAAGTAATTTCCTATTAGCTTCTAAAGGGAAGGAACCATGATTTAAACATCGCTGTATCCTCAGAGTCCAGGAGAGTGTTTGACACAAATTCTCAGCAAAGCTTTATTCCACATTTACTCTAAAATATAGAATAAAAGTATGAATACATCTCAAGCTTATCATTAAATCCCTCCCTATAACCCTTAAGCTCTGCAAGATATCTCTGATCTTGAATTCTTAAGTATTTGAGGAATCCCAGCTAGAGTTAGCAATATATTTAACAAAAACATTTATATGTGAAATATACAAATAGTTCCTGTACAGGGAAGCCTACAATATCAAAGTAACTTTTTCCAAATTTTCTGAAGTATAGTTGACAAGTAAAATTGCAATATATGTAAAGTGTACAACATGATGGTTTGATATATGTATATGTTGAGAAAGGATTCCACCATCAATAAAATAACTCTTTTATTGACTGTTTACATGACTCAGGAAAAAGCAAAGCCTTAGAGGACAAGACAGATATTGCTTTGAATACTGGCTCCACCAAGTTACGAACTGCAATCTGAGGTAAGTTATTAAAACTTTCTGAGTCTGTTTCTTCACATATAAAATGTGGTTAGTAATATTCATCTTAGATAACTAAATAACAGATATGAAAATTCATTAGGATATAAATAATTGGATAGAACAAATACTCAGATACAACAGTTTCTCAAATCTATGTTTTCTGAATATTTTGTTTCTTAACATGCATAGTTTTGTGAATAAGGTACATTTAACAAAAATGAAATTATCTGATAAATGATGTTTGAGTTTTGACAAGTATGCTTCGATATTTGTCTAGTTACAAATTATAAGTTTTTGGGTGGCACTATATTTTAGTATTAAAATTGCAGTGTTTGGAGGCAAAAGATCTACATTAGAATCCTGGCTCTTCTACTTCCTAGTTCTGTGATTTTGGCTGAGTAATCTAACCTCTCTGAGTTTTACATTCCACACCTCTAAAATAAGGATTAAAATACCTACCTTACCTGCTTCTAAGGTTGTTCTAAAAAAATGAGATAATGGGTGTGAAAATACTTTGTAAAGTGCCAAGCACCATGCATCTGCTAGGTATTTATTATTATTGCTTTCTCTGTGTTAGATTTGACTTGGTAGTTACCTTCATTGATTTGTCAGAAGCAGTTATTCAGTGGTTAAGAGAATTGACTGAGAATAATGACAAAAATTCCTTAAGAAACACATTGCACGGAACCTGCAATGATAAATTTTTGTTTCAGTCTCTATCATAGATATAATATGTGACCTTGAAAAAAATTACTTTTTCACTTCCCAGTTCTCAAAATGGGAGCAAGAATTACCCCAATTAGTGCAGATTAATATAAGGATTGCAAGGGTAATAACACATACTGAGATACTGGATTAAGAGGAACACTGTAATTGCATATGTAACAGGGTGTTTCCTATTGTCAATAAGGATTTTTCATTATCCAATCTGTTTTTTGGCTAAGAAAGGCATTGAGTCAGATTTTCCCCTGCTGTTAAACTACTATGTTAACATTTTACTAAATGGAACTGTGGTAGTTCCAAAATGTCAGTATAAGTAGCTCACTCCCAGACAGTAGCTTTTCCATTGTAAGAACCTGGTATATTCATTCATAATAAGAACACCCCCAGTATGAACCTTAAAATTCTCTAAATGTATAACTATTTACATTTAGAATTGACAGTCAGAATTGTCACATATAATGTCTTTAAACTTGAGTGATACGTTAAAAATCAAAGAATTAATTTAAAATAAGCTGACAGCCCCAATCCAAACAAAAATCTGAAATGGTGCTTTATTGTCAAGTAATGATTTTTCTGATGGCAGCTGGGTAAAGGGTGATGGTGGAAGGGGTGGTAGAGGTCTTGAAAGGATGGAGCTCTCTTAGCAATAGAGACATTTAATCAAGAAACTATTGCAACTAATAATTGAAAAATAAATCTTTACCTACTGTAATCAGACTCTATATGTAGATACGGGATTTGTATGGGTGACAGAAAGATTGAAATCACTAGAAGCTTTCAGCCATGGAGTTGTACGCTGTAAACACTCAAATCAAGATCTTTCATCTGTGACAGAATGGCTTGTTACTTTGCACAAAGGACAATAAACTGGCTTATAAGCAAAGTGAGTAATTTTTTAAAACACTCTATTGCATGTATAACAATCCTTGTAACATATCTGTCAAGCACATCATTTGTAAATACAAAAGGAATTTGAAAATAAATCTTAAAGCCAGGAAATCAGGGAGAAAGACTTTGGTGGAAATCAAATGGGTCCAAGAAATACATAATCACAAGACCTGACAAATTACCTTTCACAAATTACCTTCTTGGTGATGTACCTCCAAAATGGAAAATATTACTGAGAGATGGCTGTATTTACTGAGAGGGAGAAGAAATTTAGGAGCTAGAATTTTTGTCTTTATTTTTTTTCCATCTTACTGATGAGGCCTTAGTGAAAATAAAAATGTAAGTCACAGGCATTGATTTTATTTTCTGTAGATCCAAATGACTCACAGTTAATGGTACAAACAAAAACATGTTTATGAAAGTAAGAGAATGCTCCCATAACAGAATTTTGAATGAAGATGTAATTTTTGTTTTCCAATGAAAATTAATGTTCTTTCCTCTTTAATAAGATGCTGCAAAAGAATCTTTAGCCAACTCAAACCAACAACAACGGCAACAATAATAACAGAAGCCAAAATAAGGGTTTTGAAATGGAATAAAAGGTCACAATAGGAAAAAAAAAAAAAACTTGCACTCCTTAAGAATTGATTAACTTTTATTTGAATTATATCAAGTGTAATAAAGGCTGTTTTCCAAAAGTTGTTCCATATTTAAGGAATTCAGTTATGTTTGAAATAAACTACACTTTTAATAGGTCAATATATGTATTGTTTACTACAGAAATTTTTTTCAAACCTAGCCTCAAATTAAAATTTAAGGAATTCTCATTAATTTATTTATTGGTGGCTAGGCTAGGAATGAAGAGTTAATATACACTTCCCTTCCTTGAATTTTAGTATACCTCACTTATTTGACTTGAATTCTCTCCTTAATAAAAGTTAGTGTTTTTTCTCCCTCTCTCCCTCTTTCTCTCCTTCCCTCTATCATGTTTGCAGAAACACACATATACACACATACACATGGATATAGGCACAAACATACAGACACACACACACTCACACATACCATTCTTTTTTTTTAATTAATTAATTTATTTTTGGCTGCGTTGGGTCTTCGTTGCTGAGTGTGGGCTTTCTCTAGTTGGGGTGAACGGGGGCTACTCTTTGTTGTGGTGCACAGGCTTCTCAGTGCGGTGGCTTCTCTTTGTTGTGGAGCACGGGCTCTAGGCCCATGGGCTTCAGTAGTTGTGGTTCGCAGACTCTAGAGCGTAGGCTCAGTGCATGGGCTTGTTTGCTCCGCAGTATGTGAGATCTTCCCAGGCCAGGGCTTGAACCCATGTCCCCTGCATTGGCAGGCGGATTGTTAACCACTGTGCCACCAAGGAAGTCCCACACATATCATTCTTTCAAGGAAACTGGTCACTGTGAGGACAATGTTTACAATCTATATAACACAATCATTTTTGGTCAAGACAAAGAAGTTTCATATGCAAACTTAAAAATTTGTGACAGAATAACTTTAGGAGGATATTATAAAGTGATACAAAAGAAAGTGAAATCATAAATGATAGACATAGAAAATTAGCTGTCAATAGATTGTTTTTTAATTGATGCCTGACTTCTGATATGAAAATGCACATTTAAAACATCTTGAAACATATTGAACTTAGTAAAATTTCAATGAATAAGAATTAATAAAAATGGTTGAGGAATGCAGGTTTTAGTTTTTGTTAGCTGCTGGGTTTTGCTTTTGTTTTGATTGACCAAGTCTTAAGAAGAAAGTCTCTTGTTACAATCTCAGATGTTGAAGACCTTTTTAAAAATTTAATTTAGCTTAATTTTTATGTATATTTTTAAGCTGAGAAGGCGAAGTTTATTTTTTCCAGCTTTAATGGGGTACAATTGACAAATAAAAAATATAATAGATTTAAAGTGTGCAACGTGATTTTATACACACACACACTGTGAGATAAATCAATAATGAGGAAAACTGGAAAATTCACAAATATGTGGAGATTAAACAGCATGCTCCTGAACGGCCAATGGGTCAAAGCAGAAATATATCTTGAGACAAATGAAAATGGAAACAAAACATACCTAAACTTACAGGCTGCAACAAAAGCAGTTCTGAGAGGGACAAACGCCTACATTAAGAAAAAAGAAAGATTTCTAATAAACAATCTAACTTTACACCTCAAGGAACTAGAAAAGGAAAAAACTAAGCCGAGAGTTAGTAGAGGTGAAGAAAATAACAATCAGAATGGAAACAAAGGACCAAGAGACTAGAAAGACAATAGAAAAGATCAACAAAACTAAAAGCTGGTTTTTTGAAAAGATAAACAAAATTGGCAAACCTTTATCTAGACTAAGAAAAAAAGAGAGAAGACTCAAATGAATAAAATCAGAAATGAAAGAGGAAACATTACACTGACACCACATAAATACTAAGGATCATAAGAAACTACTATAAACAATTACACACAAACAAATTGGATAACCTAGAAAAAATGGATAAATTCCCCAAAACATACAACCTCCCAAAACTGAATCATGGAGGAATAGAAAATCTGAACAGACAGTAAAGAGATTGAATGAGCAATCATATACCTTCCAATAAAGAAAAGCCCAGGACCAGATGGTTTCGCTGGTGGATTCTACCCCACATGTAATGAATGCCTTTCTAAATTGTATAGTCTCTATGCCTTTCTTGGTAACTTATTGTGGGCATAAAATAATCAGGTCATAAATGTAAACCATGGAGTACCTAGAAATTAGTTTTACATAGTAGTTCTCATAGTAGAACAGTGTGGAGAGAGAAAATATACTCTAGCTATTACCTGAAAGTGGGTTTTTAAAATAGATTCCTCCTTTGTCATAAATTAGGTGCCCATATTTGCATGGGTTTATTTCTGGGCATTTTATCCTCTACCATTGATCTGTATTTCTGTTTTTGTGCCAGTACTGTACTGTCTTGATTACTGTAGCTTTGTGGTATAGTTTGAAGCCCAGGAGCCTGATTCTTCCAACTCCGTTTTTCTTTCTCAAGATTGCTTTTGCTATTCAGGGTCTTTTGTGTTTCCATATGAATTGTAGGATTTTTTTGTTCTAATTCTGTGAAGAATGCCATTAGTAGTTTGAAAGGGATTGCACTGAATCTGTAGATTGCTTTGGGTAGTATAGTCATTTTCACAATATTGATTCTTCCAATCCAAGAACATGGTATACTTCTCCATCTGTTTTGTCATCTTTGATTTCTTTCATCAGTGTTTTATAGTTTTCTGAGTACAAGTCTTTCACCTCTTTAGGCTGGTTTATTCCTAGATATTTTATTCTTTTTGTTGCAATGCTAAATGGGAGTGTTTCCTTAATTTCTCTTTCTGATTTTTTGTTGTTGGTGTATAGGAATGCCAGAGATTTCTGTGCATTAATTTTGTATCCTGCAACCTTACCAAATTCATTGATTAGTTCTAGTAGTTTTCTGGTGACATCTTTAGGATTTTCTATGTATAGTATCATGTCATTGGCAAATAGTGACAGTTTTACTTCTTTTCCAATTTGTATTCCTTTTATTTCTTTTTCTTCTCTGATTGCTGTGGCTAGGACTTCCAAAAATATGTTGAACAAGAGTGATGAGAGTGGACATCCTTGTCTTGTTCCTGATTCTAGTGGAAATGCTTTCAGTTTTTCACCATTGAGTACAATGCTTGCTGTGGGTTTGTCATATACAGCCTTTATTATGTTGAGGTAGGTTCCCTCTATGGCCACTTTCTGGAGAGATTTTATCATAAATGGCTGTTGAATTTTGTCAAAAGCTTTTTCTGCATCTATTGAGATGATCATATGGTTTTTATTCCTTAATTTGTTAATGTGTTGTATCACGTTGTTTGATTTGCATATATTGAAGAATCCTTGCATCCCTGGGATATATCCCACTTGATCATGGTGTGTATGATCCTTTTAATGTGCTGTTGGATTCTGTTTGCTAGTATTTTGTTCAGGATTTTTACATCTATATTCATCAGTGATATTGGTCTGTAATTTTCTTTTTGGGGGATATTTTTTCTGGTTTCGGTATCAGGGTTCTGGTGGCCTCGTAGAATGAATTTGGGAGTGTTTCTCCCTCTGCAATTTTTTGGAAGAGTTTGAGAAGGATCAGTGTTAGCTCTTCTCTAAATGTTTGACAGAATTCGTCTGTGAAGCCATCTGGTCCTGGACTTTTGTTTGTTGGAAGATTTTTAATTATGGTTTCAATTTCATTACTTGTGATATGTCTGTTTATATTTTGTAATTCTTCCTGGTTCAGTCTTGGAAAATTGTACCTTTCCAAGAATTTGTCCATTTCTTTGTGGTTGTCCATTTAAAGACAGCCTCTTCAATAAGTGGTGCTGGGAAAACGGGTCAGCTACATGTAAAAGAATGAAATTAAAACATTACCTAACACCATACACAAAAATAAACTCCAAATGGATTAAAGACTTAAATGTAAGACCAGACACTATAAAACTTTTAGAGGAAAACATAGGAAAAACACTTTGATATAAACCACAGCAAGAACTTTTTGGACCCACCTCCTAGAGTAACAGAAATTAAAAAAAAAAAAAAGGGACTTAATTAAACTTAAAAGCTTTTGTACAGCAAAGGAAACTGTCAAAACCGACAAAAAGACAGCCCTTGGAATGGGAGAAAATATTTGCAAATCAAACAACAGACAAAGGATTAATCTCCAAAAATGCAAACAGCTCATGGAGCTCAATATCAAAAAGACAAACAATCCAGTTAAAAAATGGGCAGAAGACCTAAATAAACATTTCACCAAGAAAGACATACAGATGGGCAAGAGGCACATGAAAAGATGCCCAACATCACTAATTATTAGAGAAATGCAAATCAAAACCACAATGAGGTATCACCTCACACCAGTCAGAATGGCCATTATCAAAAAAGCTAGAAACAATAAATGATGGAAAGGGTGTGGTGAAAAGGGAACCCTCCTGCACTGTTGGTGGGAATGTAAATTGATACAGCCACTGTGGAGAACAGTATGGAGGTTCCTTAAAAAAGTAAAAATAGAACTACCATTGACCCAGCAATCCCACTACTGGGCATATACCCTGAGAAAACTGTAATTCAAAAAGAGACATGCACCACAATGTTCATTGCAGCACTATTTACAATAGCCAGGACATGGAACCAACCTAAATGTCCATCCACAGATGAATGGATAAAGAAGATGTGGCACATATATACAATGGAATATTACTCAGCCTTAAAAAGAAACACAATTGAGTTATTTGTAGTGAGGTGGATGGACCTAGAGTCTGTCATACACAGTGAAGTAAGTCAGAAAGAGAAAAACAGATACCATATGGTAACGCATACATATGGAATATAAAAAAAAATGGTACTGATGAACCTAGTTGCAGGGCAGGAATAAAGTGGTAGGCATAGAGAGTGGACTTGATGACATGGGGTGGGAATGTGAATCTGGGGCTGAGAGTAGCATCGACATATATACATTATCGAATGTAAGATAGTTGGCTGATGGGAAGCAGCAGCATAGCACAGGGAGATTGGGTCAGTGCTTTGTGATGACCTAGAAGGGTGGGATAGGGAGGATGGGAGGGAGGCTCAATGGGGAGGGGATATGGGGACATGTGTATGCATATGACCTATTCACTTTGTTGTGCAACAGAAACTAACACGGTATTGTGAAGCAATTATACTCCAATAAAGATCTATTAAAAAAATAAAAGTAAAATAAAATAGATTCATGATATCTGGTTTCCTTTATAATTCTTTCTCCAAAAGAAGAGAAGGGAGTTGTCAAATTTTGCTCCCTAAATAATATAATCTAAACTTGTAAGCTTTGAACATTTATTACTACTGTATTTTTTTAAATAGAAGAAAATAAATAAATAAAAGTTTTTTATAATAGTATCTAGAAACTTATACCATAATACAGAAACACTGAGGATATTATTGTGTTAAGAAAACCCAGTAATCTATGATTTGTGAAATGTGACCACCTGGTCACTGGGTATTTTATGTAACAGTTTTATTTATAGGTCATATACTGTAAACCTCTATTTTAAAAATCATATCCTCTGCATTTTATAAATTACTCATACTTCCAAACATAGCAAATTATTTTTTTCAATCTTTGTAATTTAAATTGAAAAACAAATTCGTATTTTTCCCAAGATGGTAATAGTTCTATTTAGTTAATTTCTATTTGCACAACTGTAGATTATATAAATGTGTATAAAATGTTGCTTTGATTTATGAATCACATTATAGATCTAAAGGTTTCAATTCATTAGCAGTGAATATAATGACTTTGGAAACACTGAGGTGTCCCATGTCATATGTAGCTATCTAATGTCCAAAAGCTCTGCATTAAAAGTCTAATATCCACTGGATAGGAAATTTATATCAGACCAAAACTTTCTAAGAATAAAAATGTCCTTAAAGTGGTTTTGCCAAATGAATGAAAACCATCATCCTTCTGAAATGCAGGGCTGTACTGATCTTTTTTTTTTTTCTGTAAAATATGAATATTATACCACTGCTTTCAGTTTTTATCTGTTGTATTGTTTATATAGTAGGGGTACTGGAACATAAGATTGGGATCAGATGCAAAGTTATATAGCCATTCCTATATTCTCGTACAAGAAACAGATTCATAGACTATTTTGTTTAGGTAGGAACGTTTTTCACATTTCAAATTAATAGACAGATTTTCAATTTCTACTTGAATATCCTTTAACCAGTATTTCATATTACTTAATTTATAAAAATTTAATATTTTCCATTAATGATAATAATTTAAAATCATATAATTTGGACCCTGGTACATGGCAGTTCTAAAACATTTTAAATTAGAAAGGTTTTGGTAAAATAGGTGATGTGATGTCATTACAACAATATTTTAAAAATGATTTGGATAATAAAATCAATTTCAAGAGTGCCCATACCACCATCTATACATGTATGCTAATACTTGATTGCCTAAAGACAGATAGTAATAGCACATTTATGGAGTGTTTATTATGTGTTAGGTACTGAACTAAGCATTTTACATTATTATCCCCTATTCTATAGATGATAGATCTGAAGCAAAAAGAGATTATATCACTTGCCTAAAGTCACTTGACATGTACTTGCTGAAAGCAAATATTTTAACTCTAGAGCCAACACTTTTAACCTCTAGTGGTAATCTGTCTCTAATGGTAATGTCTCTAATGGTAATCTGCAGTATTGAGGGAGGCAATACTAAAATACTTCAGTTTTTCAGTTTTTCTGCTGATATGGGGGTATTGGATCTTACTGAGGTTCTGAAAATTGCCAACAGCTCACCCTTGAACAAGTCATATCACCCCTCTGAGCTTCCTCAATTTCTTCATCTAGAAAATGAGAGTCTGAATGAAGTAGAAACTACATTTCCTTCAGTTTTGGAATTTTATGTTTATATGATTTTACTCAGAGTTCAAAGAGGTAGAAATCAATGCATTGACTACTTACAATGTAGAGAATGAGAAAAAAAGGACCATTGATTCTTAAATTTATTTTCACTGATGCCATACAAATGGACGTCAAGCAAGCTTATGAACACAATCTTTGGGTGTTATTCTTTCTATTTAGAAAACATTCTTTCTCGATTCTTTCTTTGGGTTACTTTTGTACTTTCAGACTTCTGTCAACCTTTACCTCATTCAGGAAGCCTTCTCTTTTCTTCAGGAAGCATTCTGTTTTTCACTGCCATATCATACATTAGGAGAGGTGACCTTCATTTTAATCATATCTGTGACTTAAAACCCCTTTCCCTGCTGCTCTATGAAGCTCCACATCTTTTTTTTTTTTTTTTTTTTTTTTTGGCCTGGCTGTCTTCTACTCACATTTTGATAGGCATTATCTCTTCAAGTATTTCTTCATTGGCCTAACCTCCTCCTCAAGCTTGTTTGAATGCCCCTATTCAGGGTTTCAATATCATCCTACACATATCTCAGAATGCTCAACAGACTGTATTAAAATGATGTATATACTTGGCTTCCTCAATCATTATATGATCTGAGAAGCCAAGGGTCATGTTGTATTCATTTTTATAAACCTAGAGACATTGCCTGGAATGGAATGTGATCAATATATATTAGATAAACTGAGCTTAAATGGTGATTCAATGCAGAGGTAGCCTTGGGGTATTCCTTTACCACATCCTAAAGGGAGGGCAGTCACATCTTACTTATTTTTACCTTATAGAAAATTATAAGAATTAGTGAGTCAAACTTCTAGTCTGAGGTCTTAAGACTAGATGATATACAAAGATGCAACACATAAGCCAGCTACCATTGTACCTAATAAACATATGAGCACTGATAACATTTCTGATAACAGTAAGTTACATTTCACAGAGATGGATTTTTATTTTTTAGGATACAAACACTTAAAAGGGTTATAGTGAACTTACAGGGTGAATCTCATACGTAAGTCAACTATTAAAATAAAGTTAAATTAAATTAAAGCTTATTGAAAACAAGTTAGCATATTATGCTGGCTGTTAAACTTTCCCCATTGGTGTTCTCAGCAGCTATGATCTGGGGCTTAAATGAAAGTTAAATACACTAAAGAGGCTGCTGATGAATTAATGAGGAATATGGGCATAGCTCAGTAATAAACTCCTAAGTGGAGACTAGCATAAGAAAGAGAATCCAAACTTGAAGTATTTTATCAAAATCCTTAGTGCCATATAGCAAACCATGTTTACACAGGGCAGTAGACCAATTTCTAGGCTGCTGTGAAGCTTAACTCTTCTCTCCCTTGCTCCCTACCTTCCAACATTCAACAAACACAGGCACCTTGATAGACCCTAAAAGGAGGGTTGAGATTCAGAGATTAATATATAGTCCCTGAATCTTCTCAAACATGATGAAACTTCTAGAGACACTCAAAAGTGTAGTTCACTCTAAGGCTAACAGGTCCAACAAAATTAGCTACTTTGCCACTATTATAGCCATAGCTTTACCTGTTTATACTTTGAAAATCCAGAATCAATAAGATAATTGTCATCTTCAATAAGTCAGTCCCAATTGGTATGAATATAAACATTACATATCAATTCATTTGGGAGTGATCTGTCTTTTGTGGCAAATAATTTTTTATTCAAGTTTTTAATTTAATGAAAAACATCCCATTATTAGAGACTATAGGGGAAAAGTGTGAATACTTTTCAACTTTCTTTTCGTATCTACATGTTTTGTTAGATTTGAGTTTAGGGACTGATAGTGCATCTTTAAATGACACCTCTGATTATATCATTCCTCTGATATAGGCAGTGTTACTCAGTGCAGCGTAACATTCCAAAGAAATGTCAGACTAAGTATTTCAAAAATGATGAATTAACAACATGAGAATTAAAAGACGTCATGATGGAGTGGACAGAAAGCTGTTAAGTATGACCCCATGATATGAGCAAATATGGACATGATCTGTTATTAGAATAATACTAGAATTGTGAATATTTTTTTAAAAAATAACATTTAAGGTTGTCAGTTATACTCATTTAGCACCAGAGCATCATAGAATCGCTATTAAATAAAGTAGAAGATTCATTTTGCAATCCACATTACCATTTGTGGTATATCAGTGACATTAATAATTATTACCTTAGGCTACTGCAACATCAAAGAGAAAAAAAATAACCCTGTGTGGTTCATTTCATAATAGAAGACATAGAGTCCTTGGAATTGAGATGCCACACTTGAGCACATTAGTGTTCAGCAAATAATTTCTGAATGTCACTGATCCTAGATCATTTTTAAAAAGCTACTTCCCCTTACTTTGAGAGACGTGTTATGCTGCATTTCATTACTTTTCTCCTTACCTCGTTCTTCTTTTGTTTTTAATAAGCGATGAGGCTTTCGGTGAAGATTAAGCACTAGCAGGCAGTAACGCAATGGCCCAAACAGGGTTTTAATTGGAACTTCAAATCCTGTGGAAAAATAAGAAATTAAATCATTAATAAAATGCATTTCCCAGAAGACACTACATTGATATATGTTATGTTAGGAAGCCTTCATTTATTTTTTCCTATAAGATTCTTATAGACACACTTGTGAAATCTAAAATTCACTAGCCATGCCACATTAAGATTATATAATGAAATTCCAGCCCTTTCAAAGTTCCAAATATCAAGGAATAAATAAGAAATCCATGACAATTTTCCTTTTATGAATGTTAGCATTTTTATGTCAACATTAATCCTCATGTTTCCTTACAATGTTATAATACATTCATTACTTAAAGCAATCTTGGAAGTACTACAGAAATATTTCAATATGACCCAAGCAAAACCACGGCACAGTGTTAAACAATTCAAGCTGCCACATAGCTGAAAGTTTAGAATGAAATGTCTTTTCTCTAGAGACTTGCAAAGACTCTAATTACAAATGCCCCCATTAAAGAAAATCATAAGAACAGTCTTCTAGTGAGTCATAGGTTATACCAGGTGTGTGACTAAAGCACATTATAGAAATAAAAATGCAGATGATAAATTGTAGGGTACAAGATTTAGGATCCTGTCTAAAAGACACTTTATTATGCATTTGGTCAACTAACAATTATTGAGAAACTCTAGACCAACTTTTACTTAAGAGTAATGCAGGGCTTCCCTGGTGGCGCAGTGGTTGAGAGTCCGCCTGCCAATGC
>NW_006770348.1:59499-85414 GCF_000442215.2 Lipotes vexillifer | reverse complement strand
AAAAAAAAAAAAAAAAAAAAAAAAAAGAGTAATGCAAAAACAGTTTATATTGAAGAGCTTAAGTCTATTTGGGGGAACCAACTGCAAACGTTACAACTACATATTAATCCATATATATTGAGAGTAATGATTCTAAGGTCATGTTTTACCATTCAAATGGCATATTATTATATTTCATAATTGATTTTGGTGTTCTGTTTTAGGGGGTAGGAGTTTATTTTTGCAAAGAACATGTTTCTCTATTTTATAAGTATTCAGATGAGTATGTATATATAAGATACACACTACACTCCTATACTGTGTTCTATAAAGAGATGCACATGCTACTTTTATGCGTCACCTTTTACTATTTGGTAGTAAATGTAAACAATGACAAATTATATATAGTATAAACATCTAAAATCTTCTTTACTTCCCCTTGCCTCATTGATTTCAAATGGCTTATTTGCTTGGTAAACCTTAGTGCAGATAAATCCAAAGCCTATACTATTGGCATTTAAAAGGTCACACATTTTTCAAGTGTATTCTATCAATTATAACTTGCTACTCTACTGCATTTATTCTGTCATATGCTGATGAGAGGATGTATCCCAAAGATTATCAACAGGATTGCAATTCTCCTCGGCTTCTGTCTTCTGTCTCTAATATACTATTTTAGTAACCGAACAATACTTTGCATTTTGATAAACATGTTCTTGCAACAAATATTTATTGATCACTCAAAATATTTTACTAAGTGCCATGCAAAATGCAGTGAAATAAAATAAAAAGTTGAAATAGACATGACCTTTACCTTCAGGGTGCTTTATAGTCTTGTAAGAGAGATGACAACTCATTACTAAAAAGAAGATGATGAATATCATAAAAAACATAATGAGTGAAAAAGCTACACTAGTTCAGAGGAGGAAAGTTTGCTTCCAACTGTGAGGATCAAGGAAGATTCTGTACAGTATGTGGGATTTCTGCAGGTCTTTAAAGGATTTGGGCAATTAGAGATCAAACAAAGCATTTGGTAGAGAGAAAACTGTATGAGAAAAAGACTTTAAGGGGAAAGTGCAGGGCAGAATTGGAAATCAGTGGGCAGCTTTATTTAGCTGAATTACATGGAACTTGAATTGAGGTAGTAGAGGTAAGGCCTGAAGGATAGATGATTATCAAACAATGCAAAGTCATCTGCTTTAGCATCAATTGTTACAGTATTTATGAGAACTAAAGAAGCTATTGAAAAATGTACAGATGTTTGTTGGAGTTGTCCTTCACCTAATGGACTAGAATTTTTAAGTAATTCATTTGATTTAGTTTTGTTGTGGTGGTGGTTGTTCATTTTTTTGTTTTTGCCTTCTTTCCTATCAAGTTGTCAATTGTCACTTATTGATGAACTGGTATAGCAGGTTCTGGCAGCCTCTTCATTCCCTTCAGATGTGGTGCTTATAATCTACTACTGATTGAGGAATGCCATAAAAATTCACTAGACTTGTGTCTAAAGTAAAAGTAAATATAGTCTAAGCAAGGGCCAATAGGACTTGGTTAAATGGAAAGCACAAGAATCATAGTGCTTGGATTCTGGCTCATGTGTATCAATGGACCCACACCTAGAGTAAATGGGTTCAGAGTGTGGCTTCAGGGTTTCTGTGGTATTCTGGAGGTTATGCCTCTGTTTTTATATCCTAACCCCAATAGTAATATAATGATTAAAAGTTAAGCCTGGAATGAGGGACCTAATACAGAATTTAATACAACTTAGGATCCAACTGATCTAGGTACTAGATAGAGTCATGAGCCTTTGAGAAACCTATAAAATGATTATGAAGACAAAACGGACACACATACATACATACATACATACACATATGTTTTCCAGCTTCCTAATCAAAGGCCTATAAAGGTAGAGATTTTTTAAAAATTGACTCTTAAGAGATATAAATTTTCTCTAGATCTTGCTCTTGGCCCCTGTAGATTTCAATGTTCCAAAACATAAATGAGAGGGTTAGGCTAGATGGGCTCTAAGGTTGCTTCCAGCTCTAACATTCTGGGAAACTGTGATTGTCAAGATTTATAGAAATGCCCAATCTCTGAGCCAGGAAAACATTTTGAATTATAAAATTGGATGTTTTGATTTGAATTTTGCTAATTTGAAGCTAAATAACTAAAACCTAAGAGGAAATATGATCTTTCAGAAACTAACTGGAGAATAGATAACTGGGGCTTAATTAACCTATTAAAGAAACTTGTCCATCACCTTAATTCTTTCCAAAGGCCAAAGGTGGTAACTAGACTGTTTGTGTCTACTTACTTAGGTCTTTTAGTAGTTTGATCATCAGTAAAAAACATTCATGTGATGGCCAACAAAATGGAGATATTTGGTTGAATGTCTTAACTGCATTATTCAAGTGACTAAGAGACAAGGCAATCTTAATTTCCTAAACTAATATACCACATATTGAAAAAAGGACTGGGGAAAAAAGAGTAAAAAGTTGGTAGTCTTTGCATTTTTCATCATTACATGGACTAAAAAAGTATCAAAAAAACTCTAAAGCTATTTGCACAACCAATTATTAAACCATATTCAGTGTCCTCTCTCTGGGCAGAACTAAAATTAAGTCTCAAATAATTAGACTTAATTTAGTCTCAAAAAGCTGGGAAATCATCACAAATAGCAGTTAATATTTATTGAGCACTTACTATGTGTTGGTCACTGTTTTAAGTGCTTCACATTCATCCCTTCCATTAATTATCTCAAAGGCCCAGTGAACTGAGTGCTATCATTATCCTGATTTTAGAAGTAAGGTGATGGAGGCACAGCAATGTAAATAAATTGCTCAAGATCAAATAGCTGACAAGTGGTGAAGTCAATACTTGAGCTTTTAGATTATTAGATCATATTGAGCTGAAGCTTACCATTGTGTTTCAGTAATGAAGATCCTGTTTGAGCAAACTAAAATAAAAGTGTAAATAAAACAGAAAGAAAAATATTTACCCTACTTGAAATAAAAGTAAGTTGTCTTAAGTATATCATTAATTTGTAGGTAAGCAGGTCAATTACAGCTGAGTCTTATCTGTCTCTTGAATTAAGATTTTAGAGGGCTTATATGTAAAACTTTTAAATCAAAACAGTGTGATATATGTACCTGAAAGCTATATTTATATAGCTATATCTATCTATATATGCATATATGTACATGTATTTCACTTCAAATTGCTATAATTCAGTCTTTCTTACTAATTCAAATAAGCTTTAGCTTGAATTATTCAATCAAAGTGGAATGCTAGTATGCACTGTCCTGCACTTAAAGGGGCCCTTTTCTTTATTAAGAATGATTTTTTCTTCAACCTTATTGAGGTATAATTGTATACAATAAAATGCATCCATTTTAAGTATACAGTTTGCGTTTTAACAAATGAAATTATTACTAATGTTTTAGCACCAAAATTAGATTTAATCAGAAAGCCATTCTTACTAATAAATAAAAATGTATTTCTATTATTCAGGTTTCAATAAAAGCTGACTATCAACCACACAATAGTCATCAAAAATTTAAGCATCTCGAGGTTCCACAAGATAGTATTGTTCAAATTTTGTGCTGCTATTCTCTAGGGAAACAATGTATGCAGTGTGATTCTAAGGTACCCCAAGAGCCTCAAACAGTGTCTGGCACATAGTAGGCTTTTAAATCCAAATATTTCTTAAATGAATGGAATGAGATATTGATAATGAAAATAAATGTGGGAAAGCAGTGTGGAAACAAATGTAGATATATTACCACAAAGAGGTATTCAAGGTGTTTGAGAATGAAATCTAGAGATTAATGATGAAGAGTTTCACTAAAAGTTACCTGCAGAGGCATCTAAATTGGAACAGAAGAAGTAAAATTATCTCTATTTGCAGATGACATGATCTTATATGTAGAAAACTCTAAAGATTCCACAGAAAACTGCCAGAACTAATAAATGAATTCAGCAAAGTAGCAGAATATAAAATCTACACTAAAAAATCGTGTTCCATTTCTATACACTAATATTGGAATAATCCAAAAATGAAATTAAGAAACAATTCTATTTACAATAGCATCAACAAAACAATAAAAAATACTTAGGAGTAAACTTAACTGAGGATAAGACATATAAACTAAAAACTACAAAATATTGCCAAAAGAAAATTCAAAGACACAAATAAATAGAAAAGCATCTGTGTGCATGGATTGGAAGACAATATTGTTAAGATGTCAACACTACCCAAAGTGATTTATAGATTTAATGCAATCCCTCTCAAAATCTCAGTGACAGTCTTTGCAGAAATAGAAATATTCATTCTGAATCTTAAATGGAATCTCAAGGGACCCCAAATAGTGAAACCAATCTTGAAAAGGAAGAACAAAGTTGGAGGTCTCTCACATCCTGATTTCAGAACTTGCTATACAGAGTTACCATAATTAAAACAGTGGTACTATCATAAAGACAGACATTTGGACCAATGGAATAGAATACAGAGCCCAGAAATAAACCCTTGCATATATGGTCAAATTATTTTCAACAGGAGTGCTAAGACCAACGGGGAAAGGTAGTCTCTTCAACAAATGGTATTGGGAAAATTGATATCCACATGTAAAATAATAAAATTGGACACATACCATATAGAAAAATTAACTGAAAATGGATCAAGGACATATATGTAAGAGCTGAAACTATAAAGCTCTTAGAAGAAAGCAAAGGAAAAACTTCATGCCATTAGATTTGGAAATGATTTCGAGATATGACACCAAAACACTGCCAACAAAAGAAAAAATAAATAAGTTGGAATTCATCAAAAACTTCTGTGCATCAAAGAATGCTATCAACAGAGTTAAAAGGTCATCCATGAAATGAGAAAAAATATTTGCAAATCTTGTATCTGAAAAGGGATTATTATCCAGAATATATAAAGAACTCCTATAATTCAGCAGTAAAAAAAAAACCCAAACAACACTATTAAAAGTAAACAAATGACTTGAATAAACATTTCTCCAAAGAAGATAAAGAAATGGCCAATAAACACATGAAAATATGCTCAGTAATTAATCATTAGGGAAATGCAAAGCAAAACCACAGTGTGATACCGTTAGGATGGCTACTATTAAAAACAAACAAAACAAAATATCAAACAGAAACAGAAAATAAAAAATGTTTGTGAGAATGTGGAAAAGTTGGAACTCTTGTACATTGCTGGTGGGAATGTAAAATAGTGCAGACACTGTGGAAAACATTATGGTGATTCCTCAAAAAATTAAACATAGAATTGCCATATGATGCTGCAATTCCACTATCGCATATATACCCAAAAGAAGTGAAAGCAGAGGCTTGAACAGATATTTGTAAACGCATGTTCATAGCAGCAATAGCCAGAAGAAAACAATGGCAGATTTTTTTGATTAACTAGATATTCGAAGTACTAAAGAGAAGCTGCTTACATTTGTTATTGAAGAAAATGCTCAAAGAGAAGTTAGTGAAAATAAATATTTATTATTTCACTTTCTATATGCATGGGCTTGTTGAATTCAGGTTAAGAACCATCAAGATAAAGAAAAGAGCAAACAGAATCCAACAGCACATTAAAAGGATCATACACTGTGATCAAGTGGGGTTTATCCCAGGAATGCAAGGATTCTTCAATATACGTAAATCAACCAATGTGATACACCATATTAACAAACTGAAGGAGAAAAACCATATGATCATCTCAATAGATGCAGAAAAAGCTTTTGACAAAATTCAACACCCATTTATGATAAAAACCCTCCAGAAAGTAGGCATAGAGGGAACATGCCTCAAGATAATAAAGGCCATATATGACAAACCCACAGCCAACATGGTTCTCAATGGTGAAAAACTGAAAGCATCTCCTCTAAGATCAGGAACAAGACAAGGATGCCCACTCTCACCACTATTATTCAACATAGTTTTGGAAGTTTTAGCCACAGCAGTCAGAGAAGAAAAAGAAAGAAGAGGAATCCAAGAAAAGAAGAAGTAAATCTGTCACTGTTTGCAAACGACATGTTACTATACATAGAGAATCCTAAAGATGCTACGAGAAAACTACTAGAGCTAATCAATGAATTTGGAAAAGTAGCAGGATACAAAATTAATGCACAGAAATCTCTTGCATTTCTATACACTGATGAAAAATCTCAAAGAGAAATTAAGGAAATACTCTCATTTACCTTTGCAACAAAAAGAATAAAACACCTAGGAATAAACCTACCTAGGGAGACAAAAGACCTGTATGCAGAAAACTATAAGAAACTGATGAAAGCAATTAAAGGTGATCCAAACAGATGGAGAGATATACCACGTTCTTGGATTGGAAGAATCAACATTTTGAAAATGACTATACTACCCAAAGCAATCTACAGATTGAATGCAATCCCTATCAAACTACCAATGGCATTTTTCACAGAGCTAGAACAAAACATTTCACAATTTGTATGGAAACACAAAAGACACTGAACAGGCAAAGCAATCTTGAGAAAGGAAAAGGGAGCTGGAAGAATCAGACTCCCTGACTTCAGACTATACTACAAAGCTACAGTAATCAAGAGAGTGTTGTACTGGCACAAAAACAGAAATATAGATCAATGGAGCAGGATAGAAAGCCCAGAGATAAACCCATGCGCATATGGTTGCCTTATTTTGATAAAGGAGGCAAGAATATACAATGGAGAAAAGACAGCCTCTTCAATAAGTGGTGCTGGGAAAATTGGATAGCTACATGTAAAAGAATGAAACTAGAACACTTCCTAACACCATACACAAAAATAAGCTCAAAATGGATTAGAAACCTAAATGTAAGGCCAGACACTATCAAACTCTTAGAGGAAAACAGAGGCAGAACTCTCTATGACATAAATCACAGCAAGATCCTTTTTGACCCACCTCCTAGAGAAATGGAAATAAAAACAAAAATAAACAAATGGGACCTAATGAAACTTAAAAGCTTTTGCACAGCAAAGGAAACCATAAACAAGGCCAAAAAACAACCCTCAGAATGGGTGAAAATATTTGCCAACAAAGCAACTGACAAAGGGTTACTCTCGAAAATATACAAGCAGCTCATGCAACTCCATATCAAAAAAACAAACAACCCAGTCCAAAAATGGGCAGAAGACCTAAATAGACATTTCTCCAAAGAAGATATACAAATTTCCAACAAACACATGAAAGGAAGCTCCACATCACTAATCATTAGTGAAATGCAAATCAAAACTACAATGAGGTATCACCTCACACCAGACAGAATGGCCATCATCATCAAAAAATCTACAAACAATAAATGCTGGAGAGGATGTGGAGAAAAGGGAACCCTCTTGCACTGTTGGTGGGAATGTAAATTGATACAGGCACTATGGAGAATAGTATTGATGTTTTTTTAAAAATCGAAAAATAGAAGTACCATATGACCCAGCAATCCCACTACTGGGTATATACCCTGAGAAAACCATAATTCAGAAAGAGTCATGTACCACAATGTTCACTGCAGCACTATTTACAATAGCCAGGACATGGACATGGAAGCAACCTAAGTTTCCTTTGACAGATGAATGGATAAAAAAGATATGACACATATATACAGTGGATTATTACTCAGCCATAAAAAGAAACAAAATTGAGTTATTTGTAGTGAGGTGGATGGACCTAGAGTCTGTCATACAGAGTGAAGTAAGTCAGAAAGAGAAAAACAAATACCGTATGCTAACACATATATATGGAATCTAAAAAACAAAAAGGAAAAAATGGTTCTGATGAACCTAGGGGCAGGACAGGAACAAAGATGCAGATGTAAAGAATGGACATGGGGAGGGGGAAGGGTAAGCTGGGATGAACTGAGAGAGTGGCATGGACATATATCCACTACCAAATGTAAAATAGATAGTTAGTGGGAAGCAGCCACATAACACAGGGAGATCTGCTCGGTGCTTTGTGACCACCTAGAGGGGTGGGATAGGGAGGGTGGGAGGGAGACGCAAGAGGGAGGGGATACGGGGTTATATGTATACATATAGCTGATTCACTTTGTTATGCAGCAGAAACTAACACAACATCATAAAGCAATTATAGTCCAATAAAGATGTTAAAAAAATGTATTAAGAAGGGAAATAAATAAGTTAAAAAAAAAAGAAAGAAACTCTTTCAACTCCAATAGAAAAGATGCTGCAGTGCTGGCAGCTGTTAAAATAAACACTGCATATTTTCAAGAACAGCCTGGGTGCCACTGGCATTTACCTCAAAGTTATAACAGGGAAGAGCAAATCTGACTCCATATTACATCAGTTTCTTTTACTTTAACCTTTGTATTCTAATGCTTTTGCTTTTAGTTAAGAGTGTTGCCTATAACCTGAAATATACAGGATAGCCCATTCTCAAGGCTGTGACCTTTAAGCGTAGAACACGTTTACAGTCATATAGAGATAACAAAGTTGTAGAACAGAGAATAACATTTGTCTTGTTGGAGGTTTACAGAAACATCATGACCTGACCTATGTGGACAGGTGCAAGAACAAATGATTCCTACACCCAGAAGCCTGCAACAACCAACAACATCCCTCCCTCATCTTGCCTGTAAAAATGCTTTGATGAAACCCTTTGGGGAGTTCCTGGTTTTGGGGGCATGAGCCACCCATCTCCTTGCTTGGCCCTGCAATACACCTTTATCTGCTCAAAAAAAAAAAAATGATAAAGCAAAGGAACAATGATGGCTAGATATAGGAGATAAGGGAGATTAAATAATTCAAAATAATTTCAAGATTTGTTCCTGATTAATTGCTAGCTTTAGTTAGTTCTCTGTAGACAAAGATAGGTTCTTCAAAAGGACTACTACACTTAGTGCTATGGTCTGAATATTTGTGTCGCTCAAAATCCATTTGTTAAAATTCTAATCCCCCAAATGATGGTATTAGGAGGTGGGCCTTTGGGAGGTGATTAGGTCATGAGGACAGGGCTCTCATGAATGGAATTAGTTCCCTTATAAATGAGACCCTAGAGAGATCCCTATCCCCTTTCACCATGTGAAGACACAGAGAGAAGTTGGCATTCTAGAACCCAGAAGAGGGCCTTCACCAGAATCTGACCATGCTGGCACCCTGATCTTAGACTTACAACCTCCAGAACTTTAAGAAATACATTTCTGTTCTTTATGAGCTACCACTTCTGGAGTATTTTTTTATAGCAGCCTGGAAAGTCTGAAAAGACTAAGATACTTGGGGATTAAGAGATGACACATAAGAACTTCCCATGGGACAGAAATGTGAGATTGGATGCAGGCAAGACATAGACTAAAGATAAACATCAGAAAGTAATTTCCACATATATAAAAATGGAAGCATCTGAATGGGCAACATTCATTTGAAGAAGGGAGAGTAGAGTTGCGCAGCATATGATAGTTTAAGATATGCAAGAGAGGAAACAGATTTTTCCATTTGGAAAAATTGGCTGGGGAAGTTATTTCCTCTTCATGAGGAGACTAAATAAGATGATCTATAGGTTTCCTGCCATGTTTTATTTTATAATATTACAAGCTTTAGAGAAAATTAAGGATAGAACATGTTAATGTCCATGTTAAGGAGAAAGATCAGGCAATAAAGCAAACATGTAAGATGTGGTCACAGAAGTGGTAAGAGAACCAAAGATTTAAGAGGTTAAGGAAGGAGGGAGTTTAATAATGAAGGATACGTTTAGCTGTAAATATCTCAAAGATAGAGAAGAGATACTTCAAGATCTTCTATAAGACATATCCATCAGAGTTGTAAGGGGCAGGAGACTGGTTGTAAGCAATGCAGAAGTGATAATTTGGTGAAAAGAATGAGGCAAGAAATGTAGATTATTTTTTGAAAAGATTGCTGTCCGTAATACTAAAAGATGACTTCGATCAGCTCCCCAGTCTTAGCTTAAAGTTAAAGTTAAAGCAAGGTCATTAGGGTGGGCCCTAGTCCAGTGTGACTGGTGTCCTTATAAAAAGGAGAAATCAGACACACATAGATGAAAAACCCTGTGAAGAAGTCATCTTGTGAAGATGGAGGCAGAGATTGGGATTAAGCTTCCAAAGCTAAGATGCTTCTGGGGTTTACAGAAGCTATAAGAAGAAAGGGAAGATCCTTTACCTACAGGCTTCAGAAGGAGCATGGCTCTGCCAACACCTTGATTTCAAATGTCTAGCCTCCAAGACTGTGAGGCAATAAATTTGTCATTTTGTAAGTCACCCAGTTCGTGGTACTTTGTTGTGGCAGCCCTAGGAAACTAGTAAACCAATGAAGAACCGTTGGGAATCCTAGGGAAGAGCAGCTTAGTGGATAGAAGGATTGTGATGGCTGCCCTTCAGTGTTTTTGGTCAATGATTCTTAGTAGCAGTTCTGGCCCAGCAAAAGAAAATTACAACTTCAGAAAATAAAGGGAAAAAAGTAAAATCTTTAGTTTCCTGCTCTGGGAGTTATTTTTGGCTCAAGGATTCAAGAAGAGTAGAATTTAAGAGATGATTGCCAGTTAGCACAGGGAATTATTGGTTTGTTTGGTTTGATTTGGTTTTTAATCTTCACCTTCTTTTCTGTATACTGTTTCCTTCATTATATATCCTGTGTTTGTGCCACTGACATATTCATATTGGTATATATATATATACACCCTAATAATTTTTAAAGTATTTATTATTTTTCCCCAGAGTTAGATATACTTATTTATTTTCTACTTCTATAATAAAAATAAAAATTATATTCACACAGTTCTGATTTTAGGGGACAAGGGCACAAAGGATGCTCTGTACATAGCTGTAAACCTGTGGCAGCATTAAACATATTCAGTAGTTCCACACATTTGAGTAGTTACAATCTGAGTTTGTTTAACTCTGGCTGATGCATTTTTTAAAATTTCCTAGGTGAAAAAGGAATCCAGGAAAAAGCAGGCAGGCAGCCAGTCAGTAAGCTAGTGACATCCATGAAATATTTGTTCATCTTGGCAGTCATTCTGGCACTGTGCTTGTCTTCTGCGAGTAGGTGTCTGACAGGTATTCTTTTGATGTTACCAATGAATGAAATGCTGTTGGTAGCCACTATGCCATTAGTTCTTGCCTAATTAATATACCCAACCAACCATTGATTCCTGTGAGAATATATAGGGCCTATGGACCTGGAGGTAGAGTGAGTAAAGTAATGAGTGTGGTTTTCTTAAAGAACACTCCAGAATTCAAACACACAAGTGACTGTTAGCCCATTCAAAATAGTTGTCTTGGAAAGCTGACCTGGATACTCCATATTTTTTAAAAATGCATACATTTTTGGAGATTGTCAAGGTAGGCCAAATGGAAACAAATCCTGTGAAGAGCCATTCCAGTATATAACTTAGTCCGAAAGGCCTGAGAGGCACAATTACCAGTTGTTTTGCCTTTCTAGGCCCACTATCTGGGAACAAACTGCGAGACCTGCAGAAATAGAATTGAGATGCTAGGACTCTCTCTAGTCATTCAGTTGGGCAGGGTGGTCGGCCTACATTGTCGCTATATCCCAACAGAGCATGCTGTACAGCTTCTTCCTCAAGTGAACGCGGAGGCACCTTCCCCCTTTCCCCAGCGGAGATGCGGCCTGGAGCAGCCCAAAAGGAGGGCCCAGGCCAGGCCTGGACACCAGCCTCGGCAGTTTCAGGAACTGGGGAGGGAAACTCGCCTCTGAGGCTTGGAGGTGTGCGGCCAAGCCCTGGGCTCTGAGGAGGTGAGGCTGCACACTGGCTTGAAGGAATGCGGCCGCTGAGTTTGTAGCATTGGAGTGGGTGATGTATATCATCAACAGGGTAGGATGAAATAGACTTCAAGAAGAAGGGTTGGAGGGAAGAGAATGGGAAAGTTTGGAGGAAATGCTTTGGCCAGGTTGGGGGCTGGGTGGAGGAGTGGGAGCTGTGAGCTGCTGGGGGTGAGGAGGAGAAAGGGGAGATGGGAACACACACACACACACACACACACACACACACACACACACACCTGGGTCTCTACAGTGGTTTGCAGGCATTTCAGGGCCTGGTGAACATGATCAGTTGGAATGTAGGAAGAAAACATTGGAATTTATATTTAATTTTAATCTTTTTAGAAAATCTTATTTTCGTGGAGCTTTATGATGTACTTAATAATTAGTATACTTACTACATGCATATAACTCATAAATGAATAAAATCCATATATTGAGTTATAAGTTCATTTTTAAAATGTGGAAAATAGTAGTAACTAATTTATAGGATTGTGTCAAGATCAAATGAGTTAATACATACCACATACTTATAAGAATGCCTGGAAGACAGTAAATACTATATAAGAATTAACTATTGTTATTACAGTGTTCAGTTGTAGGAGGTTTGGTGAACTTGGCTCCCAAGAATAAGAGGAGATTGGTACTCAATAAACGTTAGCTATTATTATTATTGAAACAATTTCTAAACAGTTTATATTTCCAAATCCTATCAAAATGACACCAAAAGTATAAAATAAGATTAAATGAATAACAACACTGGAGGCATTAATGAACCAGAAGCCCTGATAAATGTCTGCATATTATGAATTAGATGACACCAGGTTGACAGTGAAAACAGGGCCAAGGAACTATAATACAATACACTTGAAACAGAGACTGATGGAAAATGAGTTTTCACAGGAGAATCTGTACTAACCCCCAAATTAGAGGCAGAAATGATTAGTTATGAGGGCATAGATAGTTTATAGGGATGATCAAGGGGGTAATTAGTTTTAAAAGTGCTAGAGGTTATGGGGGGGGTGGTCCTTACCTACAGGATATGCCACAAATGGCACACAAGCTCCATAGCTTCAAGGCAAGGTTCTGGGCATACTAAAGGGAGGTGCAAAAGTATACCTCAGTCACTCATTTGAGTCACAGCTCCAGCAAGTCTCACCCCAATTCACAACTAGAGAAAGAGTTAATATCACAAGTGCTAGGAAAACCCACTCTAGTTACTAACTGTGGTCAAATAAGACCCTCATTTGTGAAAATGAGCAGAAAATCACGATTCATCACACTTTTGAAGGAAAACAGCAGAAATAGAAGAAGGCACATATTGATCAGAGAAACGAATCCCTAAGCAAACCAAGTTATCAAATAAATAAAACAGATGAGAACTTTTAGAACCACTGACTGTGTCTGTAAAGTCAGGAGAGTATTGAGCTCTAAAATAGGATTCTATGATAATGGAGCAAGCAGAAAATTCTGCGTAAATATGGGAAATTAAAAACATGATAGCTGATATATTAAAAATCAGTAGGAGGGCTGAAATGGCAGAACTGGCATACATGACTACTGATATCGAAGACCAGACCAGAGGATTCTCCTGGAATGCATTGCAAAAAGATGATGAAAATTATCTTTTTAAAGAGAAGACTTAAGAAACATAGAAAGTATATCTTAGACCAAAAAAAAAAGAAGAAAAAGAAAATGGAGTTGAGGGAAGGGGAGGGAAGGGAAGAAATTAGTTTTCTTAAAAGACTTTCTTCTTTTCGCTTCTGAGGAAATACTGTTTTCTGCATTTCCATTTACTTTATTGGTTACTCCTCTGACTCACCCTCTTCCTTACCTTTGATATTGGGATATCCTACAGTTCAAACCTCTGTCTTCTTATTCTCTTCTCTATCTAAGCTCATTCCTTAGATGACTTAATCCTGTTCCAAGGATTTAAACACCATACATATGTGGATGATTTCTAAATTTATATCCTCACCCATATTTCTTCCCTGAACTCATATATTTTATTGTTCACACAACATGTGTACTTGAAGGTATAACGGACATAGAATATTTCACATGGCCAAGCTAAATATTTGCTTTCTCCAACTAAATATGCTCCTCTTGCAGTGTTCCTGAACTCAGTAAATGACTTATTCAATTGATCAGACTGCAAACCTGGAAATCACTATTGACTCTTTTTTTTTCTTACCTCCCCAAAACCAAACTTTCAGCAAATCTGTTGGATTCTACCTTCAAAATTTATCCAGAACTATGTACTTTCTCTGCCTCAAATATGGATCCAGCCATTTCTTTAAGAAATCCTGGCTCCTTTCAGTGGGGGAATGTAACTTAAGCACTAAAACCTTGTTAGAACATTACTCATTACTACTGGGGTGTCATTGTTCTTAGGCTTTTTAAGGGAACAAAGCTAAGAAGTAACCCTTTCCATATTTGTATTTCCTTTATTCCACAGTGAGAATCCTTCCTCCCAATAATATCAATATTTTCTCTATCCTAGAATATACACAGTTTCAGAATAATAAACCAGTATGAGGGGTGGGATAGGGAAGGTGGGAGGGAGACACAACAGGGAGGAGATATGGGGATATATGTATATGTATAGCTGATTCACTTTGTTATAAAGCAGAAACTAACACAACATTGTAAAGCAATTATACACCAATAAAATTGTTAAATAAATAAATAAACCAATGTGAGCTCTGAAAACAAACATGAATAAAGTTCAAGTTTTCTATATATATTTTAGTGTGTTTAGGCTATATCCCTGCCAGTGTAGAGCCAGAGTATTAATTTAAATGTTATTTGAATTAAATTTTTTTCTTGATGTGCTTGGATTTTTTTAAACTTATTTAATTTATTTTTTTAAACAGTTGGTTGTTATTAGTTATCTATTTTATACATATTAGTGTATATTTGTCAATCCCAATCTCCCAAGTCATCCCACCACCACCAACAACAACACCCCCGCCACTTTCCCCCCTTGGTGTCCATACGTTTGTTCTCTCCATCTGTGTCTCTATTTCTGCCTTGCAAACCGGTTCATCTGTACCATTTTTCTAGATTCCACATATTTACATTAATATACAATATATTTTTTTCTCATTCTGACTTACTTCACTCTGTATGACAGTCTCTAGGTCCAACCACATCTCTACAAATGACCCAATTTCATTCCTTTTTTATTGCTGAGTAATATTCTATTGTATACATGTACCACATCTTCTTTATCCTTTCATCTGTCGATGGGCATTTAGGTTGCTTCCATGACCTGGCTACTGTAAATAGTGCTGCAATGAACATTGGGGTGCATGTGTCTTTTTGAATTATGTTTTTCTCAGGTTATATGCCCAGGAGTGGGATTGCTGGGTCATATGGTAATTCTATTTATAGGTTTTTAAGGAACCTCCATACTGTTCTCCATAGTGGCTGTATCAATTTACATTCCCACCAACAGTGCAAGAGGGTTCCCTTTTCTCCACACCCTCTCCAGCATTTGTTGTTTGTAGATATTCTGATGATGCCCATTCTAACTGGTGTGAGGTGATACCTCATTGTAGTTTTGATTTACATTTCTATAATAATTCGTGATGTTGAGCAGTTTTTCATGTGCCTCTTGGCCATCTGTATATCTTCTCTGGAGAAATGTCTATTTAGGTCTTCTGCCCATTTTTGGATTGGGTTGTGTTTTTTTTTTAATATTGAGCTGAATGAGCTGTTTATATATTTTGGAGGTTAATCCTTTGTCTATTGATTCATTTGCAAATATTTTCTCCCATTCTGAGGGTTGTCTTTTTGTCTTGTGTATACTTTCCCTTGCTGTGCAAAAGCTTTTAAGATTCATTCGGTCCCATTTGTTTATTTTTGTTTTTATTTCCATTACTCTAGGAGGTGGGTCAAAAAAGATCTTGCTGTGATTTATGTCAAAAAGTGTTCTCCCTATGTTTTCCTCTAAGAGTTTGATAGTGTCTGGTCTTACATTTAGGTCGCGAATCCATTTTGAGTTTATTTTTGTGTATGGTGTTAGGGAGTGTTCTAATTTCATTCTTTTACATGTAGCTTTCCAGTTTTCCAGCACCACTTATTGAAGAGGCTGTCTTTTCTCCATTGTATACCCTTGCCTCATTTGTCATAGATTAGTTGACCATAGGTGCGTGGGTTTATCTCTGGGCTTTCTACTCTGTTCCATTGATCTATGTTTCTGTTTTTCTGCCAGTACCATACTGTCTTGATTACTGTAGCTTTGTAGTGTAGCCTGAAATCAGGGAGTCTGATCCTCCAGCTCTGTTTTTTTTTTTCTCAAGATTGCTTTGGCTATTTGGGGTCTTTTGTGTCTCCATACAAATTTTATGATTTTTTGTTCTATTTCTGTAAAAAATGCCATTGGTAGTTTGATAGTGATTGCATTGAATCTGTAGATTGCTTTAGGTAGTATAGTCATTTTCACAACATTGATTCTTCCCATCCAAGAACATGGTATATCTCTCCATCTGTTTGTGTCATCTTTGATTTCTTTCATCAGTGTCTTATAGTTTTCTGCATACAGGTCTTTTGTCTCCTTATGTAGGTTTATTCCTAGCTATTTTATTCTCTTTGTTTCAGTGGTGAATGGGATTGTTTCCTTATTTTCTCTTTCTGATCTTTTGTTGTTAGTGTATAGGAATGCAAGAGATTTCTGTGCATTAATTTTGTATCCTGAAAATTTACCAAATTCATTGATGAGCTCTCGTAGTTTTCTGGTGACATTTTTAGGATTATCTATGTATAGTATCATGTCAACTGCAAGCAGTGACAGTTTTAGTTCTTCTTTTCCAATCTGTATTCCTTTTATTTTTTTTTCTTCTCTGACTGCCGTGGCTAGGACTTCCAAAACTATGTTGAATAATAGTGACAATAGTGGGCATCCTTGTCTTGTTCCTGGTTCTTGATCTTAGAGGAAATGCTTTCAGTTTTTCACCATTGAGAATGATGTTTGCTGTGGCTTTGTCGTATATGACCTTTATTATGTTGAGGTAAGTTCCCTCTATGCCTGCCTTCTCGAGAGTTTTTAATCTATAAATGGGTGTTGAATTTTGTCAAACGCTTTTTCTGCATCTATTGAGATGATCGTATGATTTTTATTCTTCAGTTTGTTAATATGGTGTATTACACTGATTGATTTCCGTATATAGAAGAATCCTTGCATCCCTTGGATATATCCCACTTGATCATGGTGTATGATCCTTTTAATGTGTTGTTCTATTCTGTTTGCTAGTATTTTGTTGAGGATTTTTGCATCTATATTCTTCAGTGATATTGGTCTGTGATTTTCTTTTTTTGTCTGGTTTTGGTGTCAGGGTGATGGTGGCTTCACAGAATGAACTTGGGAGGGTTCCTTTCTCTGCAGGTTTTTGGAAGAGTTGGAGAAGGATGGGTGTTAGCTTTTCCCTACGTGTTTGATAGAATTCACCTGTAAAGCCGTCTGGTCCTGCACTTTTGTTTGTTGGAAGATGTTTAATCACAGTTTCAATTTCAGTGTATAGTGCAACTCCAGTATATCTCTAATTGTAATGCCTATAGTGCTTAAGAAAGATAATTCATTCGTTTTTGTTTTGGTGTTGCACTAACCTGAAGGGAAATGTATTAAATGACTTCTGTATATCTCCTACAGTTCTCTGATTCTAAGATGTTCATCCTTTTGTATGTTTGCAGTATTTTAAATGAAAGAGAAGTCTTAAACACAGCATTACTATTGTTGATTATAAAGCAACTATTATTTCCATTTACAACCCTGCACGGATTCTTTATTTGATGAAAGTTGGTCAGATCTGTCCCTAAGCATTTTTATTTCAGAGAACTGATGGACGGATGGGGCCAAACTCATAGAATATGAAATTCATCACTGCATAATACCCATTCAAATGGTAATAATAATTCTCAGGTATCTATCTTCCCCATTTTTTTGTAATTTATTCATGCCTTCTATTTTCTTTTCCTACTGCTGTTCACTCTTTGGCTTACTGTTCGTTAGCATATCTAACAGATAGTGAACAAGAAAGGCAAGGAAAATAAGTTGAAACAAATCAGATTGTTTTATTATTCATCACCAGATCTCAAAAAGCAGCTGTAGGAAGAGATTGGAAATTAATTTTTAAATGGATATTTTGTATTATCTCAGTCTTACCTGATGCCTATATATTACAAAAAATAATCAACTTTATTATTGACAAAACCAAATCTAGTGTTTTTGATCTTGTATGTTTGCTAGACCGCTCTTTCAAAGGGCAGTTTGCAGAATATTTCATAAATATTTCACTGGCTTTCAATTCATCAGTATTTATTAAATTTTTAAAAATTTCTGTAGGTGTAGAATGCCTACTACGGAGCTAGAAGAAACAAAAGATGCATTTGATGTGGTTGCTGCCCTCAGGGAGTTTACGAACCAGCTAGGGAATCTGGCTTACACACCTAAAACAGATAATAAGAAAAGACAGAAAACTATCATTCAACATCAATGAAAAAGGGAAAATCTATACTAATGAATAAAATAAGAAAGTATAAAATTTATTTGACACACTCTATCTCATTTCTGAAATTAACTATTATTGGTACTTCCATTCTAATAAGGATTCCATTAGTAACAGACCCTAATGATTAGAGATAGTTTCTTTGTCTTTATCAAGCATGGAGTCAACTAAGACTTTGCTGAATGGTTCAAATTATATTTTTATTATAGAAAATATCATTGGTTTGACAGGTTATATATGTTTAGGTTTTTGATGGAGTTAAATGCTCTGACCTAACTTTTTTCTTCTAGGGAGCAAACTCTTAAAACAAAGACAAATAAAACATCATTAATATGCCAACGTATTTTTTTCCTTTGAATTTTTCTTGAGTATAAAATTTGTCATTTGGCTTGAGACAGCAGTATGTTGGAGAAATACGATTTATAGTAGTATTTTCCTAAGTTATTTGGTTAATAGGCCACATTGCTTGGACAAAATTCTGTATAATTAATACATATAAAAATCTATCATATACCTCCTATGTGAAAAAGATTCTTTGTGTTATATATTCTTCCCATTTCCCCTCCTTTTAATGAATAATAGACTAATCTTCCTATAGTAATAAGACAAACATTGCTGTCTGAGAAATCAATAAGAAAATGCCCAATATTTATAAAATTATAGCAAAATTATGATTACATATCAAATAAAATGATCATATATTGTCACAAGGTAAGAAATATCTGAACTTTGACACATAGAAGAATTTTATTTTATTTTTTAAGACTGAGACTTCTGGTGATTGTGTTCTCTGAACTGTGAGTGTTTATATATGATGATAAAGAGGGCCAGGTGATAGATTCCATCCAGCTGTTGGTTTGTCACAAAGAGAGATATCCAGATACCTAAAAAAACAATTTTCTGCTTTTTAACCTTCCTCAGAAAGTGTAAACAGCTTGGTTGAAATCCTTCCCCACACCCCTCTTCCTGGATAAACAAGTCACATTTTATGGCAATGCCTATATCGTCATCCACATTAAAAAATAAAAATAAAATAGAATAACAAACAAAAGTTAGTACAACAATCACCATGTATTCATTGAGACTTACATTATATAATTTCCTTTAACATTCTATTAAAATTACTGGTTGGTTCAGTTAAAATGATCTGCTTCACATCATCACCCAATCAAAAAACAAACTTAAATATGTCTTGTATTATTTCTAAGTCTGTCTACACAAAGTCTAAACAACCCATAACAAAATGAATAGTTCAATCAGTCCCACTGTTTAGGCTATACGATGCCAAATTACCAGTTTGAATTTTCCCCACTGAATTGGCCAGATGTTTTAGCATTTTGCAGACACAGCCTAAGAAAGTATTCAACCACTTACTGCCGATGATTGTATCAGAGGGTGGGAATTCACATGCCTAGCCACACCCATACAGGCAGTAATACACCCTTTGCATAAAGTGAAGCACACCGTATAATTTTATGATGTTATGTCAGCAGTCATATCTTATCTTGCACAGAAATTATGAGGAGGACATGCTGCAGTCATATAAAACAGGATTTTGTTTTACCTAAGCTCTGATGAATTAAGGTAATTTATTGTACATAGTTTTTTGCATGTATTTAAAATGCCTAGAATATGTAGTTATATATATACTTTTTTGAATTAGTGACCTGAAGATTTTTCTAATGATAGAATTGTGAACTCCAGGCTGAATTTTTTTTAAAAATGTGATGATTTACAATTCAAAGGAACATAAATGAACAGCAATGCCCTAAAAAACAACTATCTACCTGACTGATCTAAGAAAATGAACACTGAAAACAAACTGCCCTATAGTAGACTTTGTGGTAAAACTGATCACCCTGAGCATAATGAATTTATTTTCTTTTGTGCTTATTATGAACTTGGCAAACTGTCTCTGGTATAATTATTTCACTGTAACAATGAAGAGAAACAGCAAAAGCCCAACATCCAAGAGGGAGCTAGAACGGCTTCTTGGAAATTTGAGGACTCTGGGAAAACTTACTTTCAATTTGCAATTCTTCTTTTGCAATTAGAGTTAGGAATCTCTTTATCCTTAAGTTTCTGTCAAGCCTAATTAAAGGACGTAAGTGTCATTGTGGAGTACAAAGGAAAAGAAAAGGAAGTGAGAGAGTGAGAGAAATGGTGGTTGGGGAAGGATAGAAGAGAAGGAGTGAGGGGAAGAAAGAAGAGAAGGGAGGGAGGGAGAGGAGAGAAGAGAGGGAGAGGCATCAGCACAGTAGTAGAGTAGTGTTGACATTCTTGAAGTGTGGTGTAATAAGTAAGCATGACCTAAGCTGTCAAATGAAATCAGGTTTACCCTTTTCAAGGTAGTCAAGGAGTCTTGAATATAGAGCAAGGTTAAATGATTTCCGGTGATTCCATATGCAAAAATAGTCAACATGTCCATATTTCTTCTTGGATAACACCATTTCCCCAAGTTTTCTTGGTTGCATACTTGCTAGCACTATAATATGCTAAAGGCAATTCCTTTAAGTAAATCTTAAAGCTCTGTCTTTTTTTTTAGTAAATGACATTGCTAATAAGGAACCTTTTAGAGCAAAGGAAAATGGGCTCAGTTAAACATGTTAGTGCTGTTACAAGATTCTGGTATCAGAAATTCTAAATTACAAAAATTTCCATTAGTGCATCTGTTTATAAGCAGCCTGTATGGGAAAATGAGTGAACCATAAAAAAGTCAATACCACGGCATGATTTTATGTAGCAAAATTCAGCTAGTGAGGTCTATGATGCTTAGGAGTGCCAATTACATTTCTGCCATATCTTGTCCCCCCAGAAAAGATTTCAGCTGCCTTTTAACAAGAGCTACAGATGCATTATAATCATTGCAGCCAGCAAAAATAGGCAACAGCAAATAATAGATGGAGGTTGGTGTGGAGGTGGGAGAGATACTTACCTTCCTGGCGGTCAAAGTAAAGAAAGGAGAAATAATGGACTAACTCCCATTCTCAAATAAAAAGAAGCAACACAGATTTTCAGGTAAGACAAACTCTCTGTCGAAGGCCTCATCTTCGAAATAAAGTATTGGTGTGATCCTTCGTGTAAGAAGTATTAGGCAACAAACTACTGTCTTGGATAATTTTACAAAATAAAAGCATAAGGACAGTCTTTATGTGTTTTTCAATAGTGAGTACAGATAAGAGTAAAGAGAAAACATGAAACTGTATTTACTGAGGCATTTCTATGGGGAACTATAATAGTATTAGTTAAATTTGCAGAAGTCTGACAATCTGATTTGATAGAGAGCTACAGCATAGAGATTCTGACAACTTCATTATTTATGTCAGTGGCTTTTAACTGAGATAGTCATTAAAATAATCTGGAGATCTTTAAAAATATATGTCTGGTTCTGATTCTCTAGTATGCCGTTTGAATATGTTTGAGATGGGGCTAAGTATTTTTTAAATATCTATTTTTAAATGTCTCTTTCTGGGTGGCTCTTCTGAATATTTGACATCCTTATTCTCTGGGTTTCCTCAGAATGCAACCAGTATATTTATGCCTGCTGTAAGTTTGTTTTCCTGATGCTATTTTATTATCATTTATTCCTTTTCCCTCTGGATCCCAAGAAGATATATTATAGACATTTTTTTTCCAGGTGACATCTAGGAAACTAAACTTTCAAAACTGTAAAATTTTAACTGATAGGTATAGCATTGGCCTGAGTTCCTGGAAACTCTACATGGTGGCGTGGCTTAAAATTTTTTTCGTCTAGACAAACAAGTACACCAGTTAACAGATAAAGAAGAGAATTAATTTAAATACATTGAGTGTCTGCCCTGTGCCAGGAATTGTATCACTTTATATCACTTTATATATGTTATCCCATTTAACCACCAGAGCAATTCTGGCAGAGTTATAACCCCCATTTTACTTATGAGAAAACTCAGACTCATAGAGGTTAAGCCTTGCCCAAAGTTACACAGCTTAAAAGTGGTGGAGCTGAGATTTAACTGTCCTTAAAACCAATGATCGTTCCACTCTCCCATGTTGCTTCTATGGTAGGTTATACGGTGTGCTACATACTGTGAGTTCATGATGATAACTGATGGCATGGCTTAAAATCAGGCAAAAAGGTATATAGTGCTCCTTCTTACTAAGCAAGAGTAAAAATAAATTATTTGTTTGATTCTTAAATTTATTTATGAATCCATTGCTCTTCAAAGCCTATTGTAACTAAGATTGCTTCTCTATCATTGTGCCGATGATCCTCTGGTCATTTTATGAGGGTAGAGATTCTCTTTTTGCCACTGAGAAATGGAACCAATAGATAATATCCAGGTGTTAAAAATGAAAACACACAGCAAATAAAAACCTTGACTGAAAAAATTTTGAAATACCAAAAACAGGAATCTTAAAATCCCATTAATAAACAATTACCAAAGAGCCAGAATTTAAATAGATCTTGTTAATTGTGTTTATCTCAGTGTGAAGCCATGTCAGAAAGTCTAAAGCAAATGTATTTTGTTAAAACTACTACTGGCACAGCAGGCCCTGAACATTAAAAAGGAAGCTTGTCATTATGGGGCTGCAACTGAAAGAGGAGACTAACATGGGTCTAAATCATTAATATTATATCTTAAACTTGAAATGCTGCATTATAAAGCTGTTTATGTCCAACAGAATTCCCTACCACCCTGCATTTGTCTTAAGACTACTTGAATTGAGCACTTATAATCTGTTGAACATCAAGTGAATCACAACTTAGGGACTTGGCTTGTTAGTTATATTCAGAGTTGTAATACTAGTGTGCTTGAGACTATTACCAATATTAATTGATATAACAATGATTTTCCCTTTGGATAGATTACTGGATGTCTATCGTGTAACACAGATAGAGTCCTATAATCTGAGAAGTAAGAATGAGAATCTTTGATAGGGTATCTGGTTCAAGATGATAGGCGGCACACATTTATATCCTCTCTTTTGGAAAATCTTCTGAAAAATAGTAGTGAAATATTAAAGATAGTAAATCTGTAAATTCACTGAAAATAGGAAACTCATTAAAAGATCAGGGCTATGATACATATTCTAGAAGATGGAAGAAAGGTGAGACCATATTAATGGACAATCTACAAAGGTGAGAGCCAGAGCTCAGGGCCTGCATGGAATGCTGCGGCAGAGGTTAGAAGTGCTTTCACCAGAGAGGTGGAATAGGAATAGAATTATACAGCAAAAGGATTGATGATCTATAGCAGTGGTCTCCAAGGTTGTGTGTGCTCATCCTAGGGGGTGTGCAAGATGATTCCATGTGGTACACAGAAAAAATAATGAAGTTTCCGTTTCTACTTGTTTTCTTTCAAAAAATAAGAAATATATGGTGCTTATCAATATTTTATAAACAGATTTATAAATACAGTAGTCTGTGTATGTGATTAAGATGTATATATAATATTTCTTTTGATATATTAAATATATAGTATTTATTTATTTATATAAATTGTTACAAATAAAAGTATAAATTTACATTTATATAATTTTTTTCACACACACACTGTATTTTAATTTTACAAGAGATAAATAAACTGACACCAAGCATTGTAAATGGATGACCACAACAAAAGCAACAATGATTGCAACTACCACACACAAAACACTCATACTATGTCATAATATTGACATTCAGTCCAGTAATCCTCCACTGTAACAGCTCCTTTACTCTGCAGTGAAAATTGATTTGTTATTTTCTGCCCTCTGAGTCCTTGTGGGATTTTTTTTTATTCAAACATAA
Organism: Lipotes vexillifer; assembly: GCF_000442215.2. Classification (NCBI taxonomy): domain Eukaryota; kingdom Metazoa; phylum Chordata; class Mammalia; order Artiodactyla; family Lipotidae; genus Lipotes; species Lipotes vexillifer. The sequence goes on along the minus strand of NW_006770348.1, from coordinate 61,385 downwards.
AGTCACAAAAATTATAATCATCCTCATCTTCACTCAGTCCCATGTAATTAATTTTTTTATCTTGATCTTTTGTTAGCACTTTTATGAATTCATCAGTTTTCCATTAGAGTTCTGAAAGTGCTTATTCATTCAGTTCAGCAGTATAGTCAGTTACCAGAAACCTGTACTTGTCAGTCTTTTCCATGAATTCCTTGAAGATGAAACCCTTTTATAGGAACATTTTTGCAAAAGCATCAGAGTACACCCAGAACTGTCTGTAAATGACAAAAGCCTTAAAAATGACCACGGTTAAAGATTTGATGAAAGTTCATAATAATGCAACTGACAAGGAAATTTAGTTATTTCTGAGATATACATTTTAAAGTAATAACTAGAATTATGACTTATAACATTACACCAGAACTTTTAAGATTTTTAGAAATTTCATGTAATGTCTGAAACATTTGTATTAACATATTTCCATACAAATAACCCTAAGAAAGTTTAGTATTAGTTGTTTTTGTTTGTTTGTTTGTATGTTTATACTGCAGGTTCTTATTAGTCACCAATTTTATACACATCAGTGTATACATGTCAATCCCAATTGCCCAATTCAGCACACCACCACCACCACCCCACCACGGTTTTCCCCCCTTGGTGTCCATACGTTTGTTCTCTACATCTGTGTCTCAACTTCTGTCCTGCAAACTGGTTCATCTGTACCATTTTTCTAGGTTCCACATACATGCATTAATATACGATATTTGTTTTTCTCTTTTGGACTTACTTCACTCTGTATGACAGTCTCTAGATCCATCCACGTCTCAACAAATGACCCAAGTTCGTTCGTTTTTATGGCTGAGTAATATTCCATTGTATATATGTACCACATCTTCTTTATCCATTCGTCTGTCGATGGGCATTTAGGTTGCTTCCGTGACCTGGCTATTGAAATAATTTATTATATATATATAAAATTATTGATGGATGTCCTTTTCTGTAACTGATAGAGTCTGCAGAATGGCTGTGGGGGTCAGCAACACCCCTATACTGGCCAAGATGCTATTTTCTAAAGAAATGAATGATCTACCAGGAAGGGGTTAGTGCTCCTGTTATGGTAGTTGATACCTCACAGAAGAGCCATCCTCATTTTGGTATACAGAAGAGTGACTGTGTGCCTGTTTTCTGCCATAAGCACTAAAATGTAATCCACTTGTTTGAAGTTAGATCTGACTTTCAGGAACAAGGCTTGTGGAAGGAGACCTTAAGAATGGTAGAAGAATTGCTTGGTAGTGACCTATTATAATCCACCTAGTCCTTCATTTGTAAGTATGAATAGAAAACCAAGCATCATCAGATATTTGAGAAAGACTGGAAACATAAAATAAGCACAACTAACTCTGGAAAAACCAGGAATTTGGAAGAAAATAACTTTAAAAAATTATAGTAATTAATATTCTTGAATCAAAAGGTTCCCACATTCATCAAATAAGAGCAGATGACTATAAGAAGAATAGCCAGAAAACAAGGGAAATTTAAATTTGATTAAACAGAAAGTCAACAGAATAAATTCAAATTGAATGTAAAATGAATTGCAAAAATATTGGATATCACATAGATGGTGAAAGTTTTATTGGCAAACAGTAAGAATCACATGGCAGAGCCATTGGTAAATGAATATCTAGTAAAATTAGATCAGTTCAAAATTGAAAGAAGAAAAAAATTGATAAATATAATGACATAGGGCTCCCCTGGTGGCGCAGTGGTTGAGAGTCCGCCTGCCAATGCAGGAGACACGGGTTCGTGCCCCGGTCCGGGAAGATCCCACATGCCGCGGAGCAGCTGGGCCCGTGGGCCATGGCCGCTGAGCCTGCGCTTCCGGAGCCTGTGCTCCGCAACGGGAGAGG
>NW_006770348.1:0-59489 GCF_000442215.2 Lipotes vexillifer | reverse complement strand
GGGCTTCCCTGGTGGCGCAGTGGTTGAGAGTCCGCCTGCCGATGCAGGGGACACGGGTTCGTGCCCCGGTCCGGGAAGATCCCACATGCCGCGGAGCAGCTGGGCCCGTGGGCCATGGCCGCTGAGCCTGCGCTTCCGGAGCCTGTGCTCCGCAACGGGAGAGGCCACAACAGTGAAAGGCCTGCGTACCGCAAAAAAAAAAAAAAATAGTAATGATATGGTAGGGGTTTCACAAGAAGATAATTTAAATATCAAAATATTAGGGAAATCCTTTTGGAAAATGAATGAAGCCTTCAAATATTTTTGCAAAAATGACCTTTATTTTCATGCAGTGAAGTTTAAATGCAAAATGAGGAATATAGTAGAATGTTATAATTTAGTTGGGAAAATTCTTTCCCAGACCCTAATAAAAATTAATACTTTCATTCATTGTTTATTCTAAGAAATTAATGCAAAGTGTTAATTAAAACATAAATGTTATTAAATATAAGATTAAAGAAATGTAAATTTTATTGTTTTTCCAGGCAAGTTCTCAATAAAACCTTTACTTTCCACTGTTTTCATAACTGTGAAATTTTGGTTCTGGTTTTCAACATTTTCACTTTAAGTAGAATTTTTTAAAAACATGGATAAGGAAGTCTTAGAATAGTATGATTTAAGAAGGTTGATGATCTTAGTCATAAGGCAAATAAGACATACATTTCTTATGTCAACAGCCAAAAAGGGAAAAAAGAAATCCCTGACCCGTTATGCTAGGAAAAACAAGCTATATGAGGGTGTAATGATCCAAAAACAAAGCAAACTAAAATGTGGCATGATTTTGAGCATTAAGTGGAGTGTAAAATAGAAGAATGCATTTGACTTTGATGCTTGAAGCATCTTCCTTTAAGAGAGTATATGATTTTTCTGTAGATCCAGTCATACCACGTGGCCGTACAGTGAAAAATATTCACGTAATTTTAATATTGAAAAGTATAATTTACATATTTACATAATTTGAACAAACAACCTATAAATTTGCAAATTTTAATTGTATTTGAAGTGCAGGTTTATGTCATAAATCTTGTCAATGTAAAAAGAAAAGGTCATGTTAAGTTAGGATGTAAAGGGGAAGAAGAAGATTGCAATTTTTCTCTGACTTAGTGGGGGAATCAATGGCTATAACTTAAAATCAATAAATTAAGAAGTAAGACTTTGTAAAGATAATCAACAGAAGAATTATAAAAACAAAATCTATCTAACAGATATTGGGAAGACTGGAGAAAAAGGGTCTATTAATTGAGCTCAATTCGTTATATTTAAATACTCTTTAAATTTTCATTTGCAGAATGGGAGTATAAGCATATTATTTAGAGATTTTGACATGACCCCCAGAAAAGCAAAATAAATAACTCCTAAGTAGTGGGACTGGTAATGTCAGAATGGGGTGGATTTTTAAAAACTTTTTATTTAATACACTTCTGTAGTTTTGAAATTTTATTTCCATGTGCATGTATAATACCCTCTTCTTCCTCACTTTCTAATTCCTTCCTCCTGAAGTAACCAATGGTAAAAATTTGATATACCTTCATTCACACACTTACATCTGCTAATTTTCTCTATTCTCTCTCTCTCTCTCTCTCACACACACACAAACACACACACGCGCGCGCACACACACACATGCATACATGCATACATACATATTAGTGCTTTTTGTCTTTCTGTAGGTGAGATTCTCAAAAGAGTGATTATTAGGCCAAATAATATACATATATTTATCGTAATAGATTTTGCAACATTGCTTTTTTAAAAAGTTGTAGCATTTCATAATCCCAGCGTCAATAATGAGAATGCCTTTTCCCGTATCTCTGCCAGTACTGGATATTATTATCCTTGTTAATTTTACCATCAGATGGGTAAAAAAAAGTAAGTACATTGTTGTTTTACTTTGAATTTCTCTGACCACTGATGAGATTGAGTCTCCTTTCATATGTATATTTACATTTCGATTTTCTTCTTCTCTGGATTGGCTGTTTGTAATCTTTATACATATTTCTATTTAATTATTAGTCTTTTCTTCATTAAGCATAGTATCTTTTGCTAATTAGTCACATTAACCCATAGTCAGAAAATTTAGAAAATATTTGGGACATGAGTATAATTTTTAAATGATTGTTTATCTGAAATGCATATTTAAATAGGATTCCTTTGATTTATCTGAAAGACTACCCATAGTCTGTTATTTATTTGATTTTATGATATCCTTTGCCAAACAATTAGGTAATTGAATTTACTGATCATTTTCTAAAGGCTTCTATTTTCCTGTCTATATTAAGAAGATATTCCCCACTCCATGGTAATGTGAATATTTCCTGTTATTGCAAAATGTTTCTATTATTTTACTTGTTACATTTAGATCTTTATATGGAATTTATTTTTTGATTATGTGAAGTAGTAGACTTTTTTCTCAAATGAAATCATTTTTCCCAGCACCATTTATTAAATAAATTATGCTTTGTCAACTGAATTAAATGCCAACTTTGTCACATTTATAATATATATTAGATTTAGACACTTATGCTTTACAACTAATCTATTTGTCCATTCTTATCCACCTGACTTTAGAGTAAGTTTACTATTTGATACAGGTCTTATATCACTGCTACTGCACTATCAATTTTAATATAATATTCTAGGCATTTGATGATCTTTACTATTTTATATAAAATTTTATATCACTTAATCCAACTCTAAAAATTTGGAATGAGTAAAATTATGTATTCATTTGCAGTAAATTGAGGTGTTCATGCTATTAACTACCCCTATGCAGGAAGTGCTATTCATTCCCACTAGTTCTGATATTTTTTTGTTGGCCTATAAAATTTGTTTTTAATTTAATTAAATGACTTATTGAGATAATATTCACACACCATAAAATTTACCCCTTTAAAGTATTAAATCCAGAGGTTTTACTATATTAACAAAGGTGCAACCATAACCACTATCTAATTACAAAAAAAATCATTACCCCCAAAAGAAAGCACGTACCCATTAGCAATCATTTCCGTTTCCTCTGTCTCCTCAGTCTTTGACAACCACTAATCTAATTTCTGTCTTTATGGATTTGCATATTTTGGACATTTCATGTAAGTTGAATTACATAATGTGTTGTACTTTGAGACTGGCTTATTTTACTTAGCATAATGTTTTCAAAAGTCCATCCATATTGCAACACATATCAGTATGCTATTTCTTTTTATTGATGAATGGTATTACATTTTATGGATATACCCCACATTATTTATCCACTGTTCAGTTGATGGATATTTGAGTTGTTTCCACTTTTTGGCTATTATTATCAATTCTGCTGTGAACACTCATGTATGAGTCTTTGTGTGGATATTTGTTTTCATTTCTCTTGGGTATATACCTAGGAGTAGAATTGCTGAGCCATAGGGTAACACTATGTTTAAATGCTTGAGGAAATGCTAAACTCTTTTTCATATAGGCTGTACCAGCAAGATATATGGTGCATATCTTCATCAACACTTAATATTGTCTCTCTTATTTATCTGCCACCCTGGAGGCTATGGAGTTGTATCACATAGTGATTTTCATTTTCACTGCCCTGATGGCTAATGATGCTGAGCATCTGTTCATTTTTTAAATTACCATTTATATGTACCTTCTTTGGAGAAATGTGTTTTCAAATCCTATGCCCTTTTTGACGTGGACTGTAGACTTTTTTTTATATATATTTTTTTTTTCGGTATGCGGGCCTCTCACTGTTGTGGCCTCTCCCGTTGTGGAGCACAGGCTCTGGACGCACAGGCTCAGCGGCCATGGCTCACGGGCCCAGCTGCTCCGCAGCATGTGGGATCTTCCCAGACCGGGGCACGAACCCGCGTCCCCCACAATGGCAGGCGGACTCCCAACCACTGCTCCACCAGGGAAGCCCGGACTGTAGACTTTTTATTGTTGAGTTAGTAGAATTTGTTATATATTCTGGTTGCTAAAACCTTATAATATATATGATTTACAAGTATTTCTGCCCATTATGCTTTTTATTTATCCTGTCCCCAGAAATCTTCCTAAATTACATTATCTGCTTTGGTAAGTTTTTTAAGAGTAGACTTTCCTAGGTTGTCTACATCAATAATTAAATCAACCAAAAATAAGAAAAATATATTAATTGGTTTCTAATATTTGTGCTAATTATTTCAGTCTCTTATATTGGATAAAACTAAAACAAGTCTTTTTTAATGAATTTATTTATTTATATATTTTTATTTTTGGCTGCATTGGGTCTTGGTTGCTGGGCATGGGCTTTCTCTAGTTGCGGTGACCCGGGATTACTCTTCCTTGTGGTGCGTGGTCTATCTCATTGTGGTGGCTTCTCTTGTTGCGGAGCATGGACTCTAGAGCGCAGTTTCAGTAGTTGTAGCACACGGGCTTAGTTGTTCTGCAGCATGTGGTATCTTCCCGGACCAGGGATCAAACCCGTGTCCCCTGCATTGGCAGGCAGATTCTTAACCACTGTGCCACCAGGGAAGTTCTAAAACAAGTCTTCTTAACATGGTAGTTTATCTCATTGACTTATTTCTAATTTATTGAACTTGGCTCCAGTATTCTTCAACTAAAATAATATTTGATTTTGGCTTTTCCTAAATAGTATTTTTCATAGTTACTAGTCCTATTTTATTAAGAGTCATACGGAATTCTTTTGGAATTCTATTAAATGTCATTTCAGTATTTGAAATATAACCATACGGTTTTCTTCACTTTCTTCATGCAATTTGTTAATGTAATGACCTTTGTTCATATATTTCTTAATGATTAAAACGATGAACTATCCTTACAATTTTGTAATTAACTAAACGTGATTCTTCTGTATTGTTAATATTTAGATTCACTTATGATTTTTTTTTTTTTTTTGCTGTACGCAGGCCTCTCACTGTTGTGGCCTCTCCCGTTGCGGAGCACAGGCTCCGTATGCGCAGGCTCAGCGGCCATGGCTCACGGGCCCAGCCGCTCCGCGGCATGTGGGATCTTCCCGGACCAGGGCACGAAACCGTGTCCCCTGCATCGGCAAGTGGACTCTCAACCACTGCGCAACCAGGGAAGCCCCCACTTATGATTTTGATTGTTAATATTTCATTTAAAATTTTTCAATGACATTAACAAATTATTTTATATCAAAATGAAAGAATCACTAAAAGCCCAGTTCAATTATCATTTCCTTATCCCTAACACTGAGCTGAATCTTTTAGATTGCTTTTACTACCCACAATCTCCCACTTAACTGCTTGAATTTGCTAAATATACTTTGTATTCTTAGTTCCCAATACCATTAGCTGTAATATTAGTACATATATTTTGTTTTAACAATTCTTGTAAGAACAACAACGAGAGCTGTAATAATTATGAGGAAGAGTACAAGGAAAAGGAAGAGAAGATGTAATAGATGATGGGTTAGTTAAGTCATAAAAAGAAACAAATGGTGATTGTTCTCTATTATTACTGAAAAATGTTCCAGAATAAATAACTGAATTATATTAATGAGAGAGAGAGATACAGAGAGACAAAGGAGGAAACATAAAGCTTATTAAAGAACATAATAGTTAGGCAAAGGGAAGAAGGGGGATTCTTTTGTTTCTGAGATGAATGTGTGCCTGTTAACAGTGAATTACATCATTGGACTATGGCCTAACTGTTTTGATCAGTTCTGTGATTAGTATCAGTCGTAGACACAAGTATTATGCATTTTTTGGTAGGTATGGTTAAGGGGAACAATATGATGTGAATATACTTTTAAAAAATATCATCCATCTTGCATTATTAGAGTGGAATTAGCTTAAATATAGTAAGCTAATTCCTAAAGTAATTTTGGGTCAATCAATCTGATTCTAAACTTTGAACTTTGAGAGGATTTAGTTGTTCCTGTTGTTGTTGCTGCTGCTGTTTTCCTTTTTATTTTGAAAGAATTTTAGGTTTATGGAAAAGTGATAAAATCATATAGAAGTCCTACATTCCCGTCACCCAACTTAAATCTTCTAAGATGAAGATCTTACATAGCAATAGTAAAATTATCAAAACCAAATAATTAACATTGGTACAATTTGATTAATACGCTGTAGAACTTACTTCAGTTTTACTAAAGTTTCAACTAGACTCTAAGGTTTTAACTTTTTGTATTTCAGGATTCCATCTTGAGCTTAATCTCCAATCTCTCACAATTCCTCATTTGTTCCATGTATTCCATTACCTTGACAATTTTGAAGTTCAGGTATTTTGACATAGATTACTTTTTTCTTTTGTAAGTTACAATACAAAATAAAATGATGGAAACCACATGCCCCTCCTATTGTACAAAGAAATACCCACTAAGTCTATAGAGTTCCAAAATTAAATGACTGATATCATAAGTCTACAGGCTATTTATATCTGGAAGTTCTTCCCTCAGAGTGGAGACAAATGGAAAGAGATTGGAAATCTGATGTGCTTCCTAATATTTGCTGTGGTGCATTCTCCAGAATATTCAGAACCTAGTTATTTTCTGCATATAAATTGAACAACTCAGTTCTGATCTGAATGGAAAATGGATAATATTCTCTCAAGATTGAAATATAGTAATTAAACTGATCAGGGAATAATTCCTTCATTTGAAAAAGAGTGTGAAAATGAATATGAAGATAACCATGTTTACATATTCAGAGAATGACCCATCTTATTAGATTCATTATTCCCAAATAAATGGTAAAGTTATTAAAAAGCAGTATTCTTTTAAAAAGCCTGACATTTTAAAAACATGATAATAATGATGAAGTATAGAAAGATTTCATGAAAGCCCTGTAATCATATTATGGTTGAGATGGGAAATAATTACGCATTATAAAAAATAAATGAGTCATAGACCTTAAAAACAAAACTATGGTTAGGGAAAGTCTGTTTTAAAGAAAACAGTCTATTGGAAAAGGATCTTCAGACAACTTTCCCCCTTGATTTATTACAGCAAATTACTCTCCTTTTGCTCAATGTCTATTAAGCAAACTAAACTAAAATCACATAATTTTTTCTACCTTGATATAAAATAAATTGTTACCTGAGGGAGTCTGGATTTTTGCAATTTGTATTGAGATATATTTCCCATCATATAATATTTACCATTTTAAAGTGTTCGATTCAGTGGTTTTCAGTATATTTACAAGGTTGTGCAACTATCACCACTATTTAATTCCAGAATATTTTCACCTCCGCAAAAAGAAACCCCTTACCTATTAGCCATCACTCCCAGCTGCCGCCTCCACCCATCCCCTTACAACCACTAATCTAATTTCTGTTACTATGGGTTTGCTTATTTTGGACATTTCATATAAGTGAAACCATACAATGTGTGCCCTTTTGTGTCTGGCTTATTTAATTAAGAATGTAGGGCTTCCCTGGTGGCGCAGTGGTTGAGAGTCCACCTGCCGATTCAGGGGACACGGGTTCGTGTCCCGGTCCGGGAGGATCCCACATGCCGCGGAGCGGCTGGGCCCGTGAGCCATAGCCGCTGAGCCTGCGCGTCCGGAGCCTGCGCTTCCGGAGCCTGTGCTCCGCAACAGGAGAGGCCACAACAGTGAGAGGCTCACGTACTGCAAAAAAGAACCCAAAAAACAAAAAAAAAAAAACCCCAATAGTAATAAGAATGCTAACTGAACTGGGGGAAAGAGAGATGAACACACTGAGAATTTTAACAAAGAACTGGAAAATATAAAAAAGTCAGAGCTTACGATTACAACAACTAAAATGAAAAATAGAGGGAATTAACGGCAGATTAGGTGATATGGAAGAACACATACGTGATCTGGAAAACAGAATAATGGAAATCAAACAATCAGAACATCAAAAAGTAAAATAAATTTTTAAAAAATGAGAATAGTTTATTGGACCTCTGGGACAACATCAAGCATACTAACATTTGTATTATAGGGGTCCCAGAAGGAGAATTGAGAGACAAAAGGGTATAAAATGTATTTAATGAACTTATGGCTGAAAACTTTCAGAACCTGAAGAAGGAAACATATATTCAGCACAGAGTTCCAAACAAGATGACTCCAACGAGACCCACACCAAGATATATCATAATTAAAATGGCAAAAGTTAAAGAGAGAATTCTAAAGGCAGCAAGAGAAAAACAAACCGTCTACATACAAGCAAACCTCAACAAGGTTACCAGCTTATTTTTCAGCAGAAATTCTGCAGGGCAGAAGAGAGTGGCATGATATATTTATCATGTGCTAAGAGGAAAAAATCTACAACATAAAATCCCCTACCCAGCAAGGTTATCATTCAGAATTGAAGGAGTGATAAAGAGCTTCTCAGACAAGCAAAAACTAAGAGTTCATCAATACTAAACCAACCTTACAAGAAGTTTACAGGGTCTTCTTTAAGTGAAAAAGAAGAGGCTACAACAAGAAATTATAGGAAGCGAAAAATGCAAATCAAAACCAGAGTGAGGTATCACAGCACACCTTACTGAACATTTCAATCTGCCTGTCTCCTTAAGGATACTCTAGTAAATATCCTCCAACCTCCTTGCTGTCGCATATAATAAACAATTTCTAGCTCTTTTTTGATCTCTTAACAACATTTGAGTGTTGCGCATTGTTATTTCTCATTGCTCCGTTACCACACTCTGCTGGTTTTCATTCTATTTATGTAAATTTTCATATTCATCATACTCATTCTCAATTTTCTTTGCTGGCTCCTATTTCTCTCCATATATCATTCTTTGGTAGGTCTATAGCTTATCTCAGTTTGGTTAACCTTATCCACTTGCATGGTTTCAATTACCTAATTCTGTATCTCTAGCCCAGAAATTGTTCTCCTGAGTTCCAGACCTATATATCTATCTACTTAATGCCCTGTTCACCTGTATTTTGATCAGTCACCTAAATCTCAAAAGTTACCTGCCGCTTTGACAGGCCCATTTTGATGAGATCAGACTATGTATGGCAAGCACAAACATTTAAAAAATATTTTTAAAACAATTATTTTATACTTTAAATGTATACTAAATGTAGTTCATACAAGATTCCAAAACTGAAAATATATACAGTGAAAAGTGAGTCTCTCTCACTGCCCTTTCCCCCATTACTTAGTTTTCCAGCCCAGGGACAACCACTTTACTAGTTTCTTAGAAATCTCTACAGACATATTCTGTCTGTATGCAGTACGTTCCATTGAAGAGCTTGTTGTGTTTCCCCCAGTATTTAAACATTCAGCTTTTTTTTTTTTATTGAGTTGGAGCTATGAGCACTTTGAAGTTATGATACGTGACTTCACAATCTTTGCATCCCAATTCCTAGTACAGTGTATGACACATAGTAGGAACTCAATGCATCATAATTAAATAAATGATAAATTAGGCACTGTACTAAAACCAGACAGCATAACAGTAATCAGGCAGACCAAATGGCAATTACATTAACACTTAACACATAGTGGATTTTCAAAAGCAACTTCCTGATTTTAATTGTATGAATTTTAATTTAGCTGTTCATTTATTAAATCTTGCTCCAAGCTGTATGTAATTTGATCTGTAGTGCTCTTTAATGTTTATCAGTAGTTCTGTTCACTAGTAATTAGTTTTATTTGAAAAAAAAGCATAATTAAAAGAAGAATCATGCTATAATCTTTGATTCAGGTCAAATTTATGGGAAATCTAGAGGTTCAGAATACAAGCTCCCGTGAAGTGTAGTCTTAGTAGCTAGTGGGATAAAATAACAGCTTCAGGAGTATGCTGGCCTCAGAAACTAAAAACCCATAGAGTGATGACAAATACCAATTTTCTTAAGAAGATAAACTGAACTGGCCTAGTTAGCATATGTTTCGATGTTCAGTAAGGCATCTGATTAAACTTGTCTTTCTCCTTTATTTTTCACGTATAATTTAATTTACTTTCATAGTTACAAATCTGAAGAAAAAGCCCTTTAGTATTCACCTGATTCTTTTCAGGTCACTCTGTGAATATAAGGCTATAATTCTACCTAAAAGGTTCACAGATAATAAACCTCAAGAGCACAGGTTTTTGTAAGCAGTTAACCCTCCATTCTTCCACCTCCCCAACTCCCCGTAAATTATTTACTTTTAAAATACATCGTGTTGGCAGAAAAAGTTCAGAGTGCAAGAAACACATAAGGAGAGAGGGCCACAGCATATTCAGAAGGATGAAAAAATTGCTATTTGAGGACAGAGTTCACTTGGAAATGCAAAAGTACAGCTGTTCCTAATGCAAAAAGTACATAGAAATTATTTGTGTTAAGTGAAGCTTCCAAAGTTCCATGGAGACCTAAGGACCCTACAGTCTAGACATTCCATTGAGCTGTATGTCACCCAGACATAGCACAACTTGACCTCATTCATCATTACACCAGATGTGACTTTTAAAGTGCAGTCTCAGTTAGCTCAGGGAACAAAAATACTAATTTTGACTTTAACCCACTGTAGAGGACCAACAGATGCCAATAATTATTTTCTAAATCATTTGTTGCCTTTTCCCGGATCCTTTTCTTCAACCTGACTTTCCCCTATCCAAATCTATGTTCCAAAAGAAGCAAAACAAAACAGACCACACAGAAAATCTCAGTTGGGGCTTAAAATTATCATGTCAACTCTACCTGAAGTTAAATTTTGGTCTTTATGAAATGCTAGAGTGCAATATTTTCAACTGCATCTGAATTATGTGAGATAAATGATAATAGATTCAGTGTGTATTATGTGTGGTATTTGTTCTTTTGGTATGTGTTCTAAAACAGTTCAAGTAAAATGAAAATGTAAGGATACTAAATTGCAATGGTGTCCAGTATGACCATGAGAGAACAGGGATGCCATCTTCTACAGTAGTCATGTGCATCTCATCTTTTTCTACTAATTTTTCTGGGTGCTCAATCTGTATCATTTACCTGGTTGCTTCCCTTAGAAAAATTTTATTTCAGCTAGGAAAAATATGCTGGGTTATTCAGAAGCAATCTATATAGATTTCAATTCTCTGTATATACTCCAATGTTAATTCTAGTCTACAAAGAGGCCAACGTTGGGGAAAGGAGTACACTTCAGAGTTACCATTCTCTCAGTGAGTGAGTGTGTGTGTGTGTGTGTGTGTGTGTGTGAATAGTTTGAAAAGGCTCATCAGGAGATTCTAATAGAGTTCCTACACCACCACCCTCATCCAATTATTTGTTCATGTTCAAGTCTAAAGTAGTGCCATGGAAATTGAATGTATTGCTCATCTTTGTAAATAAATAGAGGAAAACAACAGGTACCTTTGTGTTATTGAGAGATAACTGGGCACAAACCAGGCTCAAAGCTGAGTATGTCCTACATAGTACCAGCTCTGCAAAGGTTTGAGGAAGAGAAATGAAGGACGACTGAAGAAAAAGACAATTCCAATGTTTCCTGAGGTAAAGAAGTAGGTCACAGTTGAAACTTAATTTTTCAAAATACATACTAATGTTTCAAATTTCTGTTAAAAGAATCGGGGCTTGGTGTTGAGTTGAGAGACTATTGCAGTAATATGGGTGATAGATGACTGGCTTAGACCAGAGTGGTAGCATTGGAAATGGTGAGAATTGGCCATATTCTGAACATAATATGAAGGTAGAACCAAAATATTTGCTGTGAGATCTTAGGTGGAATATGGAGGAAAAAATGAATCAAGGATAACTCCAAGTTTTTGGCCTAAGAAACTTAAAAAATTCTGTTGGCGTTAACTAAGTTAGGAAATCCTAGTGGAGGAAAAGTCTTAGGGATGGTGATATGGAGTTTAGTTTTCATCATGTTAAGTTTGAAAAGAGTTTGACTTTTAATTTGAATAAGTCTATTCCATTTATCTGCATAACAATCAATTTTAAACTTAGTGAATCAAAGCAGCAACCACTTAACTATATTTTATGATTTTCTGTGTCAGGAACTAAAATGAGGCTTGGCTGGGTGATTTTTCTGGTCCATGTGGCATTGATGAATGTCACTTGTTGCCATTCAGCTGGCAGATGGGATGATTTGGAGGTTCTGCAAAAGGTTCCCTCACATGTTTGGCACCTTGGTGGGGATGGGTGGAACGCTAAGCTGAGCTAGGACTGTCAACCATAGCACAGCAAACTCAGGACAGTTAGATTTCTTACATGGCAGGTAGTCACATAGCAGCATTCTGCAGCACTCTACTGGTCAAAAGAGACATAAGCCAACTCAAGGTGAGAGGACATATATTTCACCACTTTATGGGAAGTGTTAAAGATTTTGCAGTATGCTTTAAAGCTACCACAAATTCATTAGAGTGTTTCGAGAAGAGGACCAGCCCAATGTGACTTAGGTTTAAAAGGATAGCTCTGAATGCTGTGTAGAAAAAAAGACTATAATGGGGAGAGGGTAGAAGCAGGGAGAGCAATTAGAAGGCTATTACAGTGATTCAGGTGAAAGATGATGGCTTTGACCAGAGTGGCAGTAGTGAAAGTGGTAAGGAGTTTTTTAATTTCAGATACAGTTTGAAGATAGAACTGATGGGAATTCGATGGGAAAGATGTAAGGAAAAGAGAGAAGCCAAGGCTGATGTCCAAGGCTAAGTCTAAGCAACTGAGTGCATTTACCTTTATGTGGAATATTGCAGGAATAACAAGTTTCAGAATGGGGGAGCAGAAATCAACAGTTTAGTTATTTATCATGTAAGGGTTAAGATACCTATTAGATATCAAAGTGATAACTGGATGTAGAAGCCTGGAGTTGAATCGATTGCTCATGGCTACTTACATAAATTTTCAAACTACAGATGGCATTTAAAAGCATTAGGACTGTATGAGATCATCAAGGAATTCAGTCTAAATAGAGAAGGTAAGAGGACACATGATGAAAGACTCCTGGAGAACTCCAATATTTAGAGGTTGAGAAGAGGAAGAGAATTGAGCAAATGATACTGAGAAGGAGCAGCCAGTGAGATAAGAGAAGGACAAGAAAACTTTTATGTCCTGGAACCTAAGTAAAGGAAGTGGGTCAGTGATCAACTGTGTCAAATATTAGTAATAGATCTAGTAAAACGAAGACTAAAAGTGGACCCAAGTTTTTGGCAATTTGGAGGTTGTTGTTGACTTTGAAAAGAATGGCTTTAGTGTATTGATGGGGATAAAAATCTGTCTTTAGATTTTTGAGTTGGAAGCAAACGACGACTTCTGAATAATTTTCTATGAATGGAAGAAAAAAATGGAGATGGCTGAGGATATGTGGAGTCAGGTAAATAATTTTGAAACATGATAGATATAGTACTTCTTTGTGATGAAAGTGAGAAAGAATGAATTTATGCTCAATCAATCCATGTAATCATTATAATGTTATTTTTAACATTTTAGCTAACATTTTAAAGGTATATTTGAATTTACACACATATTATTAAGGTGAAGTTAGGGGAAGCAGTCTGTGTCCTTAAATATTACAAAATTCAACAAAAATTAACTCACATTATTAGACAAAACCATGAATATATAGTGAAGAAGGTGCATTCCACTGAAACATGTTTTTAGCAGAAAATTTACTAAGTGGAACTACATAACCTTAGAAAAGAGGATTTCAGGGGATGTTAACGGGGACAAATCCTGTCAATGCCCTCTTCACAGTATTTCTAACATTGTTCTCTTTATTTCAATTCCCACTTTCATCACCTAATTCTGGTGTTCTTTATCCCTTGCCTGAATTATTACAGGAGAATATTTACTGATTTTACTCTCTATCCCTATACGAACTTATCTAATACTTGGCTGTAAATGTATCTTGACTGGCAGAGTTCTAACTTGGATGTTTTCTGCCTGCCACAATCTAACCTAAGTGAGCTTTTAGCTATATCTCTCACTATTCTTCTATCCTCCTGCACACCATACCTTTATACTCCAAATAATAGTGACTAGTCATTTCCAAAACTAACCTTAAATTTCCCTAATTTCATGCCTTTCCCCATGACCACTGCTCAAGTAAGTTGAAACCATATTTATGAGTAGCAGTGTAGGTAAGTGGAAATGAAGGGGTTGGGGAAGGGGAAAGGGCAATCTGTGTAGGCTGGTTTCTTAATGCTAGATCTGCTACTCTTAGGTGTGTGACCATTGGACAAGGTTTTGATCTCTGTGAGCCCTTGTTTCCTCGAGTGTAAAATAACTTGTTAGCATTATTGTGAGGATATAAGTGGTATGTATAAAGAGCATCACAAATATCTATCTGGCAAGCTGAACTTGCTCAAAGGTGGTAGCTATTACTGTTATTACAGACTTGATTTAAATGAAGCCTTCTTCCATGAAATCTTCCCATATCCTGTTGCTGTGTTTCCACAGTACTTTGTTGACATCTTTATTATTGATATATCACAATCACTGCTGAACTGTAGTTATTTGCGCATGCATCTTTCTTTCTCATTCCAGGAAATATAGTGTAGTAACATTCATTAAAAAGTCTCTCTGGTGTCAGAAAGACCTGAATGAAAATCCTAGGTCCTCTACTTACTAGCTGTGAGACTTCACATGAGAAACCTCTGACTGAGTTTCTTCACCTAAAAAGTACAGATAAAAATAGTAGCTAACTCATGTGGGTTTTGCTAATAAATGTAAATGCCAGGACATGTGTGAAACATAGTAAAGGCTCAATAAATGTAAAATGTACTTGGTTTTAAGCTCTTAAAGGATGGGAAATGGTTTTGTTATCTTTGTTCTTTCCCCACTATGTCTATTAGTGTAATGTGTTGCACATTCTAGGTATTCAAGTACTTGTTGAATTACAATGATATTGATGAAGACAATGCGAAATATACCAAGATGATTCATCTTTTGGCTTTGGAGCAGAGAGGAGAATGGTTGAATTAGGGCTTGAACCAGGAGCCTGACCTATGTATACTGTATTAAAGATGTTCTTTCTACCTCATAATGTGGGCATGACACAGTATCTTATACTTAGTAAACGTGTAACAGATATTTATCAAATGAGTGAATGATCTTTATTTTTAGATATCAATTGCAAAGTAACATTGTTGATTGTTGTTTAGTAGTAAACAATAGAAATTTATTTTTCAATAAAATAAGTTTGGAACCAAAAAGCATCAAGGAAAGGAAAAGATAAAACAATCCAAAGTAAAATTTTCATAGAACCGTTATGATACTGTGAATCAGAAAACATACCTCTATATTTGTCATCATTTAACTTGAGTTCATAACATAAAGCTTGACTTTTAAAAAATATCTATATACTTACCTGTTAGACAATAGACTTGTAATTGTGATAGTTGCCACGTGAATATGAAGTAACACAAAGACATGGCAAATAAGCTTTTCTTGGGTGTGGAAGACAGAGAGAAGTGGAAATGACACAGCGGCCTATAAATTGCATGGTTTCCTCAAGGTATCCATTAGAGGAATTGTAATGGAAGAGCATCACAAATGTGTGTTTGTGTAAGTGAATGTAGTCTGTGTTTTTGCAAGAGTATGTGAATTAATAGGGTTCTATCTCTGTGTAGGTCTAAGTAAAGAACAAGTAATGTGGAAAATGAAACACAAAAGTTAAAAAGTGCAACCCAGGGCTTCCCTGGTGGCGCAGTGGTTGAGAGTCCACCTGCCGATGCAGGGGACACGGGTTCGTGCCCCGGTCCGGGAAGATCCCACACGCTGCGGAGCGGCTGGGCCCGTGAGCCATGGCTGCTGATCCTGCGCATCCAGAGCCTGTGCTCCGCAACGGGAGAGGCCACAACAGTGAGAGGCCCACGTACCGCAAAAAAAAAAAAAGTGCAACCCATTTCTCAAGCCAACTCTGATACTTTCTGTAACTACTGCAAGATTCAGTTTCCCAAAGTACAATTATGATCACAATGCTACCATTCATTCATTCATTCATTCCTACCTTCAAAAATGTGTCTTGAACATCTATTATGTATTAGGCTACCTAGACAATGAGGATAAAAAAATGTATAATACTCAAAGGGCTCATAGTCTAGTAAGAGAGACAGACCAGTAAAGTGACTATGGGATTTTCAGATATAAAACTCAGGAGAACATTGGGTTGGAAAAGGATACTGTAAAATTCTAAAGATAGTGGTGGTAATTGTAGATAAAGGAGTAGGTGAGATGCTCCAGGAAGAATATGAAGAAACAACAACATTTAAGGGGTAAATAGGGAAAAGACTTTGTGAAGACGAAGAAAGAACAGCCAGAGAGGTAAGAGGAAAACAAGACGTAATGGTGAGGAAACAGTTTCAAGAGGAACTTGTATCATTTTCAAAGCAGCAGAGATAAACAACAAAAAATATTCAGAAAACATTAATGGTTCTCCAATTCCTATTAGTATGCATAAACTTACCAGTGTTACACAAAAAAATTCCATAAAATGCTTCCAACCTACTTTCCCCACAAGCATTTCCCTATTTGTCTCCTTCACTTCTACTCTTGAAGGAGTTGGAATACTCATTGCACCATGAGCATAATGAGAACTTGCCTGCCTCTGTGACATGATTCATGTTATACCTCTAAACTGAATGATCTCCTCCTGGATGAGGCACACCTGTCCACAGTCTAGCAATACTTCTAGGCCCATATTTTCTATGAAAGCTCTCTTGGTAATCTTTCCTCCTTTTAAACTCTCATAGCACTTTTTACAATAGCTTCCTGGACACTTATCATATTACATATTGGATTATAGCTATTGGTACACTCTATATACTTTTCCTATTCTCTCTATGCGTTTTTATGGAAGAGTCTGTGCCATACTCCTATTCAAAACCTCAGCTTAGTACCATGCATATATAAGATGTTCAATAAATGTATTCTGAAAGCTGAGTAAATAGATGCTCAAGTACCCCTAGAAACCAACAAAATTAATGACACAAATACCGAGAATACACATTGAGAAACCAGCAAAACAATTTCCCATTATTTAGCCTTCAAATTCTCTTTCTGACTTTCTTTCAAGCACAAAATATCTATTATCTTTATGGGTAATATCGCTATGAGAACATTTTAGGCCGGTGTAGAATACCTTGACTCATATTTCTATATTAACCACAGTAAGCATTCCATATTAATTGAATGATTAATCTTAATTATGTGTTAACTGTGACATAGGGGACAACTATTTCATTATAATGAAAATGTTCATTGCAAAAATTATCAAAAATAGATTGCAGTGCTTGATAAACCAACGGTCTGCAGTATGCAATGTCCTTCTGCAATGCTTGGTTCCCAGACTCAAAGATAATTTGTCAGGAAGGGTGGCAGGTTATTCTTGGTTCACAAAAGAAGAATTCTAGAAATGATTTTATGCTCATTTCAGTTGAACTCTGTCCATTTCCTTCTTCAAGATAGAGTAGAACTTAATATTCTAGGGTGCTGCAAACTCTGAACACTAACACTTTTGATTTATTGCTGTAAAAATGAATTTACTTGAAGAAACAATGGGGGAAAACATCACAAGAAAAAAGTTGTTGCAGAATGTATTTCTATTGTGAAATAAATGTGGGATTCGAGGTTGTAGGTTATTTAATATTTCTTTTCTGGGGGATCCCTTCAATTTTTTTAAGAGAAAATATTTGATAGAACAATGCTATAATACCTCATGAAAACCACACTTCCTAGAAAGATAATCTTTTGTGCAGTTCAAAATGATTTTGGTAGATGAGCATAAAATTTCCATGGGGGGGGTGGATGTATTGATCATTTAGATTCTAAACAGCTTAGAAGCACCTCAAATTTGTTTTAAAAATGTACTGAAGAGACATTATGAAAGGTGGAATAAATCATGGTTTTTTCACAACTCTCCCAAATATTTATTTGCCTAAAACAGGTACAGAAATCTGAAAGTAAACATATGCGTTGACATTTTCTTGACAGATTCATAACCCTATAGTTTCCAAAACTTTAATGTTCAATAACATTTCATTAGTATACTCCAGTGTATTTATTACTCTGCATTATTAATACATATAGGTGCCTAGGAGATGTGCAATTTGTAATTATTTTTCCTTTCAAAACATAATAGCCTCACACTGGGCTTGTTGCAGCTATGATATTTCAACTCTGAATTCTCCTTCAGACTTTCTGGGGCTGTGACAGAAATGTGTAGTTGAACAGAAAAGCTGTCAAGAAGGTGCTGTGGTACTATCCATCACATTTTTAATCCTGACCATACTTAGATGCTACTGAGGTTGGCTGTCCAAGACACTAAACAAAGATTGAAATTATGCCTTCTGTCCTTACGCATCAAAGTAGCACCATTATACCAAATTCAATAGGCCTGTATTACACTCTATTAATTTCCTATTAGTTCTCAGCTATGCAAAATCTAACCATGGTGTCACTATGGTTTAGACATGCAACCTTGATTCCAGCATCAAAAAAATGGAGCCTGTCACTTCTAATAATTTTACAGGAGATTCTACAAATGTAAATCCTTTTTCATCTTGTCATCCTTTCATGTCTTTAATGAGTTTGCTCACTAACAGTGTAGAATCTTAATTTAAGTTTCAGAAATATTAACAGCTATTATAATTGAGCATCTCTAGGAGTATACTAATTAAAGTGTAATAAAGAGTAATTTATAATACCCGAAACATTTGCCTTTTAAAAATCCCATCAATATTTAACTGTATATCAGAAAGAAAACAAAGGCAATAGTGAACTCAAGATTCCTAGCTAAAGTGCTTATTTTGAGAGAAAGCATCATGTAGCATAACTGGATCATCTACAAGTTAAACTCAACCATTTGTAAAAACAAGCAAACACCATGTGCTTAAAAAGCAAATTAACCAGGGATTACCATGTTAAAGTTACATCACAGAAAATAGTTAACTCTTGAGAATAGGCACCATGATCAGTCTGACAAGTACTTTACATGAAATATTAGTATATTCTCTCATAGAAGTTTATGCTTTATTTAGATACATTGCCTTTTTCTGCTATCGCTGACCTTTAAATCTAATTAAAGTCCCTTAAAATCCAGATCTACATCCTTTTATCTCTCTTGACAGCTTTTTATTTGAATGTCTGTAATAAAGTCCACTAAAATTCATAATGTATCAGTAGTAAAAATAGCGCTTGCTGTACTAGGGTCTCAGATATAATACTTTAAGCTGAAAGAAAACAACGACTCAAAATTTTTAATTTTGAACCACAAACTTATTAAATTTTCTAAAGATTAAATGGAGTGGGTTTGATAGTAGAATTATACTGATTTTTTCCTTTAATCTGTTTCCCCCATTCCATGTTGTTGAATTATTTTATAAGCAATAATATAACATCAATTTTTTTTATAGAGAATCAGAGAAACTTATTCTGGTGTTACAGAATTCTACATTCAAGGAGTCTGAAGCCTTAGGCATTTGGTTGGGGAAGTAACATTACACAAGTCAAGTCTGCCAAACTGCAATTGCTCAAGTAATCCAAGTCTTGGCTTTCAGATTTAACTGTAAATCTTAACTGCTTCAAACTGTGCTTCATCATGACACAAGAAATTTTTTTCTATATACATTGGACACAGAATACTTTATTCATTTCAATCTTTTCTGTCCATTACCATTCTAGAAGAGCTAAATTGCTGAAACTCTGCTTTTATCTCAGTTTCAACTGCCAGGGTGACAATTTCAGCATAAGTCATGATATGTAGTAGTACAAAGTACACATGATATGTAGTAGTTTCAAAGTACATTCAATGAATGTGTATTTTACTATTTGTCAACACAAAACATCTTTGTCTACAATATTGAACCCTTCTGACTTAGCATTTATATTATGGTTTTTACAAATAGGAAGAGCATTCATAGCAAATAGCTATCAAGCATTTATGTCTTGGGCACTAAGTGAAGCCCTTTACATATATTATCTCATTTAATTTTTGCCTTATCATTAACACTGTATTACATATAAAGACACAAATACAGAAAATAGTTAACAACTTTTCCAAGATCATATAACTTGTAAATGTTAGAATTAGGATCCAAACTCTTAACTACCATTACTACTCCCCTCGATGGTAATCAGAAGGGTGAAATAATATCTTTTAAGGGAGATCTATTGTTCTGGAGGTTTCAAAATAAGATATTTTCATGACACTGGTGACTATAATTGGGAAAACAAATCTGAACACTTAAGATCTGTATATTGTATTTTTATGTATTATATATTAATAAAATGGAAATCAAATTTCTTCCTGAATTTAGCTCCTTCTCTAAACTAATCAATTAAGACTAGGGAGTCAATAAAGAAATCTTTCCCAGGGAATTTTCACCCTCTTCTCCCTTTCATTTATGGGACCAGAATGAATTCAAGTAAGTTTCATCTACATTACAAGGTAGAGAAGGAATTTTTGACAAAGCATAGTCCTCTTTCACAAAGGAAGCTTGTTTGGGGGCATCCCCTATTAATTTCCCAACAAGAGTATTATATTAATCAAGTATAACTAAATTTATAATATTCAGATAGAAACAAATCAATACTTGCGTAAAAGTTCACTTTATAAAGGAATTTATTTCAGAGTACCATTTAAGTAATGTTTTCTTCTTGACAGTTGCCACATAGGATTTAATTTATAGGAATTAAATTTACATGTAATTGTTCAGGAATATAATCACTAAATAAAGTGAGGTATAACTCTTCTTTGTTTAAAATTTCTTTTTCCTTCTTGGGAACTTTCATGTATATTGTCTTTTCATTATGTACAATTTGAAGCATTTAAAGTTATACACACCATCTTTTGGCCTTTTTCTGAATGTGCTTTTTCTTGATAGCAGCATCATATTTAAAATTACCACTTAGCCAAGAAGTTCCTGAGGGGGAAAGGTGGAAAGCAATCTTGAGAAATGGTGTGAAACGGGAGATGACTGGGGCAGCAGGGAGAAAAAGACAGGCCTTTTGTGAGCAAACAGACTTGGGAATATTGATGTTCATAGGAATTGGAGAGATGCAATACTAGGGGTGAAACTTTTTACAATATTGTAAGCTAGATAAATGGTCTGACAAATCTCACCCGTGGAGATGGGGTCATTATGCACATACCTGTGAATTTCTGGGCCATAAAGGCTTCCTTTATATGTAGCTAGATGTGAAAAGTGCTATTTAAAAAACAAAATGTCTACTTTTCTGCTGTATTCTAGGGGAAAATCAACAATCTCCTTAATGTTGACTATCACCTTTTTTCTTTTTATTTTTTTTCAGGACAAAAAAAACTGCAATGTACTTTGAGGAGTCTTTTTGGTTGAAACAGTTAGAATCCAGAGCACTAAAAGAGATAACTTTATAGTGCTACCTAAGAGAGTGAAAAAGATTGTGGGTTCATGCAGGTAGCTTGAAAGAAAGGGCAAAAGGATACCAATGTGGAGATTGAAAGAAACAAGTCTTGAAAGAAAGAAACCTGAAAATGTGATAGCCTACGGAAGAGATAGAGCCACCAAGAAGCTCTTAGTGGCAGGGAAGGCCCAGTAAAAATTTAGGGCAGTGATATCTGATGCTAAATTTTAAGATGTTTTCTGTTGTGCTATAATCCCACTATATTACTCCAAACCTTCAGCATAAACCTGATATATGTAAAATACTTGATAAGTGTTGCTTGGTAGAAAGTGAAGGTAGGGAATGAAGGAATAGCCATAAGAGGATGAGAGGTACCCGGGAAAAGCATCAGCCTTCCACTTCCCAGCTCACCCAAGAAAACTTAGAGACATAGGGAATAATGTTGTGACTAAGCTGCTATATTTGAATAATAAAGAAAAAGTGAAGCCAGAGGCTAGAGGACTAAGGGACACACACTCATTAATCACACATGAGTTAGGTGTATGTGTAGAAAATGTTCACATTGCTATTAGTAAAAGTTCCTGTGTGTTTCATACAGTATTTTCCAGCTGATATTGAGTAACATCAGAAATCATTACATAGTTGAATGTATGAAGCACTTCTATTAAGTGCAATATTCACAAGTATGGAAACATTGGTGTTAAAGCAAATTACTGATGTAGTGAATACCATATAACATATTTGGAGGTAGGTTTTGTGTAGGTTCTGTGAAAAAAAGAATCACAGAAGCATCCACAGTTGGATGCTTGAAATCACATTTTCTGTGAAACGTGAAGTGTTATTCAATAATATTTTAGAAGTTGGAGGTTAAATGTTACCCAACTGCTAATATGTCCCTATTGCGAAGAAAGGAACAACACAAATGATGGCCCATGTTGTTATGTAGGTTGTTATGCCTGTAACATCTGAGTCATCTCATTTTAGAAACCGGGTAAAGGAGGCAATAATTTAATAATGTGGACTATATATTCCTATAAAGTCAAGGAAATGGATCCTGGTAATGATGTGTGCTCAAATTATGGGTCCCTAAGTAAGAATATTTGAACAGGCTTCTATTCCACTTCCTAACTGCAAAATAATCACTGCTTCAGGGAAAAGTTCTGTTTGGCTCTCATCATTTCTGCCACCTGCACCCAGGTGAATAAGAAGGAATTAGGTTGTGACCCTGGGACTGCAGACTATCCCTACATGTGGAAATATGTGTGTGTGTGTGTTAGTGTGTGTGTGTGTTGTGTGTGAGGTATTCCATAGTAGGACATCATCCTGGCTTAATAAGCTATGTAGAATATGATGAATTTCAGGATTCAATAAGATAAATTCTAGGTCTTAGCTGCATGTTGGAATCTAGTTTTATGTAACATACAGGGCTGACTTCTAACAGGTCACACTTTCAGAAGGGTTTGTTCTAATTTCCACATTTATTGGAACTCTGAAGTAGCTGCTACTCTGGATTCTATTTTTGCAAATCTTTCCCCAGATCCACTAAATGCCTGAGATAAGTTCCATCATCTATCTTTTCTTATGTGTTGTCTTGGCTTGCTGAAACAAGTCCCTCCTCCAGTATCTGAGGGCCTTGCTTGAACTGCTGACCTTTCCCTTCACTTAAGTAAATCAATATCAATTCAAATCTCCCTTTCCAGTTTCTTTCTTTTACCAACTTCTTATGTATACCTTCTCCCTATTGTCCTGGAGTCTGTCAACAAATGCTGAGTCCTTCAGGAAATGAATATCTTTATCACATGTTTGTGAAGAGTAGAAAGGGGTCACAATTAAACAACACATTGTTCAGGACAAGGTGCATCAAAAAGGGCACCCTTTTTTCATGCTCTCTTTCCTTCTTCCTATCCCATCTTTATAAATATATGATAAAAATTAATAATGTAACAAAATAAATCTATAATTATTAAATATATTAGAATTATCAACTGGCAAAATTAGATCTAGAAGGGGACCTTAGAAATCTTCTACTTTAATCTTCTCATTTTATATTTGAATAATATGACGCTCATAGGATTACAGCAAATTGCAAATGTCATAGAGTTAGTGAGTGGCAAATCCAAGTCTCAGACCCCATTCTCCTGACACCCAGTTTAATTTTCTTTTTACTATACCACTGTGCTGGAATAGACTTGACAAATAAACCTCAAAAAGATGGGCTGATATTAACCAAAATAAACTAGTAAAAATGGGAATAAACATGTGTGCATGTTGTGTATTATAGGGATAGCGAGTATTTGAATGACTGCTCAGTGTGTATTCAGTGTGTAGTCTAATAAAGTAATTTTAATTAGTTATATGGAAATAGAGATGATAATTACATTTTTGAAACTGTCATTCAATATTGCTCCCAATAGCTAAGGAAAATATAACAAAAAGAACAATATTAATTAGAAATGATTTATAAATATTGCAGGTTTTTAAGTATCAAAACTCTAGTTCACAAACTCAACCTATAATAGTTTTTGCCTCATAATAAACCACCCCCAAACTTAATGACTCAATGCAATATCCATCTATTAAATTCGCAGTTCTGTAGATCTACAATTTGGCCTGGGATTAGATGAGTGTGTCCTTTGGTCTCAGTGGCACTCATTCAGGTATCTGCAGTCAGCTGGCAGTCAGGTAGGAGCTCTGCTTCTGGAGGTTGGCTGGCTCTTCACTGGATTTACTAGGGCAACAGGGACAGGTGCATCATCATACAGTATGCTAACCTGGATTTGTTCACATAGCAGCTAGGCAGGGTGACAGGAAAGACAGCAGAACCGTCAAAGCCTCTTGAAGCCTAGGTTCAGAACTAGCTCGATGTTTTTCCTGCATTCTATTAGCCTAAGCAAACCTCAAGACCAGCCCAGATTCATGTGTTGAGGAAAAATAGTCTGATATTTAATGATAAAAGCTGAAAAATTACATTGCGAGGGGCACAGGTATAGGGGGAAGGATAAGTGCAATTTTTTAAAAATCTATAATGTCACCCAAACAATTAACAACAAGCAATAAGCACATTCTCTCTCTGTCTCTCCACATATAAATCTATTTAGTACACTTATATGTACATGAATACAATTATATATACATTTGTGTAAATTCATATAAATGTATATATAGGTGTATATATTTATATAAATTTAAAATATAGCTTTATATAAATTTTAATTTTAATTTTTTTTAATTTTCAATTTTTATTGCCATTGATGTTGATTATTTTATGCTTATATTTATATTACATGTTATTATAAATTACATGTTTCCAAACTATTTACTGTTTTTTAATAAACTTTTAACAATTTTAGAACAGTTTTATATTTGTGAACATGGTCCAGAGAGTTTCCATATATCTCACAGCCATTTTCTCCCTTTATCAACATGTAACAGTAGTATGGTACATTTGGTACAATTAATTAACACATTATTTATTAAAGACCACATGTTATTCAGATTCACTTAGATTCATTTGTTTGTTTGTTGCAGGCAGATAGGGCTCATTTTATTGATTTATCTGTGTAATTGTTGAGGCTACTATGTTCACACAAGAGAAGGGGAGCTTTATTTCTTGGTCTCTTCTTCCTTGGGCAGAGGTTTGATTTCCTCCTTCTTAGGCTGGAGCCAGTCTTCCTTGGTTTTAGACCCGTGGGCATCAGGCTGCTCAGCCAGGAGCTTCTTCTGAGCTTTGTTTCCTATATTTCCAGTTTACTGGAAGTTTTCATCACAAATGAGTGTTGGATTCTATCAAATGCTTTTTATACATCAATTTATATGACCAAATGGTTTTTCTTCTTTAGCCTCTTGATGGGGTGGATATTGATTGATTTTCAAACGTTGAACCAGCTTTGAATCCCTGGAATAAATCCCACTTGATTTGAGGGTAAGATTATTGTCAGATATTATTGGATTCAATTTTCTGATATTTTGTTTAGAATTTTCACATCTATATTCATGAGAGATTCATGAGGCCTGAAATTTTATTTCTTGTAATATCTTTTTATGGTTTGGCTATTATGGTAATACTGATCTTAAAGAATGAGTTGTGGGGCTTCCCTGGCAGTCCAGTGGTTAAGACTCAGCGCTTCCACTGTGGAGGGCACGGGTTCAATCCCTGGTCGAGGACTAAGATCCCACATCCCGTGCCACCAGCAAAAAAAAAAAAAAAAAAAAAAAAAGAATGAGTTGGGAAGGATTCCCTCTGGAAGAGACTGTGAAGCATTGCTATCATTTCTTCCTTAAATGTTTGGTGGAATTAGCCAGTAAAACAACTTGAACCTGCTTTAGTTTTTGAAGGTTATTAATTAATGATTCAATTTCTTTACTAGATATAGAACTATTCAGGTTATCATTCTCTCCTTGTGTGAGTTTTGGTGGTTTGTGGCTTTCAAGGATTTGGTCTATTTCATCTAAGTTATCAAGTTTGTGGGCATAGAGTTGTTCATAGTATTCCTTAGCAGGCATGCCTCAGAGATTGCAGGTTTGATTCCACACCACTGCAATAAAGCAGATTTCTCAATAAAGTGCATCACATGAATTTTTTGGTTTCCTAGGGCATATAAATGTTAATGTTTACAACGTATTATAGTCTACTAAGTGTGCAATAGCATTATGTTTTTAAAAGAATGTACATACCTTAATTTACATAACTTTGTTGCTCAAATACGCTAACCATCAGCTGAGCCTTCAGCAAGTCATAATCTTTTTCCTTTCTGAAATATTGCAAGAATTACGAAAATGTAACATAGAGACACCAAGTGAACAAATGCTATTGGAAAACTGGCACTTATAAACTTGCTCCATGCAGGTTGCCACAAGCCTTCAATTTGTAAAAACACAGTGTCTGTGAAGCACAATAAAGCAAAGCATAATAAAATGAAGACTGCCTGAATTATACCTTTCATTTTTATGAGATCTGATGACCCATTTTCATTTCTCAGATTAATAATTTGTTTCTTTCTTAGCCTAGCTAGAAGCTTATCAATTCTATTGATCTTTTCCAAAAAACAGCTTTTATTTTCAATTATTTTCTCTGTTGTTTCCCTGTTTTCAATTCTGTTGGTATCTGCGATAATTCTTTTTTTTCTTAACATCTGTATTGGAGTATAATTGCTCTACAATGGTGTGTTAGTTTCTGCTGTATCACAAAGTAAATCAGCTATACGTATACATATATCCCCATATCTCTTCTCTCTTGCATCTCCCCCCTACCCTCCCTATCCCACCCCACTAGGTGGTCACAAAGCACCCAGGTGGTCTCCCTGTGCTATGCAGCTGCTTCCCACTAGCTATCTATTTTACATTTGGTAGTGTATATATGTCCATGCCACTCTCCCACTTCGTCCCAGCTTACCCTTCCCCCTCCCCGTGTCCTCAAGTCCATTCTCTACATCAGCGTCTTTATTCCTGTCCGGTCCCTGGGATCATCAGAACCATTTTTCCGTTTATTTTTTTCCATATATATGTGTTAGCATACGATATTTGTTTTTCTCTTTCTCACTTCACTCTGTATGACAGACTCTAGGTCCATCCACCTCACTACAAGTAACTCAATTTTGTTTCTTTTTATGGCTGAGTAATATTCCATTGTATATATGTGCCACATCTTCTTTATCCATTCATCTGTCGATGGACACTTAGGTTGCTTCCATGTCCTGGCTATTGTAAATAGAGCTGCTATGAACATTGTGGTACATGACTCTTTTTGAATTATGGTTTTCTCAGGGTATATGCCCAGTAAATGGGACTGCTGGGTCATATGGTAGTTCTATTTTTCATTTTTTAAAGAACCTCCATACTGTTCTCCATAGGGGCTGTATCAGTTTACATTCCCACCAACAGTGCAAGAGGGTTCCCTTTTCTCTACACCCTCTCCAGCATTTATTGTTTGTAGATTTTCTGATGATGCCCATTCTAACTGGTGTGAGGTGATACCTCATTGTAGTTTTGATTTGCATTTCTCTAGTGATTAGTGATGTTGAGCATCCTTTAATGTGTTTCTTGGCAATCTGCATATCTTCTTTGGAGAAATGTCTATTTAGGTCTTCTGCCCATTTTTGGATTGGGTTGTTTGTTTCTTTGATATGGAGTTGCATGAGCTGCTTGTATATTTTGGAGATTAACCCTTTGTCAGTTGCTTCATTGGCAAATATTTTCTCCCATTCTGAGGGTTGTCTTTTTGTCTTGTTTATGGTTTCCTTTGCTGTGCAAAAGCATTTAAGTTTCATTAGGTCCCATTTGTTTATTTTTGTTTTTATTTCCGTTTCTCTAGGAGGTGGGTCAAAAAGGTCTTGCTGTGATTTATGTCATAGAGTGTACTGCCTGTGTTTTCCTCTAAGAGTTTTAAAGTGTCTGGCCTTATATTTGGGTCTTTAATCCATTTTGAGTTTATTTTTGTGTATGGTGTTAGGGAGTGTTCTAATTTCATTCTTTTACAGGTAGCTGTCCAGTATTCCCAACACCAATTATTGAAGAGGCTCTCTTTTCCCCATTGTATACTCTTGCCTCCTTTATCAAAGATAAGGTGACCATATGTGCGTGGGTTTATCTATGGGTTTCTATCCTGTTCCATTGATCTCTATTTCTCTTTCTGTGCCAGTGCCATACTATCTTGATTACTGTAGCTCTGTAGTATAGTCTAAAGTCAGGGAGCCTGATTCCTCCAACTCCGTTTTTCTTTCTCAAGATTGCTTTGGCTATTCGGGGTCTTTTGTGTCTCCATACAAATTGTGAAATTTTTTGTTCTAGTTCTGTGAAAAATGCCATTGGTAGTTTGTTAGGGATTGCATTGAATCTGTAGATTGCTTTGAGTGGTATAGTCGTTTTCAGAATGTTGATTCTTCCAATCCAAGAACATGGTGTGTCTCTTCATCTGTTTTTATCATCTTTAATTTCTTTCATCAGTGTCTTATAGTTTTCTGCATACAGCTGTTTTGTCTCCTTAGGGAAGTTTATTCCTAGATATTTTATTCTTTTTGTTGCAATAGTAAATGGGAGTGTTTCCTTATTTTTTCTTTCAGCTTTTTCATCATTAGTGTATAGGAATGCAAGGGATTTCTGTGCATTAATTTTGTTTCCTGCTACTTTACCACATTCATTGATTAGCTCTAGTAGTTTTCTGGTAGCATCTTTAGGATTCTCTATGTATAGTATCATGTCATCTTCTCCTATAATTCTTTTTATTTCTTTTCTTCTGCTTACTTTATACTTGAATTGCTCTTCTCTCATTTTTAGAGTGGTACTTAGGTTATTGAGTTTAGATCTTTCTTCTTTTCACATATATGCACTTAATTCTATAACTTTCCCTCCAAGCTCTGCTGTTGCTGCATCTCACAAATTTTGAGTAGTTGTATTTTCATTTTGCTTTAGTTCAAAATATTTTTTAAAAATTTCTCTTGAGATTTCCTCTTTGGCCCATGGATTACTTATAAGTATGTGTGTATGTGTGTGTGTGTGTGTGTGTGTGTGTGTGTGTGTGTGTGTTTTAGTTACCAAATAGTTGTATATTATCCAGCTAAATTTCTGTTACTGATTCCTAACTTAATCCCATTGTGATCTCAGAAAATACTTTGTATGATTTATTTTCCTTTAAATTTTTAAAGTGTGTTTCATGGCCCAATATGTGGTCTATCTTGAATGTCCCATGTGAGATTAAGAAAAATGTGTATTTTACTGTTGTTGAATGGCATATTCAATAAATGTTATTAAGATCAAGTTGATAGATACTGCTGTTTGGTCATCTATATCTTTACTGATTTTCTGCCTATTTGATGTACCAATTAATTATGGAAGGGTGTTGAAGTCTTCAGTTATTATAGTGGATTTTTCCATCTCTCCTTTCAGTTCTATTTGCTTTTGCCTCATCTAATTTGGCACTCTATTGTTAGGTGCTTACACATTTAGGATTGTTGTATATTCTTTAAGAATTGCACCCCTTTAACATTATGTGTATTCCTTTTTTATCCCTAATAATCATCCTTCCTCTGAAATCAGCTTTGTCCGAAATTATTAATAGTTACTCCGGTTTCTTTTGATTAGCATTAAAAAGGTATATTTTCATTCATCTCTTTACTTTTAACCTATACGTGTTTTTATATTTAAAGTAGATTTCTTATAGACAGCATATAGTTAGATGTTGTTTTTTAATGAACTCCCATAATCTTTTTTTTATTGTATTTAGACCATTCACAGTTAAAATTATTATTAATATAGTTGGATGAATATCTACCATACTTGTATGTTTTCTATCCATTGCATTGTTCTTCATTTTTTTCACCCCTCTTTTTTCTGCCTTCTGGGATTTTAATTGAACGTTTTTATAGTTTGGTTTTTATTATTTTTAGGGTTTTCCTCTCTTAGCATATGAATTTAGTAAGAGAACACTTCTCTTACTAAAACTAAGTTAGTGTTTTCCATAAAATTTACAATATACTTTTATAACTAATCTATGTCCACTTTCAAATAACACTGTACCATCCCATGATATTGCAGCTGCCTCATAAAAGAGTTTTCCTAATTCTTCTTTCTCATTTCTTATGACTTTGCTGTCATTTATTTCAGTTATCCGTACTCTATAATCTCTCAATACATTTCTGTTATTGACTGTATTTCTTATATGTGCTGTATATTATATTCCAGTGACTTATTTATTTTATAACTGATAGTTTTTACCTCATAATCCCCTTTACATATTTCGCTCCTTCCCTCACCCCTCTTCCCTCTGGCAACCACTAGCTTGTTCTTTGTGAGTCTGTTTCTGTTTTGTTATATTGGCTCTTTTGTTTTTTAGATTCCACATACAAGTGAAAACATACAGTGTTTGTCTTTGTCTGACTTATTTCACTAAGCATAATACCCTCCAGGTCCATCCATGTTGAAGGATAGCAAGATTTTAATCTTTTTCATGATCAGGTAATATTCCGTTGTATGTATGTATGTTTGTGTGTATACGAACATACATACATATTATATATATATATATATATATATATATATATATAATATCTTAATTACCCATTCATCTGTTGATGGACACTTAGGTTGCATCCATATCTTGACAATTGTAAATAATGCTGCTATGAACACTGGGGTGCATATATCTTTTCTAATTAGGGTCTTCATTTTCTTTGGGTAAATATCCAGGAGTGGAGTTGCTGGATTGTATGGTAGTTTTAACTTTCTGAGGAACTTCCACACTCTTTTCCATAGTGGCTGCACCGATTTACCTTTCCATCAACAGTGTGTTAGTGTTCCCTTTTCTCTATATCCTCACCAACACTTGTTATTTTTTTCCATTTTTGATGGTATCCATTCTGACAGGTGTGAGGTGATATCTCCTGTGGTTTTGAGCTGCATTTCCCTGATGGTTAGTGATGTAGAGCATTTTTCATGTGTCTGTTGGCCATCTGTATGTCTTCTTTGGAAAAATTCCTATTCAGGTCCTCTGCTCATTTTTTAATTGGATTGTTTATTTTTTTGATATTAAGTTATTTGAGTTATCTATATATTTTGGATATTAACCCCATGTCAAAATATCATTTGCAGGTATCTTTTCCCATTCAGTAAGTTGCCTTTTCATCTGTGTATGATTATGTTCCACATAGTTTGATATTTGGGATACAGAGATGATTAAAATATTACCCCAAGTCACATAGTTTGATTATGGCTATTTGCTATGATTACATAATAAAGTGTTCATTTCCCTCATTTTATAGTTGAGGAAAATTAAAATCAGAAAATTTAAATAACTTGCCAAGGTAACCAAGCTAGATAGCACTCCAGTGAATAAATATTTGCCACATATACCATAATGTATTTTCAAGTTTTAAAAATTGTGCTATAAAAGAAGCATTTAGTTTAAAAAATATTTTATGTAATATAATACTTTTTAATTTAAAATTTATAAGATATTTTTAGTGCCTCAATTTAGTTTTAAAAATTATTATTTGAACTATAGTGATGTGAAAATGATATCTTTTAGAATTTATTGTACTATAATTGATAAGGGGCCTAGGACACAAAATGGCAAGGTTTAGGGAAATGGAAATGAGTTTAGAGTATCCAAAAAACTTTTTTGCATAACTCCTAGACTGTGGCATAACATGTTAATTGGAATTACAAATGGCATAAAGCTCTGAAAATAATAAAAAATATAAAATTTATTAAAGAATTTTATTTAGCACTTTCTACTTGCCAGTTTTGTTATGAATAAGCCCTAAGCATAACTTCTTGGTTCAGTCTATCACGCAATTTCAATTTTACCATAGATTCCTACAAATTATGTAATAGTCAGGCCCTATTCTCAAACCTTGTTATGGTATCATTCATAGAACCATCAGAGTGATATTTCTAAAGTGTCGAATTTGGTCATATACACTGATTTAAATTTGTCAAAAGCTCTTCATTACCTACAGGAAAAATACAGACTTAACCAACATGACACTTCATGAATAGGTCACTATTAATCTATCCTGCCTCATCCAAACAGTCATCCTATCCTCTCTGAGAACTTCCCCACTCACTCACAGGAGCGGTTTGAAGAAGTTTGAACAGTGCCATCCCATCTGTAAGGTCCCATCACTGGCTTGTGCTATGATGATCAGAATATCTGACCTGGTAATTTTGAACTTGGAGTCAGATCTTATAATTAAGGAGTTAATGCCTGAAAGTCATAGCTATCATAATATCTGAGATTTAATGAGTGTTTTATATATGTAAACTACTGTACAGAGCACTTTGTTTTAAATTTTCCAATTTAATCCTCAAAACAGCTTTATAAGTACCAATTATCCTTGTCTTACTGATGAGGAAACTGAGTCCAATGAGATTAAATAACTATTCATGTTCACTATACTATTTTGTCATCACAAGGTCATCTGTCTTTGAACAGGGGCAACACCTTAGAAAAGGAGAATGCATTTCTAATGATGAAACTTTAGGTGTGTATTTGATTGAAGATCTTAAGACTGACATATTGCTGCTTTTCCATTCATACCTAAAAGTTGATCTTCAAGTCCACATATGATTAAAGTCAGTTTCTTTAAGTTATTATTCAACAATGTAGGTAAATCCTGACATTCTGCTTGATTTTTGCTTCCTACCATCTTACCCCCCAAAAATGAAACATGATAACTATGTTGATACATAATATCAGGATCAGACATTTGGTAACACAGCCAATTAAATGACATTTACTATGCAAGCTGTCTTTACTCCAAAAGGATTATCTAAAGCAACATTCTTTAATATTTTCTGCATGTTTGGGGTTTATTTAAATTATATTAATAATTAATTTTTATATTCCATAGTATGCCAGTTTATTTTCAGTATTAGAATATAATTTATAATATTGTGGAGATGGACAATAAAGATTTAACCTAAGATAGCTAAACTTGAAAAATGATAGTCCAGCCACCAATTATGTCTTATATCATGGAATACCTATACTTGTATTGGAGTCTTGTCAGGAAAACAGAAACCACACTAAGGAGTTCAACAGTTATAATTTAATATAGGGGGTTGATTACACAAGTATTGGAGGACTTAATAGGCAAAAAAGTAACATTGAGATAACACAGATGTAATAAATATAGGAAGTAGCTACATTCCTAAGAAAGAAGGAAAGAGACGAGGTTATTAGAATCTAGAAGCTTGGAGAAAGTGCTCTCAGTACGGGTTTTGGAGCTCTGATGAGCAGCTGCTACTTAGCTAGAGCTGATTGATGTCTTTGAGAAGAAATAGTGAGAAGTATGATCTGGAAGTGCCAAAAAGTAGTTGGAAACTAGAAGGAATAACTGCTCTCATAGTGAGGTGCTATTCCTCACTATGCTGTATTAAGTATTTAATACTTGCTGTATTAAACAGCAAGCAAAACAGGAATGTTCAAGTCCCCTTTACACTTTTCATGCTTTCCAGTCCCTCTCTAGTTACCTGTCAGCCTCCAACCCCATTCTTTGAATTTAACAATGAATCAGCTGGCAAAGGATAAATATATACTGCAGAATCATAGCTCTTACACCATATAACTGAGCTTAGTAGGGTGACTGTGGGGTTGAAAGGAAGCAGGTTAGTTTTTGGCACAATACTTATGAGTAATCCTTAGTTAAGACCCCTTTAAAAATTATAATTATGGGCAATCTCCATTTTCATTTATTGAAGAACATATTTCTGAAATTTTCAAAGGATCACTAAATAGCAAGGGAAAAAAGGGGACAAAGACCAGAAATCAAGACTATAGTAATTAGTATTAGTCTAATTATAGACAAAATGAACAATGGAACAGAATAGAGAGTTCAGTAAGAGACAGACATACACGCTATGTCACATACATACATACATACTATATAGGCAAATATACGTACTATGAAAAAGGTGACAATTTGCTCAGTGGGGGGAAATGGCCTTTTCAGTAAATGGTTTGTTCTATTAGAAATCCATAAAATATTCAATGCATCTCAATCGTACCTCATACCATAGTCAAATATCAAGTCCAGATGGATTGCAAATCTAAATGTGAATGTTAATAGGCATTAAAATAGAAAAGATTAAAAATACCAAGTTATGATAATGATGTAGAACAACTGAAACCCTGATAAACTGCAGGTGGTGGGAGTGGAGATTGCTACCACCAATTTGGAAATCTGTTTGACATGATCTACTAAAGTAGAACATATATAAATCCCATTTCCCAACAATTTCACTCCAAGTGTATACCCAGAAGAGATGTGTGTATTTGCTCACCAGAAGTCATGTACTGGGATGTTTATAGCAGCATTATTCACAAGAACCCACAAACTGGAAACTAGCCAAATGTTCATAAATGGTAGAATGGATAAATTGTGGTATTTTTACACAATGGAATGCTATATAGCAAAGGAAACGAGCAATGTACAACTAAACTGAATAATATGGATAGATGTCTCAAATTCATAATGTTGAAGAAAATAATCCACACCAAAAAAAGAATTCATACTGTATGATTCATTTTATATAAAGTACCAAATAGGCAATACTAACCTGTTCTATTAAAAGTCAAATTAGTGGTTACTCTAGGACGTTGGTGACTAGAAGGGAATTGGTCATTTTGTGATGTTAGTAATTTTCTGTTTCTTTAATCTGGGTGCTGCTTACATAATTGTGTTCAGTTTGTGAAAATTAAGCAAAAGGTATGCTTATATTACATGTACTTTTATGTATGTATATTTATACATAAGGTATATATTATACTTCAATAAAATGGGCAAGGATAAAGTCCCTCATTATACTTCCTCATGTATGCATTTTCAACAAACAGAGTTTATAAATACTTTACAAAACTTAAAATATTTTTATGAAGAATATATCTTGAAAAATACATTTCCTCACCATAACAGACTATAGCTGTTTTTCGATAGTGGATGCTTTGCTAATAATTGTCTTTTTCCTTGTGGAAACTATAGCTATATAACAGTGATTAAAGAACTTGCTCAAGCATAGGTCTTTTGTCTTTTTCACCCACTAATTTCTACATCTAATGAATGCTACTCTGCCATTAACCGCTGCAGACATTCTATGTCACACAATATCATGGCTCTGGAAGTCAACCCTTTAAGCAAGTACCCTAGTTGTCAAACAGAAAATAGTGACTTGGATAGTTACAAAATAGTATTACACAAGGTATTATGCAAAGACATATGCATGAGCTTGTTTCCTAATGTTTCAATGACTAGGAAGCTAAATTTATAAACGCTGTTTATTTACTACCAAAGACACTTGACTATGTTTTTCCTCCAGTTCATTTTGCACAGTCTTCCTTATGATATAATTGCATGCACCATTTTCAATTGATATGGGAGATTTAACAGAAAACAGATATATAAAATATTTTGATACTTATATCTTCAGCTGTTTATTTAAACATCTGAAAGTATACTTAAACACCAGTGTTAATAATATCGTAGTGATATTGCTCAGTATGAGAGCACAACACATGCCGGCCGTATATCCATTGTCACTGCTAATTCAAAATGTTGATCATATGTATCATGGACATAGGATTTTTTGAATTCAAAAATAACTTTCGGGGCTTCCCTGGTGGCGCAGTGGTTGAGAGTCCGCCTGCCGATGCAGGGGACACGGGTTCGTGCCCCGGTCTGGGAGGATCCCACATGCCGCGGAGCGGCTGGGCCCGTGAGCCATGGCCGCTGAGCCTGCGCGTCCAGAGCCTGTGCTCCGCAACGGGAGAGGCCACAACAGTGAGAGGCCTGCGTACCACAAAAATAATAATAATAATAATAATAATAATAATAATAATAATATTCATTTCCATCTATATAGGATGGATGTGCAGAGAAATCCTTGCTAGTATAGAATACTTAAAAATTTTTTTTCTCTCTCTCTGTATGTGTGTTTGTGGATAGTTTCTTTTTATTAAAAAGCATGGCTAAGTTTAAGAAGGCTACACATGGCAAGATGGTTCCATTACATAGAGGTAGTCAAACTCTAGAGCAGGTGTTTGCCCTGAGGGTGTATGAAGGACGTCATTTGCCTAGAGACTGGGTTTTACTGGGATAGGTTTAAGAGGAGATGGGGGGAGGTCTGATGAGACCCTCGCATAAGGCCTAGACCCACAATTATGACACTGTCAGTGGATGAAATTGAAAGAAAAAAAAAAGATCTCCCCATAGAGGAGAACAGTGTCAGAGCCAGTTTCCATCTTTATTCTTTTAACTAATGTAGGTGACATTTTTCCTAGATATGTGAAACAAAAAATGAAAACAGTAAGTAGTTTGGTAAGGCATATTGCAGAAAACCATGACTTTCGGATTACATGGACTCCAGTGTATTACTTAAAAAAAAATATTTCCCTAACATTAAAATAATACTGACATACAGTGAATAATTAAAGAATACATGTGAAATAATGGCCTGGATAACTCTCATGCATGGTGGAAAATGTATTTTAGGGTAGCAAACATGCATCAAACTTAACAGGATCCTATAACCAATGTAAAAGCGCTTGCACGTGAGATACTCGTTAACAGACGTCTTAATGTTATTTGCTGTAGATTTTCTTGTCAAGGATAATAATTGCCACAGTATGACACATTTCTCAAATTGACTGAAACTAAATCTAGATATATAAAGAAACATCTAGTAAATCATAAAGTTCCAATGTACCACATGATTTTTGAGCATGTACTTTTTGTAAAGAGTAATCTATCAAAAGATAGACACAGATTTTACATATGTATTTACATCTCACATCTGTTGCAGCTTGAGTGAAACAAAAAGAATATACAGGAATGATTCTTTAAAAGTGTTGAGGTGGAAGAGTTTGCTCTTCCAAAAGGTAATAACACAATTTTTGATTCTCATAATTGAACTTTTTAGTATGGAAATGTGCAAAGTGAAAAATGTCTTGAGATTCTGGAAGGGACAATATAGATGTGAAAAAAATGTATTCAGAATAATGCTTCCAGATACAAAATAGGAAACAAATCTTCAACGAAATGACACCAATTGTAATTACCCATACTTTAGGGAGATATCATTTTAGCTAATGAAGTAAAATGCCGACAAAGAAAATAGAACTTATTCAGAAAGATTTGGGGGACCCCTGCAGAGAATGCTTCAAAAATGAAATGTTGTAGCCAGTCTGGTTGAAAACAGATTATGCGTGCTCATCTAGCAACTTTTCACCTGAAAGTAGGTAGTAATCACCTTTGAGGAAAAACCATCTATGAAAAAACTACCAGTTTTCTCTCACCACAAGTCACATTAAGGAATATATATTGACTCTTGTGTATAATAAAGCATTTGTGTGTAGGATAGTTTACATAATTTGTTAGTCTGGGAGAAACCATGTGGTTTTAAAGGTTTTGGATCCAATCATAAATCTGTTATTTAATTTGATCACTGAATAAAAAACCAAGAATCCTTTGAAAACATATCTGTAATGCAGTTATTATTCAGTGACACCCAATTTTCCCTTCATTAAAGTTGTTTAAACATAAATAAATGTTGCTTGTTAAAATAGTACAAACAAAATTTTTGCCAGAGGCTTTGAAAATGTCCCTGAATCTGTATTGGGGATTTTCAACTCTGGACAACATCCATCTCCTTTAAACTTAACCTGAGTGTGCTGCTTTGAGGAAGAAACTATTACTATCATGCTTAGATGTGATTACAAGATCAGGATCAATAATGTTGGAGAAATCCTGGAAAACAGAAGTCAGAGACAACTCAGATCCACTAATTCACTAAAATGGGAAAAGATAGATATTGATATTTAAAGACTTACTTGTTTGAAACATATTCCCAGAGAAAATAAAGTTGTAAAATAGCTAAATATGATTTATAAACATTAAAATATAAAAGAATGTGATGATCACCACTAACCATTAAAGGTTCACTGAGAAGTCATGGCAAACTAATATAATTTAATTTTTTGTTACAGAAAAATTCAAAGAGAATAAAAAGTAGAGAAAATAGTAAAACCAACCCCATGAGCCAGAATGTGTTTTTGCCTATGTTTAGGGGCAACAGGGTTTGCTGTTTCTCTCCCCTATAGCTTAAATCTTTGCCTTCTTTTGAGAGGTCAATCTAACCTCACATTAACCTCTAATAGGTTAATCTAATAGGACTGACACTATGTGGCAAAGGATCACCTACTGTGCACCTGTACCAGAAAGCAGGACTTTGTATGTTCTCTTATCCTGCCCCAATCTTTCTCATGAGCACTTGCCAGACACCCGTGAAAAATGCCTTTGAGTGCAAACTACCTCTGTGTCTCGGCCCCCTAGCTATCACAGACTGATTTATCAGCCTCCACTTTTTTCGTAACAACTTGTTAAGATTTTAGCTTATAGCTACTTACCAGCTTGTGTGGCAGCCACGTCCTCCCCTTGAGCTCTGCCACAGGTAAGCCTATGTACGCATTTCATTTCTCTTTGGAGAGGCTTATTCTTTCTTGAGATTTAGGCTGTTTTTTTGGCCTGAAATTTCAGATCTCTGATAAGGTCAAGAAAAGTTAAGATTTTCTAGTTTATCTGGCTTTTTCTTACTGTTAGTTTGGGAGCAACACTCCCAGTTTTCTACATCTCAAATGGTAAAAGGAATTCAAAGTCCATTACTTTATATTTAAAATAATCCACAATTCATCAGTGTGGATTTTTACTGGTATGATAGTTGTATTTTGGTTATATAGTACAATATCCTCTTGTGTGATGCATCAGGCTTATTTAGGGATAGGATATAATAAAGTTTGTAGCCTCCTTGTAATTTCCTAAGTGATAAGAGGAATAAGAGCATCTTTCATTCTAATATTTAGTGGGAATTTAAAATATGTTTTAAAATTTTATTTTTAAATTTTTGTCTAATTTCTAAAGGTTACTTTTCATTTACACATATTACAAAATATTGGCTATATTCCCCCATGTTGTACAATACATCCTTGAGCCTATCTTACACCCAGTAGATTGTACTTCCCACTTCCCCACTTCTATATTGGCCCTCCCTGCCCCTCCCCATTGGTAGCCAGTAGTTTGTTCACTATATCTGTGTCTGCTTTTTTTTTGTTATATTCACTAGTTTGTTGTATTTTTCAGATTCCACAAATAAGTAGTATCATACAGAATTTGTCCTTCTCTGACTTACTCCACTTAGCATAATGCCCTCCAAGTCCATCCATGTTGCTGAAAATGCCAAAATTTGATTCTTTTTTATGGCTGAGTAGTATTACATTGTATATATATTGTACCACATCTTTTTTTTTTTAACATCTTTAGTGGAGTATAATTGCTTTACAATAGTGTGTTAGTTTCTACTTTATAACAAAGTGAATCAGCTATACGTATACATATATCCCCTCCCTCTTACGTCTCCC
This sequence comes from Lipotes vexillifer, assembly GCF_000442215.2. Classification (NCBI taxonomy): domain Eukaryota; kingdom Metazoa; phylum Chordata; class Mammalia; order Artiodactyla; family Lipotidae; genus Lipotes; species Lipotes vexillifer. The sequence goes on along the minus strand of NW_006770348.1, from coordinate 20,333 downwards.
TCCCACCCTCCCTATCCCACCCCTCTAGGTCGTCACAAAGCACGGAGCTGATCTCCCTGTGCTATGCGGCTGCTTCCCACTAGCTATCTATTTTACATTTGGTAGTGTATATATGTCCATGCCACTCTCTCACTTAGTCCCAGCTTACCCTTCGCCCTACCCCAGTCCTCAAGTCCCCCTCCCCCAGTCCTCAAGTCCATTCTCTACATCTGTGTCTTTATTCTGGTCCTGCCCCTAAGTTCTTCAGAACCTTTTTTTTTTTTTTAGATTCCATATATATATGTGTTAGCATACAGTACTTGTTTGTCTCTTTCTGACTTATTTCACTCTGTATGACAGACTGTAGGTCCATCAACCTCACTACAAATAACTCAATTTCATTTATTTTTATGGCTGAGTAATAATCCATTGTATATATGTGCCACATCTTCTTTATCCATTCATCTGTTGATGGACACTTAGGTTGTTGCCATGTCCTGGCTATTGTAAATAGAGCTGCAATGAACATTGTGGTTCATGACTCTTTTTGAATTATGGTTTTCTCAGGGTATATGCCCAGTAGTGGGATTACTGGGTCACATGGTAGTTCTATTTTTAATTTTTTAAGGAACCTCCATACTGTTCTTCATAGTGGCTGTAACAATTTACATTCCCACCAACAGTGCAAGAGTGTTCCCCTTTCTCCACACCCTCTCCAGCATTTACTGTTTGTAGATTTTTTGATGATGGCCATTCTGACTGGTGTGAGGTGATATCTCATTGTAGTTTTGATTTGCATTTCTCTAATGATTTGTGATGTTGAGCATCCTTTCATGTGTTTGTTGGCGATCTGTATGTCTTCTTTGGAGAAACGTCTACTTAGGTCTTTTGCTCATGTTTGGATTGGGTTGTTTGTTTTTTTGACAGGGAGCTGCATGGGCTGCTTGTGTATTTTCGAGGTTAATCCTTTGTCAGTTGCTTCATTTGCAAATAATTTCTCCTATTCTGAGGGTCGTCTTTTTGTCTTCTTTATGTTTTCCTTTGCTGTGCAAAAGCTTTTAACTTTCATTAGTTCCCATTTGTTTATTTTTAGTTTTATTTCCATTTCTCTAGGAGGTGGGTCAAAAAGGATCTTGCTGTGATTTATGTCATAGAGGGTTCTTCCTATGTTTTCCTCTAAGAGTTTTAAAGTGTCTGGCCTTACATTTAGGTCTTTAATCCATTTTGAGTTTATTTTTGTGTATGGTGTTAGGGAGTGTTCTAATTTCATTCTTTTACATGTACCTGTCCAGTTTTCCCAGCACCACTTATTGAAGAGGCTGTCTTTTCTCCATTGTATATCCTTGCCTCCTTTGTCATAGATTAGTTGACCATAGGTGTGTGGATTTATCTCGGATTTCTATCCTGTTCCATTGGTCTATATTTCTGTTTTTGTGCCATTTTCATACTGTCTCGACTACTGTAGCTTTGGAGTACAGTCGGAAGTCTGGGAGCCTGATTCCTCCAGCTCCGTTTTTCTTTCTCATGATTGCTTTGGCTATTTGGGGTCTTTTGTGTTTCCATACAAATTGTGAAATTTTTTTTCATAGTTCTATGAAAAATGCCATTGGTAGTTTCATAGGGATTGCATTCAATCTGTAAGTTGTTCTGGGTAGTATACTCATTTTCACAATGTTGACTCTTCCACTCCAAGAACATGGTATATCTCTCCATCTGTTTGTATCATCATTAATTTCTTTCATCAGTGTCTTATAGTTCTCTGCATACAGGTCTTTTGTCTCCTTAAGTAGGTTTATTCCTAGGTATTTTATTCTGTTTGTTGCAATGGTAAATGGAAGTATTTCCTTAATATCCCTTTCAGATTTTTCATCATTAGTGTATAGGAATGCAAGAGATATCTGTGCATTACTTTTGTGTCATGCTACTTTACCAAATTCATTGATTAGCTCTAGTAGTTTTCAGGTAGCACCTTTAGGATTCTCTATGTACAGTATCATGTCATCTGCAAACAGTGACAGTTTTACTTCTTCTTTTCCAATTTGGATTCCTTTTATTCCTTTTTCTTCTCTGATTGCTGTGGCTAAAACTTCCAAAATTATGTTGAATAATAGTGGTGAGAGTGGGCAACCTTGTCTTATTCCTGATCTTAGTGGAAATGCTGTCAGTTTTTCACCATTGAGCACGATGTTGGCTGTGGGCTTATCATATATGGCCTTTATTATGTTGAGGAAAGTTCCCTCTATGCCTACTTTCTGGAGGTTTTTTATCATAAATTGGTGTTGAATTCTGTTGAAAGCTTTTTCTACATCTATTGAGATGATCATATGCTTTTTCTCCTTCAATTTGTTAATATTGTTTATCACATTGATTGATTTGCATATATTGAAGAATCCTTGCATTCCTCAGATATACCCCATTCGATCATGGTGTATGATCCTTTTAATGTGCTGTTGGATTCTGTTTGCTAGTATCTTGTTGAGGATTTTTGCATCTGTATTCATCCATGATATTGGCCTGTAGTTTTATTTCTTTGTGACATCTTTGTCTGGTTTTGGTGTCAGGGTGATGGTGGCCTTGTAGAATGAGTTTGGGAGTGTTCCTCCCTCTGCTATATTTTGGAAGAGTTGGAGAAGGGTAGTTGTTACCTCTTCTCTAAATGTTTGATAGAATTCACCTGTGAATCCATTTGGTCCTGGGCTTTTGTTTGTTGGAAGATTTTTAATCACAGTCTCAATTTCAGTGTTTGTGATTGGTCTGTTTTTGTTTTCTATTTCTTCCTAGTTCAGTCTCAGAAAGTTGTGCTTTTCTAAGAATTTGTCCATTTCTTCCAGGTTGTCCATTTTATTGGCATATAGTTGCTGTAGTAATCTCTCATTATCCTTTGTGTTTCTGCAGTGTCAGTTCTTACTTCTTTTTCATTTCTAATTCTATTGATTTGCATCTTCTCCCTTTTTTTCTTGATGAATCTGGCTAATGCTTTATCACTTTTGTTTATCTTCTCAAAGAACCAGCTTTTAGTTTTATTGATCTTTGCTATTGTTTCTGCCAGTTCTTTTTCATTTATTTCTGGTCTGACCTTTCTGATTCCTTTCCTTTTGCTTACTTTGGGGTTTTTTAGTTCTTCTTTCTCTAATTGCTTTGGCTGTAAGGTTAGGTTTTTATTTGAGATGTTTCTTGTTTCTTGAGGTAGAATTGTATTGCTATAAAACTTCCCTCTTGGAACTCCTTTTGCTGCATCCCATAGGTTTTGGGTCGTCATGTTTACACTTGTCATTTGTTTCTAGGTATTTTTTGATTTCCTCTTTGATTTCTTCAGTGATTGCTTTGTTATTAAGTAGTTTATTGTTTAGCGTCCATGTGTTTGTATTTTTTACAGATTTTTTCCTGTAATTGATATCTAGTCTCATAGCATTGTGGTCGGAAAAGATACTTGTTACAATTTCAATTTTCTTAAATTTACCAAGGCTTGATTTGTGACCCAAGATATGATCTCTCCTGAGAATGTTTCATGAGCACTTGAGAAGAAAGTGTATTCTGTTGTTTTTGGATGGAATGTCCTATAAATATCAATTAGGTCCATTTTGTTTAATGTATCATTTGAAGCTGGTGTTTCCTTATTTATTTTCATTTTGGATGATCTGTCCATTGGTGAAAGTGGGATGTTAAAGTCCCCTGCTCTTATTGTGTTACTGTTGATTTCCCCTTTTATGGCTGTTAGCATTTGCCTTATGTATTGAGGTGCTCCTATGCCGGGTGCATAAATATTTACAGTTATTATATCTCCTTCTTGGATTGATCCCTTGATCATTATGTTGTGTCCTTCTTTGTCTCTTGTAATAGTCTCTATTGTAAAGTCTGTTTTGCCTGATATGAGAATTGCTACTCCAGCTTTCTTTTGATTTCCATTTGCATGGAGTATCTTTTTCCATCCCCTCACTTTCAGTCCGTATGTGTCCCTAGGTCTGAGGTGGGTCTCTTGTAGACAGCATATATATGGGTCTTATTTTTGTATCCATTCAGCCAGTCTATGTCTCTTGGTTGGGGCATTTAATCCATTTACATTTAACGTAATTATCCATATGTATGTTCCTATTACCGTTTTCTTAATTGTTTTGGGTTTGTTATTGTTGATCTTTTCCTTCTCTTGTGTTTCCTGACTAGAGAAGTTCCTTTAGCATTTGTTGTAGAGCTGGTTTGGTGGTGCTGAATTCTCTTAACTTTTGCTTGTCTGAAAAGGTTTTAATTTCTCCATCAGATCTGAATGAGATCCTTTCTGGTTAGTGTAATCTTGGTTGTAGGTTTTTCCCTTTCATCACTTTAAATATGCCCTGCCACTCCCTTCTGGCTTGCAGAGTTTCTGCTGAAAGATCAGCTGTTATCCTTATGGGGATTCCCTTGTATTTTATTTGGGTTTTTTTCCCTTGCTGCTTTTAATATTTTCTTTGCCTTTAATTTTTGGTAGTTTGATTAATATGTGTCTTGGCGTGTTTCTCCTTGGATTTATCCTGTATGGGGTTCTCTGTGTTTCCTGGACTTGATTGATACCACATCTTCTTTATCCATTCATCTGTTGATGGACACTTAGGTTGTTTCCATACCTTGGCTGTTGTTAATAATGCCTCTATGCACATTGGAGTATGTACCTTTTCAAATTAGTGTTTCGTGTTTTTCAGATATATACCCAGGAGTAGAATTGCTGCGTCATATGGTATTTCTATTTTTAGTTTTTTGAGAAACCTCCATATTGTTTTCCACAGTAACTGTACCAATTTACATTCCCACCAAGAGTGTCCTAAGGTTCCCTTTTCTCCACATCCCTGTTAACATTTGTCATTTCTGTTCTTTTTGATGCTAGCCATTCTGACAAGTGAGAAGTGATATCTCATTGTGGTTTTGATTTGCATTTCCCTGGTGATTAGCTATGTTTAGCATCTTTTCATGTGCTAGTTGGCCATCTGCATTTCCTCTTTGGAAAAATGTCTATTCAGTCCTTCTGCCCATTTTTTAATCCAGTTGTTTGTTTTTTTGATGTTGATTTGTATGAGCTGTTTGTATATGTTACAAACAGCTGTATTCCTTATCAGTCATATCATTTGCAAAGATTTTCTCTCATTCAGTAGGTTGTCTTTTCATTTTGTTGGTGGTTTCCTTTGCTGTGAAAAAGCTTTTAAGTTTAATTAGGTCCCTTTTTTTTTTTTTTTTTTTTTTTGCTTTTGTTTCGTTTACCTTAGGAGATGGATCCATTCTTTTACATGTAGCTGTCCAGTTTTCCCAGCACCACTTATTGAAGAGACTGTCTTTTCTCCATTTTATATTCTTGCCTTCTTTGTCATAGATTAATCGTCCATTGATCTATGTGTCTGTTTTTGTGCCAGTATCATATTATCTTAATTACTAAAGCTTTGTAGTATTGTCTGACGTCAGGGAACATGATTCCTCCAGCTCTGTTCTTCTTTCTCAAGATTGTTTTGGCTATTTGTGGTTCTTTTTGTTTCCATGCAAATGTTAAAATTATTTGTTCTAGTTCTGTGAAAAATGCCATTGGTATTTTGATGGGGATTGCAATGAATCTCTAGATTGCCTTGGGTAATATGGTCATTTTAACAATATTGATTCTTCCAGTCTACGAACACAGTATATCTTTCCATCTCTTTGTGTCATCTTCAGTTTCTTTCATCAGTGTTTTATAGTTTTTGGAGTACAGGTCTTTTGCCTCCCTACGTAGGTTTACATCCTTTTTTATTCTTTTTGATGTGATGGTAAATGGGATTGTTTTCTTAATTTCTCTTTCTGATACTTTGTTGTTAGTGTGTAGAAATGCAACAGATTTCTGTATATTAATTTTGTATCCTGCAACCTTACCAAATTCATTGATGAGCTCTAGTAGTGTTCTGGTGGCGTCTTTAGTATTTTCTATGTATAGTTTCATGTCATCTGCAAACAGTGACAGTTTTACTTCATCCTTTTCAATTTGGATTACTTTTATTTTTTTTTCTTCTCCAATTGCTTTGGCTAGGACTTCCAATACTATGTTGAATAAAAGTGGTGAGAGTGGGCATCCTTGTCTTGTTCCTGATCTTAGAGGAAATGTTGTCAGCTTTTCACCATTGAGTATGATGTTAGCTGTGGGTTTGTCATATATAACCTTCATTATGTTGAGGTCTAGTATTTAGTTTTTGTACCCAGTTCCTAAAATCCCTTCAGAACATCAGTGATTAAGGTGAAAGAAGCATCTTTAGGTATTCATAGCCAACACTTTTCAACCATAGCTGAGTTTATATTAATGAGGCGACTTTTGGAAAGCCCCTAAAGATGGAGGACTGGTTGCCAGGGGAATCAACCAGGGGATTAGAGTGTTGAAATTTTCAGTCCCACTCAGTAACCTCCAGAAAGGAGAGACACGCTGGAGATTCAACTAATCACCAATGGCCCGTAATTGAATAAATCACGCCTGCATAATGAAGTCTCCAAAAAACCCTTAGTGAAGGGGTTCAGAGCTATTCCTGGCTCATGAACACATCTGCGTGCTGGGAGAGTGGCATGCCCAGAGAGGGTGGCTATACTTACAATGGACAAAATAAAGTATAAGTCAAAAACTGTCTCTAGAAACAAAGAAGGTAATTATATAATGATCAAGAATCAAATTGAGAGAAAGATATAACAATTATAATTATATATGCATCCGACATCAGAACACCTAAATATATAAAACAAATATTAACAGATCCAAAGGAAAAAATTGACACTAATTTAATATTAGGAGACTTCAATGCCCCACTTTCAGCAATGTATAGAACTTCCAGACAGAAAATTAATAAAGAAACAGCAGACTTGAGCAACCCTACAAAACAAATGGACCTAACAGACATATTCAGAGCATTCCACTCAATAGCAGAATACACATTTTTCTCAAGTACATACAGAATAGTTTCCAGGATAAACTACATATTAGGTCACAAAACAAGTCTTAACAAGTTTAAGATGATCAGAATAATTCCTAATATTTTTTCCAACCACAGTGGAATGAAACTAGAAATCAAAAACAGTAAGAAAATGGGGAAATTCATAAAAACATCAAAGCTAAAAAACACACCCTTCAACAACAATTAGGTCAAAGCAGAAATCAAAAAGGAATTTAAAAACTATCTTGAGACAAATGAAAACAAAACCCAATATAATAAAACTTATGGATTGCACAAAAGGCATCTTATAAGAAGGAAGTTTATAGCAGTAAATGCCTACATTATAAAAGAAAAAAGATAGCAAATAAGCAACCTAAACTTACACCAAATAGAAGAACAAACTATTTCCAAATTTAGCAGAAGAAAAAATATAATAAAGATTATAGCAGAAATAAAGCAAATAGAGAATTTTTTTAAATAGAAAAAAATCAGCACAAAGAAGAGTTGGCTTTTTGAAAATATAAACGAAATTGACAAATCCTGAAAAAAAAAAAAAAAGAACTACCATATGACCCAGTAATCTCACTTCTGAGTATTTGTCCAAAATAATTTAAATCAGCATTTCAAAGAGATTTTTGCATTTCCACATTCATTACAGCTTTATTCACAATAGCCAAGAAGTATACCTTAGTAAGCTCAGGCTGCTCTAACAAAATACCTTAAACTGGGTTTCTTATAAACCACAGAAATTTATTTCTCACAGTCCTGGAGGCTAGAATTCTGAGATCGTCAGCATGCCAGCATAGTTGACTTCTGGTGAGAGCCTCTTCCAGATAATAGATTGCTGACTCTTCCTTGTATCCTCACATGGCAGAAAACAGAGAAAAGAAGCAAGCAAGGCTACATATACCCTCATGACCTAATCTAATCCTAATTACTTCCCAAAGACGCTTCCTCCTAATACCATCACTTTGGGGCACAGGATTTCAACATATGAATTTGGTGGTGGGGGGGCACAAAAATTCAGTCCATAACAACATAGAAACTAGCTAAGTGCCCACCGAGGGAAGAATGGAAAAAGAAAATGTGGTATAGATATAAAATAGACTATTATTATTCAGCTATTAAAAAGGACATGCAGTCACATCTACAGCATGGATAAACCTTGACGATATCATGCTAAGTGAAATAATCCAGTCACAGAAAGACAAATACTGTGTGATTCCATTTACATGAGGTATTTAAAGTAGTCAGACTAATTGAAACAGGAAGTAGAATGGTGGTTGTCAAGGGCTGGAAAGAGGGGGCAATGGGGAATGCTTTTCAATGGGTATAGAATTTCAGCCATGAAAGATGAGAGTTCCAGTTATTTGCTGCACAACATTGTGCTTATAGTGAACAATACTATACTGTACCTTCGTTGAAGTTATATCTCATGTTATATGTTTTTACCACAATAATAAAAAATTAAAGCTTATGTCCACCAAAGACTTGTTAAAAAAAAAAGAGAAAACCATCTACAGTAACATCAAAAATAATATTTAGGAATACACTTAATCAAGGAGGTAATATTCAGCTATAGAAGGGAATGAAGTATTGATACATGCTACATACAAACATGGATGAACCTTGAAACATTATGCTAAGTAAATGAAGCCAGACGCAAATGACCACATATTGCATTACTCTGTTTATTTGAAATATACAGAATAGGCAAGTTCATAGAGAAAGAAAACAGATTAGTGGGTGCTAGCAGCTAGGGACAGAGGAATGGAGAGTGTCTTAATGAGTTTCCTTTTGGGGTGATGAAAATATTTTAGAACTACATAGTGGTGATGATAGCATAGCATGACTATATAAAATGCCACTGAATTTTACACTCTAAAATAATTTAAATGGTACATTTTTAAGTACATTTTACCACAATAAAAAATTGAAAAAAAAAAAGCAATGTAATACTGAGGCATGGTACAACATAGATGAACCTTGAAAACATAATGTAAAGTGAAAGTCAGGCACAGAATGCCACTTATTGTATAATTCATTTATATGAAATGTCCATCATAGACAATTCCATAAAGATACGCTTTAGATTACCAATAGCCAGGCCCTGGTGGAAATGAGGAATGACTGCTAATGAGTATGAGGTTTCTTTTGGGGGCGATGAAAATATTTTGTAATTAGACAGTGGTGATAGTTGCACAAATCTGTGAATGTACTAAAGCTATCAAAATGTGCACTTTAACAAACTCTATTGGGCATGATTTTAACTATGTTGTATTATCAGGTAGCATAACATAGGGGTTAAGTTCACAGGCTTTGGAATCAGACAGACTTTAGTTTGAGCCTGGCCTCCAAAACTTAAAAGCTCTTTGACCTTGAATAATTTATTTTCCATCTCTAAGCTACCTTTTCCTATGTAAAAGGGAAATTACTATAATTTGTATTTAGGTTGTTTCAAGAGTTGCTGATACAATCCATTTAAAGCACTTAAAACAGAGCCTGAGTTACTTGGAGTTCATGGAAACGGCAGTTATTGTTGCTGTTGTCATAGTCATCTTTATTATTATTCCATACATCTACATAGAAAAATGCCTAGCTGGAAATACATATCGTTGGCTAAAAAATTATCTCTAGATAGTAGGATTATGGATGATTGGTATTTCATTCAAAGTTTTGTTTATTTTATAAATATTCTACAATAGGCTTTTTAATTTGATAATATAGCTAGAATGAACTTTATTATTATTGAAAAATTGAAACATTTCACCTTAAAAAAGAAGCAACCTGTTGTGAACCCCAGAAAATTCTGCCCTATGATCTACTGTGAGGTATTTGCTTAGTTTGTTGGGTGGGGTTTCTATTTGGGGAAAATAACCATGGCAACCGACATCTCAACAGTACCATTATGATTTGCAAATGGTCCAACAGGTGGTACTATGGCTGACTGTATGACCAGTCAGAAGTAACAAGACCTGAGGCTACTGCATCAGGCAACTTTCCAGATTATTAACAGTAGTTATGTGATGGAAAATGTGGCAGAGAGTAGTGTCAGACCTGCAGATTTAGTGGTCCACTGACGTTGTTGATTGGTTGAGTGACCTTTTAATTATAACCTAAGTAGCCTGGAGTATTTGTTTATGGAAGGTTTCTAGGACTGCACTCTTTTGCATACATCCTTATAGCAGTATATACTTTACAGCACTGCACCACTGGTCGATTTATGGCCTTCTTTGGAAGAGATTGTAAATCTTGCCTTGCAAAGTTATTGATCCACAGAATTCCAGTTTGATGATAAAAAAAAAAATCTCCAGCATTTGCCAACACATATATTCTGTTTTTATGACTGTAAGTCATACAATATTTGTAGAAGAAGAAAGGTATAAATACATTTAATTTTATGGTTCATAGGATAGTACCATCATTGCAAAGATGGAGCAATTCTTATATAATATCTGAAAAACAGTATGAAACTTTCTGTTTTTCACCAAGTATATTGTGTATGTTTATTTTCCCTGTTGTATACCTTTCCTTTTGCCTTAAAAGTCTTTAACTGATAAATCGATCTACAGAAACATCTTGGATTATTCTTCTTTTGTTTGAATGAAGAAATGTACATTTAAAAGTTACTTCAGAGTTTTATTTATAAAGAATTTTTAAACTGAAATATTCATTTCTAACCTGGGCAAGAAAATCTTGTAGATTTCTACAAGCCTAGTTCTGCTCTAACACTAAAGGAAAATTTCTTCACCCCACGAAAAGGAAAATCTCCCTTTTTCTAACTTCTACTCTTCAAATTATTGCTTTCTTCAGGCCTCTCCAAGCTTGCCTATCAGAACACTTACTCCTAAACACAGAGACTGGGTCAGGAGTGGGTCACTGATCTAGATAGTGCCAATCTAGACCTAACGATAGTGACTGACTCAGGGCATTAGGGCTAAGTTGATCTGAAAATAAATCCTTTGCCTTCACAGAAGTTGCAGTTGGCCATTGCAAGGAGATGGCCTACAATAGAGTAAAGCCTTTGTGAAGGTAAGCAACTCCAAAAATGGAATCCCAATGAGATCGTTTTAGTCCCCGATTCTAGCTGTTTGTGAAGATGATAATCCCCAACGCTTTTTATTTTCTTTAAACGGGGTTAGATTTTCTGTCATTTGCTACAGAAATAATACTAATTGAATTAGAGCGCAAAATGAGAAAGGGACAAAAAGAAATGAACGACTAGAAAGTTGTCCCAAAGAAAGTGCCATTTACACTTAGATGGTGTACTAAAGGACATGTATGTTTCATGTGATAGCAAAGAGAGGGAAGGAAATTTCCTGCATAAGAAATAGTTGTGCACAAAAGCATGAAGGTATGAATGTGCATGGTGTGTTCAGGGAATGGCAAGTCAACACCATACAAAAAAAAATGACAAAGTACCTCCATAGTCTTAAATTAGTGACAGGACTTAATAACCTAACAGAGTTCTGGGAATATAAATTAATACTTTTGTCAAAATACCAAATGGAGGGGGATGGATAAATGTTTCAATATTCAAGTTTACATCTCCTCTCACCCATTTAAGGCATTACAACAAGAAACACAGTTTTATTTTTTTGTCCCTTAAAAGACAAACTTTATGATGTCTAAATTCCAACTGTGGAATCTGATATAGGGTGATAATGGCTTTACACACAATTTTCAGAAAATGGAAATTCACTTTCTGTAAGATACAAATCAACTATTAGGTTAATAAGAAAGATAAGTTGAATGGGATTTCTCTGCAAACTCAAAAGTAATAGATAATTTAAGCAAATCTAAGATATGAAGCTTTTGTTTTATTTTTCTGATTATAATGATAATAAAAGCTCTTTTTAGAAAGTTGGAAAATATAGGACAATTATGAAGATAAAAAGTAAAGGAGCACAGTCCTATGATGCTGAAAGAGCTACTGTTATATTTCTTTCCATTATTATGTTTCATACAAATATTTATTAGGAACCACTATTTGTGTTTTACACAATTGGGTTATAGTCTTATATTCTGCTTTCTATACCTCAAATGAATTTGCAAACTTTCATCACACTATTACTTTTAAAATATATAATAGCCTATTTGATGAATGTGGTATAATATCTGGTTATTGTTGGCAATTTGGGTAATTTCCAATTTTTCATGTTACATATAAATATTCAATGAGTTTTTTGGACTAATAAAGTTAATGGCATCTCTTTCTCCTCAAAACCGATTCCCTCCCCCACTCAAAAATAGGGAGGAGAACTTGGTCGAAAAGAATGATTCTTTTAAAATATTTTATGCAAACTATCAAAGTGTCCTTCCAAAAATATTACCAGTTTACACTTTCATTAGCAGATTAAGACAGTGTTTATTTCATTACACTTCCAAACACTACTTATGATAATTTTTATTTATTTTTTGTTTGTTTGTTTGTTTGTTTTTTGCAGCTTATGATAATTTTTAAAAAAAGGTTTTCAAATTTTACCATGGTAGCATAGTCACTTATTGCTATTTTAATTAGAATTTCCTAGTTTATTAGTGAGGTCAAACATTCTCAATTTGCTAGCCTTTCTGTGTTTCTTATTCCGTGAATAATTGAGGGCTTTCGTTGATCTTTATATAGTAAGACATTTTTACTTTGTTTGAATGTTTTTCTCAAATAGTTATTTTTTTAAAATTTCCTTAGTGTATATGACAAGCAGAACTTTACGTTTTACATGTTTATGTATAAAACATTTCCTTTTATTGTCCTTTGTGACATATTTGTTTTTAATCTAGAAAATTTTCTCTGGACCTGTTATCTGAGATATGATAAATATTTTACCTCCCTTTCTCTGCCAGCTATTTTTATATTTTATAGTTTTATAGTTAGTTCCTCAAACACTTATAATTAATTTTGCTGTAAAGGTATACTTTATTTTCTTTTTAATAATTGAACAATTATTCCATAGCAATTTGTTAGGCAGCCCTTCCATTTCCCAGTAATTTATGATACTTCTTTTAGCATATTATAAATTATTAAATATATTAGGGTCTATTTAAAAGTTATTGCTTTCAATAACATCTTTCATTATGTCAAGAGAAGCTGATTACTGTAGAAAAATAAATTATTAGATTGAGGTATAAAGAAAATATCCCATTTATAATTCCGCCAATCCTCATTTAATTTTCCTTTGGAATATATTCATGTGTATGTATATGCATATATACGTATGTGCATGCATGTGTACATGTGTGTGCATGTTGAGCGTGAATTTTTCAAATTTATAAAATACACATAAACCAGCCATATTGTATTTTACTATAAAAATACTGCTTTTAAAAATTGTATCAATTTTCCTCATATCATGAAATTCAAAATTACAAATGTAAACAGGTCCATAGCATTCCATCATAGAGTTGCAGCATAATTTATTCACCCATTCCTATAATTTAGGTTATGTTTATAACATTAAATATTATTTTAAAACACTTTTAAGTAGCTGTATAACAGCTCAACAGAAGTGTTTTTTTCACCGTATTTTATTTATTGATTTACATAATTTTTTATGTTTAGGTGGTCACGTAAGGGGTCAGGTTTTCGCTAATATGAGTGAAACTGCAACAAAAAATCTTTCTTATAAAGATTGTTGATGGAATCTTACTATATTTAGTGTAATTCCACAAATGTGCAATTACTAGGTCAAAGTATATGCACTCTTGGTTAGTTATATTGTTTTAATGCTCTACTGAATCTGTGCCAGTGCCAAATGGCTTAAACTAATGCTGATATATATATATGAAAAAATACACATTATATATACTTTACTTATCATATATATGTGTGTATATATATATATATATATATATATATATATATATATATAAAGGCAAGTTCCCTTTTAATACTCCTCTTTGTACAGTTTTCTTAGTTTTTCTTACATTTTTATTTTTATAGAAGAATTTTAGAATCATTTATCATTTTAAAATATGTAATTGAAATTATCATTGGAATTGCTTTAAATTTGTAATTTAATTTGTGAAGAAATAACACTTACAATTATGCTTCTTTCTATCCAGATATGTGAGATCTCCTTTGATTTATTCGTTTTATTTTATGTCACTCAGCAAAGTTTCATCTTTTCTTCTTTTTATGTAGATCCAGCACATTTCTTCTTAAAGGATTGTTCTTAGATATTTTATACTTTTTTGTTTCTTAGTTTAAATACTCTTTTTCTGTAAATACTCTATTTTCCATGTGATTGTGTCTGACATATTAGAATTCTAATCTAATTTTCCTATTGTGCTAATTCTTTTCTCCTGTTAGTACTAATTAGTATTCTAGGTAGTGATATGACCTATAAATAATGATAATTTTGCCTTTTTATTTAATAATTATTCCTTTTATTTTTGTTTAAAATCTTGTAGCACTGGGTTGGAAATCTATTACAATTTTAAATTACAATTTTAAATCAGTTTCTAATTTCAACCAGAATGTTTCCAGTGTTTACTGTTAAACACATCATTCATGCTACAAAAATGTTTTTTAGATTACCTAGAAAGGTTTTTTTGCACATGTTATTTTTATCAAGTGGCTTTTCAACATCTATTGAGATGATTATCTAAAGTTTTCCTTTGATTTATAGATGTGAGGATTTTTATTGGTAATAATGAGCTAGTATTTATGTAGCCACATAAATGAAATTGGACCCCTACCTTAAACCATACACAAAAATCAACTCAAAATGGATTAAAAGACTTAAAAGATCAGAAACTTTAAAACTCCTAGAAGAAAACATAGGAAAAAAGTTTCATGAAGTTGGCATTGCCAATGATTTCATTGGCATGACAGCAAATGTACAGGCAACAAAAGCAAAAATAAACAAGTGGGACCACATCAAACTAAAAAGCTTCTGCACACCAAAAGAAACAATCAACAGAATGAACATGCAGTCTACAGAATGAGAGAAAATATTTGCAAACCATGAATCTGATAAGGAGTTAATCTCCAAAATATATAAGGAACTCTTACAACTCAATAGTTTAAAAACAAAAAAGATCCATTTTAAAAATGGGCAAAGGACCTGAATAGACATTTCTCTAAAGAAGTGAGGAGACTTCTTTGGTGGTCCACTGGTTAAGACTCCACACCCCCAATGCACGGGGCACAGGTTTGATCCCTGGTCAGGGAACTAAGATCCCACATGCCACACAGCACAGCCCCCCAGAGAAAGAGAATGTCATACAATAGCCAACAGTTATGTGAAAAGATGCTCGGGCTTCCCTGGTGGTGCAGTGGTTGAGAGTCCGCCTGCCGATGCGGGGGACGCAGGTTCGTGCCCCGGTCTGGGAGGATCCCACATGCCGCAGAGCAGCTGGGCCCGTGAGCCATGGCTGCTGAGCCTGCGCGTCCAGAGCCTGTGCTCTGCAACGGGAGAGGCCATAGCAGTGAGAGGCCCGCGTACCTCAAAAAAAAAAAAGAAAAAGATGCTCAACATCGTTAACCATCAGGGAAATACAAATCAAAACCACAATGACATATCCCCAACACACCTGTTAGGATGCCTGTTATCAAAAAAAGATAAAAAGAAAAAAATGATAAGTGTTGGTAAAGATGTGGAGAAATTGGAACCTTTATACACTGTTGGTGGGAGTGTAAAATGTAGGTATATTATTAGGCAAGATTAGGCAAAAGTTTTCATTTCTTCTTTTGTTCCATGTACCTCTCAGGTTTTCTTATCCAGATTATTCTAACTTCATAAAAGAATTAAGGATCTTTCCATATTTGTAAAGAATTTATTATCATTTCAATAAGAGTTATATCCTTAAGATTTTGACATATTAGTAGATAAATCTTTTGGATCCGTAATCTTTTGAGGAAAGTCATGTTTGGACTACTTTATAGATCTCTTTAATGGCTATTATTATTTTCAAATTTTCCATTTCATCTAGTTTCAATCTTAGCTAAATAATTTATATATTTCAAAAATGTATGGTATTCATATATAGTTTAAAATTTATTTCCCCATATTTCTTAATACTACTTATTTAAAATTATTTACTCTTGTCCACATTCCAGAAGACTGCTAGGAAAGGTTTAGATTTTATTCATTTATGTATTTGTGTGAGAGTTATAAATCCATGAATTAATATTATTTTTCACCAGGAAATGTTCAAACTCAAGGCAGAAACACTCTCTCAAGCAGTACATGGCTGAAAATAAATGTAGGGAATTTGGATTGTCACAGGAATTTCGTATTTTATAAATGGCACAAGATAAGTAGCATCATTTGGGAAATTGGCTTTACCGGAAAAACACATTGTACTCTAAAATAAAGTCCATTTTTAGGGTTGGGAGGGGAATACTAGGAAGAAAATTATGCAAGTTTAAGTGAATATGACGGAAATCACCTTTCAAATTTCTGGATTTATAAATTTGGCTTTCTTGGTGATGATATCATTTATGTAACAACTCACAAAAAGGAAAATGGATGTCTAATCTGGAACAGCTAGATAAATTCACCATGCTTGGCAGTGTGAGGAACAGTTACTTGGCTATATTTGTCTGAAAGACTTTGTACTTGACCCTGCTCTAGGAAAATAAGAAACACATAGAATTTGGAGTTGCCATTTAAAAATTTTTTAAATTAAACAGTCCTTTTATGAATTTGTCTGTTGTATGTTAATGTATCTGTATTTAGAGATGATGTGACTGTGAAAGTATGAATGTAAATAATATATATGAATTTGATATTTGAATTCTTGCCTATACTAGTACATTAAAGGTTAATCTGGTGTGGGAAATTGGCCTGCTTCCTTAACAGTATGATTGTAGACTAAAAACAAATTACTCTAAAATCCATCTAACTTTGGTCTGGAGGAATTGTGCTAGATTGCAAAATGTATGAGCCTGAAGCACACCAAGATAACAGCCCAGAGCAAAGTAAGTTAAACTAAACACTTAGGCAAAGGGTAAAATATATTTGAATTGTAATTAATCATTTTGTCTCTGGTTATACATAGTTGAATTTTCTTTTTTTTGGTGGTGACATGAGCTGACATGTTACCTTTACTTCTAATAATGTAAATACATTTTATTTGGTCCTTTATATTAATCAGTATAAGTTAACATA
Source organism: Lipotes vexillifer (assembly GCF_000442215.2). NCBI lineage: Eukaryota > Metazoa > Chordata > Mammalia > Artiodactyla > Lipotidae > Lipotes > Lipotes vexillifer. Next base: position 3,340 of record NW_006770348.1, on the reverse strand, counting down.
TATAGTTACATTTGGGTTTTATAGGTTCTATGACATATTTCTTTGTAGGCAATGCTTATATATAACCATGTGATATTTTGAATGGGCTTCTGAATGCAAGCTGGCTTGGTAAAACTATAATCTTTTATAATCTATTTTATTTTATATTACTGAATTTTGCATTTTCAGCCTAGTCAACTGAATTCTTTACAGGTATAATTTCATTAAATAAGAAATTGATTAAATTTAAGTTTTATGGAAAGAAAACTGGAAATAAATTGAATGATATTAATTCTAATTGAAAATAGTCCACTATTCTGAAATTAATTTATTTGGTGATGTCATTTCTTCAGATAGGAACTGTCATTGGTAAATGTGGTCATTATTATGGTATTTCATATTATGCTGATTGGTGGTGACACCTTTTCATAAGTAAATCACTGGTAATAAAATTCTTGGGCTGGCTTTCAAATGCAGTCCCATGAATATAATACAAAGAAGCCAGCTTATGGCATATTTAATCCATATGAATGATTACATTTATACCCAGAAAGCACTTACAGTCATTTTGAAAGCAGTTACAAGCTAAGCATGTGGGATTATATTCAGATCTGAAAAAAGAAATTCTAGGACAGAGCAATGGCAGTTAATTTGACGAAAGTCAAATACTATCTGTTCTCTAAAGTCTATCATGGCATCCTCCCTCTTAGCCATTATTCACATCTTTATTATGTAGTCACTATCTGTTTACCTGTATGTGTCTTCCATATTAGCTGGATGAGCTTTTGGAGGAGAAAGAACTTGCTGTAATGATATTGGTACCACTATGTCATCATCTAGAGCAAAGCATTTGTTCTAGAACCCAGATAAATGACAGATAATATATTTTTTAAAGGCTGTGACTTAAAACTGCATCATGGAGTGAGTTGGGGAAAAAACAAAGGGTGAAATAATAGGAAGCAAATTCTAAAATAAAATGGATGTAGAGAATTTCAAATTCCATTGAAGAATGCAATGACTTTAGGGTTCTTTAAAACTCAGGTCCCCTAAAATATCAGATCTTTGAGATTTTGTCTTTCCTCTCAATTTATATCAAAGATGACTGATTCATTGAATAACAAACTACCTGTAATATATTTTCTCAACTGTAGGACTCACACTCTCAGTAACAACTGTGGGGACCCACTTGGAACCCCAGAGTTGGTATGAAGATTATATTAAACTGAAGACATTTGAGAATCAACAGATATAGAAAGAAGCATTCTGAAAACTTTCCTTATCTGACTAAAAACAGAAACTTGTGGGAAATGGGGCTGCCATAAATTCCATTTTGGGGGTACCTCTACTCCCAGGAGAGAGAACAGTGGTAAACCTACCATAAATACCCTCTTGGGGAAGTTTCAAGGCCTAGAAGAAGTCAGAAAGACCACTTGCACCTGCATAAACAAACATTATTACAAAATTTCTTATCTCCCATTTGCTCTCCTAAAACTTAATTTGTCTTTCCTGAAGAAATCTTATTTGTTCTTCCCATAGAAGAGAAGCCTTTTCTTTTCCCTCCCTTTTCCCTACTAACTTAGGTATATAAACCCTTAACTTTAGCCATTTAATAAGCTGGCTACTTCTTTTGTTAGCTACCATACACGTAGGAAAGAACTATTTTTTTTTACTTGTTAATCTATCTTTTGTTGGTTTAATTAGCAGGCCCCAAATGCGAAACCTTAGGAGGCAGAGTAGAACATCACTGGTTTATAGGACATTTGGGTAGTCAAATATTCACATGGTGATAGTGAGATAACAAAGGTAATCAAAGTGGCCACTGAGATACTACAAAATCTAAACCACATAAATTTCTCATTTCCTAAAATATTTAGGTAAACTACCCCAGGGGGAATAGACTGATTTTGGTCATCAAAGTTTGTATTAGGAACAGTTTTGAAAACATATTTAATTGTACTGTAAATATGATTTAGTGAGTGTAAATTCATATTCCAGTCAGCACCTGGGAGGCTGCCTTTTACCAGCTTTTCAACCCAATGTTAACTGACTTGAATTTTGTGAAGCCCAGGATATCCTTGTATAATAAGGCAGATTATGTTAGTGAGGACACTAGTCCCTAGAATAAGAGAAATCAGCACTTTGGAGGGGAATATGTACAAAAGAGCCAATCATATTTTGTTTAGTAAATATTGCTCTAGTTGTTCCATTGCACTGAAAAATGACCTTATACATGGAAGTTTACTACTACTAAATAGAAAGTAGAATAATCTTCCGTGGATCTCTTGGTGATTTTGCTAAAAGTATTATAACTGTTATTTTCATTCCTAAACTAAAGCTAATATTACACATTGGCACATTATTTGGTTTAATTACTGTTCACAGAATTATTGAAAATGAAGACATGCTAATTACATGAGTGAAGCTTGTAGTTTTTAGGTTACTGTTTATTGTATTAGGTTTGGTGTAATGTCTCAAATGACACTGGAGGCAGGTTCGAAAATTAACTGGCCGCGTTATGAGATTTAATTGATTTGTGTCAGTAAACTGAGGGAACTTTGACCTTGCAGCAAAATCTCATCCAAGCTGTTTGCCACAAGGATGTAATTTGATAGGCAACTCTAAGCCACTAGAAGACAAGTTAAAAAAAGTATAGCATCGATATAAATGTTCTTAGGCTGATGATATCCTGAGGCTGGGAAAACACTTCCACCATCTTGACTCTTCACTTCTTCAACAGGCATTTTATGACTCATATTTACTTGAATTGCATTTAGATCCTTTAATGGTTTCACACATCTAAAGTTACTGGTCTAGAGAGAGAGGGGGAAGATGCCGGAAGAGTAAGATGCGGAGATCACCTACCTCTCCACAGACACATCAGAAATACATCTACACGTGGAACAACTCCTACAGAACACCCACTGAATGCTGGCAGAAGACCTCAGACCTCGCAAAAGGCAAGAAACTCCCCACGTACCTGAGTAGGGCAAAAGAAAAAAGAATAAACAGAGACAAAAGAATAGGGATGGGACCTGCACCAGTGGGAGGGAGCTGTGAAGGAGGAAAGGTTTCCACACACTAGGAAGCTCCTTCATGGGTGGAGACTGCGGGTGGCGGAGGGGGGCAGATTCGGAACCTCGGAGGAGAGCGCAGAAACAGGGGTGCGGAGGGCAAAGCGGGGAGATTCCCGCACAGAGGATCGGTGCCAACCGGCACTCACCAGCCCGAGAGGCTTGTCTGCTCACCCGCCGGGGCGGGCGGGGGCTGGGAGCTGAGGCTTGGACTTCCCTCAGAGCGAAGGGAGAGGACTGGGGTTGGCGGTGTGAACACAGCCTGAAGGGGGCTAGTGCGCCACGGCTAG
>NW_006770347.1:0-1721 GCF_000442215.2 Lipotes vexillifer | reverse complement strand
AAAAAAAAGTGTAATGAAATAAAATATGTTCCAGCCATATTTTAGGAAATAATATACAATTAAAATGAATTAGGTAGATATGTATGAGAAAGACTCTAAGGTTTTGTGATAAAAAAGGCACAGGTATGTGAAACATGTGCTACCATTTGTGTAAAAATTGCATACACACATACATATGTGTTTATATATGTATAGACTATCTCTAAATGGATAGACACACAAGATGTACTGCTTTTGAGCTATGGGCAGATCAGGGAACTCAGGGTATGACACTCACTTTTCACTATACACCTTTTATAAAGTATGATTCTTTTTTCATGTGCAAGTATTACTTAAGTTAAAATAAAACAAAACAAAAATAGAGACCAAGTGGGAAATCTTGATAGATGTAGTTTAAAATATATGAAATATCTGCATATGTAAAATGGCATACATCTATGCCTTTTCCTCACATGGGAAGTAACATATACATATACACAAATACACAGTATATGTGAGTAGGTGGTTATAAGCACAATATGTATGTTTGTGTAAATGAAAAACAATGTGTTAAATCATCTTAAAAGCACGACAAGACCCCTAGCTGTCCTAACCTGTAGCAAGTATATTTAGATAAGGTATTGAAGATGTCATTGAATCTTTTATCCCATAATAGAATAAGTTTGCTGTTAAAAAACAAACGTACAGAGTACTGTGTGCATAGGTGATATTTCAGCTTCAGTTTCTCTCCTGGAAGATTTTGACTTTGATAAATATATTCCTAGAAGGACAAATAAGAAAAAATAAAGTATATGTTTAAGCATTCAAAAACTTTAGCCTAGCACTTAATTACTAAAATGCTGAACGTGTTTTATTTTTTTTCCTGCAATACATCATATACTCAATCCAGATAGACGACTTATCCAGGTATACAATAAAAAATTGTCAACACCTGCATTGAGCACAACAGTCAGCCTTTCTCTGTAAACGGCTGCCTGGATAGTGTTACCTGAAATGTAAAGAAATGTTTACCCCAAAAAGTACCTCCCTGATTGTCCTGCCACATATAGGCCAGTTTTGATTAGCTCTGAAAATCTATAGCATAAATGCTACCCAAGGAAGCAGGCCATAATATAGCAGATTTAAACAAGAAGGCTGAGGGCCTGGGGGTACTGATGCTAAATTTCTACTAAATAATCAAAACTGTGATTAATAGGATGAACATCATTGTAAGATTTCTTAACAAAGAGAACATATTTTAAAGTATTTTATACGCCAACAATATACAAACAACAAACACTGAGTTTCCAACCTCCAAATGAAACATACCCCAAATGGTGGCAATCTAGAACTTGAAATGCATTTTCTAATTGGAGCAGGGCTATAAACCTGCTCTGTTACATGATGGGTAGTTCCTCAGACCAGCCCAAAAGACACTTTTTAGCACACATTTTCCAGAAATACATCTGAAATGTGTAAAAGACCTGAACATACTAATGAAATATTGATAAAACTAAAGTACTGAATTGTTGTCGGAACCATGACTACATCAGCCAAGAGAAAGAGCATATGTGAATCACTCAGAGAGAACACAGTTAAAGATTAGTCAAAATTCTTTGTAAGAGAGGCAAAAAAAAAAAAAAAAAATGGTGATATTGGAAGAGGTGCAGAAAAATCTGAAAGCCAAGTTTTGACTGCCTGAAGGACACCTGTCTCTCTAGCCCGCCCTTTCTCTTTCTTTC
>NW_006770346.1:0-214 GCF_000442215.2 Lipotes vexillifer | reverse complement strand
TGAAAAAGTGAAACCATTTCCACCAAGATCAGGAACAAGACAAGGTTGCCCACTCTCACCACTGTTATTCAACACACTTTTGGAATTTTTAGCTACAGCAACCAGAGAAGAAAAAGAAATAAAAGGCATCCAAATCGGAAAAGAAGAAGTTAAGCTGTCACTGTTTGCAGATGACATGATGCTATACATAGAGAATCCTAAAGATGCCACCAGA
>NW_006770345.1:0-1942 GCF_000442215.2 Lipotes vexillifer | reverse complement strand
TTGAGGAAGAACTGGATCAAACACTTTCTGTATGAACTGAGGCAAGTCATTCTACATCTAAACACTGGGGACAATAATATTTGCTGTCGTTTTTCTCATAAATGCCACAAAGAACAAATGTTTAAGACTGCTGCTGTGAAAGCATCTGGTGATGAAAGAGTATGTAATGTTTAGATAAACATTATTTTCATCCAATTAACTTTTCAAATACGTTTGTTTGCTCACTGAAACTGAAGCACTTCAAGGACAGTCAGAAAGCTCTTACCTAAAACCACAATCAGCACTTTCTGGAATGCGTCTCTCATAGCCTTCTGAATAGCAAGCTTCTGGGTTACCTTCCTTTTCATAGGGAATGATAATGACCCTAAATCCAACCAAAACAGGTGAATTTAAAATGCCTGTCTGAATAACTGATTTCTAGGTTATATGTTTAAAACTAAAAATGCATCTGTGATTCTTAGATCATTATCTTAGTGATTAAGGGCAGGCACAACACTGGGGTACGGTTGAAAGTCTCTGTTGTAGGTATACCCTGGCTTGGCTCATTTTTACTGCTCAGATCTATTCTGGAAGTTCCTAAAATACTCGACGGGAAATGCAAACCAAGAACGTGGCACAAATCTCATATTACTCAAAGATTTCAAGTGGACAAGCTGAGGCTACACTGCTACAGACCCTGCTCTCCTGTGCGTAAAGGGCTGGATTCATACAGTGAGATAGATTTGGTGGTAGTGCAGGTGATCTGGCCTCTCCTCAACCATCACCCACTCAGGTGGATGGTGGAGCCTCCTCCCCTCCATTCACTAACAGCCCTGCCTCTGACTTAAAACCCTAAGCCCAAGTGCCATGGACTCTAGGAAAAAACTCAGTACCAATCGGAATCCCCTTTCTAGGGATCTATATTTACTTTTTCCGCTCAGGCCCTTCTATAGGAGGCAAAGGACTGAACATGAAGACTAATTTTTAAATGTTGAGTGTCACATGGGAGGCAAGGCCCTGTACGTTGAGTCATAATGGAGCTGTCCTGGACAATTAGGAAGCTTCAGAAGGGCTCTGAGCCCCTGGGTAGTAGAGACAGTTGACATATGGGATAACCTTGCCACAGTTCTTGTTGGCAAACATATCCCTTCGTGCTACTGAGAAAAACTCAGATACATTAGGCCTTTCCTTCATTTTATTTTAAGATGTTATTATCTTTTCTGTATTTATAAAAAATACAAGGGAAAAAAGATAAGAAGTATGTATAACTGCCAATGAATAAAAGAACTCATAATTGGAACTTCCCTGCTGGTGTAGTGGTTAAGACTCCATGCTCCCAATGCAGGGGGCCTTGGTTCAATCCCTGGTCAGTGAACTATGTCTCACATGCATGCTGCAACTAAGAGTTCGCACACCACAGTTAAGGAGCCTGCGAGCCGCAACTAAGGAGCCTGCCTGCTGCAACTAAGACCCGGTGCAACCAAATAAATTAATAAATAAATAGAAATTTAAAAGAACGCATAATTAAAGTAGGTAACAATTTCGGGCGTGTGGGCAGTAAACTAAGGCTCTGCATTAAATAAGGAAATCTAATACGAATGCCCTTTCCTCTCAACTCTATAGTGACTTGTAGAACATTCTATCAGTGCCGAGCTTTATGCTGTGAAAATCTCAGAACCTAAGCTTATGGAATAGTCTTAATGTCCAATATAAGAAAAGAACTCATTACTCACAACGGACACCAAGTAACTGTTTCATAAACTTTCCAGGACCATCTGTAATATCTGAGTGGTTATGTGAAATGGTCGCAGGGTCTGCAAACAAAAGAATGCCTGACACAAAATCATTTCAATCCCAGGGAGTACAGCCAGGACTGAAGAGGGTGTTAAACGGGGTACACAAGTGGGAGGTAGTGTACCTGGAGTCACATCTGAGGAGAGTTCTCAGATTCAATAAAGGTGAA
>NW_006770344.1:0-1810 GCF_000442215.2 Lipotes vexillifer | reverse complement strand
CCCGTGAGCCATGGCCGCTGAGCCTGCGCGTCCGGAGCCTGTGCTCCGCAACGGGAGAGGCACCAACAGTGAGAGGCCCGCGTACCACAAAAAAACACAAAAACTCCCTGGGATAGGAGAAGCCGGCGGGCTGCATAGTAGTTAGCTTTGACCTTTACTCTAGCTGGTGGCGCTCGAGCTTTGGTGTTGGAGAAAAGACGGTTAGGCCTGGCGGTCAGAATACCTGGGTTCCTGAGAAAGACATTTAACTGCCTGGGCCGCAATGGCCTTGAGTGTTCGGAGGATTCCTGAGCTGTAAGGCCACCTTTGGTTTGGGGAGTATGTAGATTTTCTCCCTGCGGATTGCCAAATAGTCAGGTATCCTTTATTTTTTGTGCTGAAGACATAAGCAGAAGCAAGAGATCTTTATTCTCAAATATAAAATCAGTTCACTGAAGATTCTCAAATTTGGGGAATTTGTTTGCATGCATTAGTGAATCCCCATTTCAGCAAATTTAAGTTTAAAAAAAATCTCTCCCGGTGGTTTATTAACCAGGAAAAAAACTCTTGAGTCGGTCTTGGATTGATCGTTGGACACTGCACTTTCCCCTCTGTAGCCTATAGAGAGATTAACCTTTGCAAATGCTGCTTTGGAAATACATTCTTTGTTTGACTTGACATGTGCCCCCTCCCCCCCTACAAATATTATCGAGGTTTGAAGTTTAGACATAAGCTACCTTTCAATGGTGTGTCATGATGTGGTAGCATTGGCATCTGGTAAAATTCTTTCCACTTTGCTAAGTGGAAAAAAATAATTAAATTTTATGTCAATTTTTATTATTTTGTTTCAACACTACTCTGAAATAATGAAATTAGCATCTTTATAGCACTTCTGTAGGACAAGTGGAGGAAATTCATGAATCTTAGTAGTTGATGAAAAGTAGCTTTCCTATGTTCTTAAAAAATACAATAGCATTATATCAATTTCACAAGAGGTTATCAAAAATTAAGCATTTTTTAACTAACCTAAACTATAAATTATTGTATAATACAGGTAGGAAAGCTACATATTTTTAATAACTGTCATAACATGGACTATTCAAAAAAAAAATCAAGTTGTATGTGAAATCACTTATCCTAAAAGAGAATCAATGAGTCAATAATTTGCAATTTCCAGAAGGAATGTCTGCTCTTCGTACTTGGACTATTAAAATAAGAAGACATCCTTGATGGAAAATCTCATGTCACCAAATGTGTTGCACAAAATTGTTGGTATTCATGCAAAGCATGATTTCTTTCAACTTCTTCCATGGTTACTGTCATTTTTACTACAGTTTTCAGTTGGAGTTTCAGAGTATAAAAATGATTTTGCAAGATTTTACCAGGTCATGATGTGCTCTCTGAGAAATCTCTTTTAGTTCCCTGAAGTAATAATGGATTCCACTGAAGTGCAGCAATAATTTATTAAGTGGATCTCTAGTGGCCTAGAGGTTTTTATTTTTTTTAATAGATCTTTATTGGAGTATAACTGCTTCACAATACTCTGTTAGCTTCCGTTGCACAACAAAGTGAATCAGCCATATGCATACACATGTCCCCATATCCGCTCCCTCTTCAACCTCCCTCCCACCCTCCCTATCCCACCCCTCTAGGTCATCGCAAGTCACCTACCTGTCTCCTTGTGCTATGCTGCTGCTTCCCACCAGCCAAATATTTGACGTTCGTAGTGTATCTATATCGATGCTACTCTCACTTTGCCCCAGCTCCCTCCTCCCACCCCATGTCCTCAAGTCCATTCTCTATGTCTACCTCTTTATTCCTGCCCTGCAAC
>NW_006770342.1:0-261 GCF_000442215.2 Lipotes vexillifer | reverse complement strand
CGCCACTGCCAGGGTCCCGGGATCCAGGGACAACTCCCCCGGGAGAACGCACGGCACGCCTCACGCTGGTGCAACGTCACGCAGGCCCGCCCCGCACTCCGTGCCCCTCTCTCCCCCCGGACTGAGTGAGCCAGAGCCCCCGCATCAGCGGCTCCTTTAACCCATTCCTGTGTGAGCGAAGAACAGACGCCCTCCAGAGACCTACACGCAGAGGCGGGGCCAAATCCAAACCTGAGCCCCTGGGAGCTGTGAGAACAAAGA
>NW_006770341.1:0-215 GCF_000442215.2 Lipotes vexillifer | reverse complement strand
ACAGGGATGGTTTAGGGTAAAGGTTAGGGTACGACAACGGTTTAGGGTTAGCGTACGTGTTAGAGCACATGTTAGTGTTAGCATACGGGTTAGGATTAGGGAACAGGTTAGTGTAAGGCTTTGGGTAAGGGTTAGGGATAGGGTTATGGTTAGGGTTATGGAACGGGGATGGTTTAGGCTACAGGTTGGAGTATGACAACAGTTTAGGGTTACTG
>NW_006770338.1:0-215 GCF_000442215.2 Lipotes vexillifer | reverse complement strand
TGTACCTGTCCAGTTTTCCCAGCACCACTTACTGAAGAGGCTGTCTTTTCTCCACTGTACATTGCTGCCTCCTTTACCAAAGATAAGGTGATCATACGTGCGTGGGTTTATCTCTAGGCTTTCTATCCTGTTCCGTTGATCTATATTTCTGATTTGGTGCCAGTACCATACTGTCTTGATTACTGTAGCTTTGTAGTATAGTCTGAAGTCAGGGA
>NW_006770337.1:0-375 GCF_000442215.2 Lipotes vexillifer | reverse complement strand
CGAACCCGTGTTCCCTGCATCGGCAGGCGGACTCTCAACCACTGCGCCACCGGGGAAGCCCCTCCCTGCTTTTTTGATGCGGGACTATCCCTTCTGTTATAAAATGATGCTGACAGTTGATGTTTTTTGCTATTTTTATTTCCTTAATTGGCAAGATAAGGAGTTGGCAGCCCTCCTTTTCTCACTTTATAAAAATATTCTGGGGGACTTCCCTGGTGGCACAGTGGTTAAGAATCCGCCTGCCAATGAAGGGGACACTGGTTCGAGCCCTGGTCTGGGAAGATTCCACATGCTGTGGAGCGACTAGGCCTGCGAGCCACAACTACTGAGCCCGCATGCCACAACTACTGAAGCCCGCATGCCTAGAGCCCGTGC
>NW_006770336.1:0-255 GCF_000442215.2 Lipotes vexillifer | reverse complement strand
CTGTGTGCGAGCACAGGTCACTATCCACACCCCTCTTCCGGGCAGCCTGTGCAGCCCGCCACTACCAGGTTCCCAGGATCCAGGGACAACTTCTCAGGGAGAACACACGGCGGGCCTCAGGCTGGTGAAATGTCACGCCGACCTCTGCCGCCGCAGGCCCGCCCCGCACTCCGTGCCCCTCCCTCCCCCCGTCCTGAGTGCGCCAGAGCCCCCGAGTCAGCGGCTGCTTTAACCCCGTCCTGTCTGAGCAAAAAA
>NW_006770335.1:0-509 GCF_000442215.2 Lipotes vexillifer | reverse complement strand
GACCTAACAAATGAAGAGGGAATAGGCAGTCTACCTGAAAAAGAATTCAGAATAATGATAGTACAGATGATCCAAAATATTGGAAACAGAATACAGAAAATGCAAGAAACATTTAACAAGGACCTACAAGAACTAAAGAAGAAACAAGCAATGATGAAAAACACAATAAATGAAATTTAAAATACTCTAGAAGGGATTAATAGCCGAATAACTGACGCAGAAGAACGCATAAGTGCCCTGGAAGATAAAACAGTGGAAATAACTACAGCAGAGCAGAATAAAGAAAAAAGAATGAAAAGAACTGAGACAGCCTCAGAGACCTCTGGGACAACAATAAACGCACCAATATTCGAATTAAAATGTTCCCAGAAGAAGAAGAGAAAAAGAAAGGGACTGAGAAAATATTTGAAAAGATTTCCCATATAAGGGAAAGGAAATAGTTAATAAAGTCCAGGAAGCACAGAGAGTCCCACACAGGATAAATCCAAGGAGAAACACGCCAAGACACA
>NW_006770334.1:0-2960 GCF_000442215.2 Lipotes vexillifer | reverse complement strand
CCGCTGGGCCTGCGCGTCCGGAGCCTGTGTTCCGCAACGGGAGAGGCCACAACAGTGAGAGGCTCGCGTACTGCAAAAACAAAAACAAAAACAAAAACAGGGGCAGCTGTAACTTGCCCTGATGCAGAAGAATTGGGGGACAGGCCAAACAGGGACCACCTCCTCTCTCCAAACCCTGTTCCATAAGACATCATCCTTTAGCTCTGCCCCACTCAAATTCTCCCCCCTGTGCACCCAAACCTTCATTGGCTCCAATTCAACATAGAAGCACACACCAGCATTATTATACTTTAAAGAAATAACACAGTGCTTTAGTTATTAAGCTGTTTTTAAGCTTAAGTTAATTTTGTGCTTAAGTCATCAAACTTAACTTTGCGCTTAAGTTATTAAGCTACTATAAAGCTTAAGGTATTATCGCCTTATGATACCTGAACACCTTCCACACGTTGCGGTCTGAAATGGGAAGATGACAGCTGTACTCCGGCAAAATTCACAAATGAAACCCTTTCCTTGACACAGCTGTAAGAATAGGAGTCAAAAAGTGAGAGTCCTCGTTGGTAATGTTTCTCCTGACGCAGAAGCTGAGCTACCACTTTCACAGAACTTTATAAACACCAGTTTTTTCCCCAGGTATTGAAATCTTTTATTCTAGCATCCCCCAGATTGACTGTGGAAGTAACAAGTTTCTGCATTTAAAACGTTTATATAAATTCGTGAATTGCAATTTTCATAGAAGTCAAATGAAACATTCTGCATAGGACAAAAGATATGCCTAAGCAACATATCGTATTTGCACAAGGCCACTGAATGCCATGGATATACGTAACAACTAAAAAGCTTGTCTACGGCAGATGATGTAAAGATTTCAGTTTGGTATTCTATAAGCCAAGACTGTAAACTACTCTTACTATACAAGAGTTCTAATGACATACAGAGTTCTGTAAGCACCAATGTTTAAATGTCTATGATTCTAGCCTCTAGAAGGAATGGGATGCTACATCCTGCCACAATGGAAGAATCAGAACGATAAATGTGCATTTGTTTTGTCTGGAGAAATTGCATATCAGGGCAGTTTGAGGCACCAGAGAAAGATCATGATTTTAAATAGGTGTTCTTAAAGGATCTCATTTTGTTTCTGATAGCCCCCCTGCAACTTGTCAGGCTCTGAAGACACAGAGGTCCTGATCCAGCGGATCCTGAGTCTACACAGCTGCATTTGGCATGTCAGGGCAGATGGGAGTCGAGGGAGGCCGCACACAGCGCTGGGCGCCCAGACTACAAGTCGCTTGGCCCAGGCTTGCATCCCAGTAGGATGCTCTTGGTCTGGTACTTAACAGCTCTGAACCTCATTTTTTCTCATCTGCGAATAGTGTTGCTGGTACTTTCCCCAGAGTTTGTGAGGGTTAAAGAGGCAAGTGCAGAACACCCTGCCCAGGCCTGGCCACAGAAGCGACAGTTCAGGGAGGCACCCACCAGGGCAGACAAACCTCACCTCACAGCTGGCCACGTGTGCGAGGGAAACTTTCAGAATGTCCTTGAGCAAGGGCGCCAGCAGCCCTTTCTTGACCCGGACCAGGTCCTCCAGGGAGAACAGGTTAAGCTCATCAGTCAAGTGTCCTGGCACCTGTTCAAACTCCTTTAATGTGCTGCCGAAAAGGAAACCAAGGGGAAATCAAACCCCCCTGACACAGGCAAGGGCAGAAACAGGGGGGTGCTTTTTCCTGGCACTCACACTGAATATTTTGAATTCAACTTTTTAAAAAAATAGCCCCAGGAACAAGTTAACTTTACTCCCCACTTTACATTTTGCAAATCTGCTTGGAAGCCAGGAAGTTAAAATTCCATAAACGCCAAATTTCAAAAAGCTGAACAAGAAAAGTGTCTCTGGCAGCCTGCCCATGTGCACGTTGAGCAAAAGAAAACTGAAAATTTGTTTTTCCAGTCCTGAAAACGTGTACTGAGATAAAAATTACCACTTGATTCATTTCCACTAAATTTCAAGTCCAACAGCATCACTGAGTGCTGCCTCAGGAGAGTTACTATGACTCCCAGACCACTGGTCCAGCACTGAGATTAAGATTCAGGCACCCACCTGCAGGCTGGTCAAAGGCACTCGGATGTCCCAAGGGCATTCAAAACCGAACATAACCTTCTCCGAGCCCTCAGGATCTCCTCTGGAATTCCCTAAATCAGTTAGCAGCATCACCATGCACTGCATTCTCAAGCCAGCCGCTGCCTACACTGGACTTGACATTCTAGGGATGCCAGACCATGTTTAATTCTCTGCCCAGCCCAGGGTCCTCACTCATACTAATTCCTCATCCAAAGCATCCCTGACCCCTCATCTATGCTCTGAATTGCTCTTCAAGCTCAGGCTTTGTCTCCAGAAAGCCTTGTCTGCTCTCGTCCCCACCTCATCCCATGTGAACTACATGCTGCCCGCCCCCAGCACTCTCAGGGCACGTGCACAGTGACCGACACACACACTGGCACAGATGTTTCTGTGCTTTCTCCCCAGACTCTCCCTTAACGTGTGTATGGTTGCTTGTCTATCTGAAGCACAGAGTGGATATTCAAGAAATTTTCGTAGGTGGTAAGATTGTGAACGTTGTTACATGTTACAGAGAAAATTGAGGCCCTGAGAAGAAATTAACCTTTCACCCCAATGCCATGAGGTGGAGCTCAAGGGCAAACCACTACAGAAAACAAGTTCCTCCAGGAGAAACGTAATTCAAAAGCAATGCAGCATCATCAAATAAAGATCAGAAACGGAAAGCAGCTTTAAAACAGGACAATTTTTTAAAACCTATGATCCCAACTATTATAACAAATAATCTTAACTCCTTGAGTAACCTACTCTTCCTCGACTTAAAAATATCTCTGCTGGGCTTCCCTGATGGCGCAGTGGTTGAGAGTCCGCCTGCCGATGCAGGGGACGTGAGTTCGTGCCCCGGTCCGGG
>NW_006770333.1:0-405 GCF_000442215.2 Lipotes vexillifer | reverse complement strand
GAAATCTGGAAAACACTGATAGAGGAAACTGAACAGACAAAAATTAATGGAGGGGCTTCCCTGATGGCACAGTGGATGAGAGTCCCCCTGCCGATGCAGGGGACGCAGGTTCGTGCCCCAGTCCGGGAAGATCCCACGTGCCGCAGAGAGGCTGGGCCCGTGAGCCACGGCTGCTGAGCCTGCACTGTGAAACAGGAGAGGCCACAACAGTGAGAGGCCCGCATACCGCAAAACAAAACAAAACAAAACAAGGGCTTCCCTGGTGGCCAGTGGTTGAGAATCCGCCTGCCGATGCAGGGGACACGGGTTCGCGCTCCGGTCTGGGAGGATCCCACATGCCGCGGAACGGCTGGGCCCGTGAGCCATGGCGGCTGAGCCTGCGCGTCCGGAGCCTGTGCTCTGCAA
>NW_006770332.1:0-201 GCF_000442215.2 Lipotes vexillifer | reverse complement strand
CTACAGCTAAATCATGCATGGGAAACCCAGAGTATGGTTCACTGTGTGATCGTGCAAAGTTTCTAAAACGAACCTCAGCTTATATCTACTGGTACACGTGTTGGTCATTCCAGAAGGTTTCGAGACACTCTCCACACGTGGAGAGTCTCTGCCTTTAACCTCCTGTTTCACACAGTTTGCAATTTCTGCCTAATATGGACA
>NW_006770331.1:0-535 GCF_000442215.2 Lipotes vexillifer | reverse complement strand
TGAATTAAGTAAGAATGTCTCTCTATTTCACTGTCATTTTGTTTTGGTTTTGAAATTTTTTTTATAATGCAATGTGGCTGATTTTCACTGCTGCGCTTATGTCGCTCTACACACGCTTGATTCTCTTACGGATACATATAAATACATAGGTTTTTAGATTCCTACCAGTCAGGTCTATTCCTATGCGTTGAATATGGGGTGTTGAGTCCATGTCGTGGAGCAAGGTGTAGAACTTGTCTCTTACGTATTTGGCTTCTGGAACGGTATCTGTGCTGATTTTAATCTCTGGTTTTATGCAGCACCCCCACTCAGCTTTCCCCTTACGCAAGTATAAGTTTGTTTTCTAAATGAGAGACTCTCTTCTGTTTTGTAATTCCTTCCATGTGTAGAAAAGTTTACAATCCGTGTATTAGTGATACCGTATGATGTTTCTTTTTCCGTGTGACTAATTTCACTTGGAATCATCGTATCAAAATCCAATCACTAAGATCTACGGGCCAGATGACCTTGATTTCATTGCTGACTGATATTCCAT
>NW_006770330.1:0-1243 GCF_000442215.2 Lipotes vexillifer | reverse complement strand
ACACGGGTTCGTGCCCCGGTCCGGGAGGATCCCACATGCCGCGGAGCGGCTGGGCCCGTGAACGGGCCGTGGCCGCTGAGCTTGCGCGCCCGGAGCACAGCTCCGCAATGGGAGAGGCCGCAACAGTGAGAGGCCCGCATACAGCAAGAAAAGAAAAAAAAAAAAGCAATTTTAATGATTAAAAAGAATTGCGCTTATATACAGGAACGCTTTGTTACCCAAATCTATTTGATAGAGTATGTAAGCACAAACAAAGTAAGTGGTTTTAATTGCACTTTCATTGTGAATAAATAAAATGCTGAGTTGTTAAAGGAATCAAGAGGTTGCTCCTCCAGCTGAAGAACTAAATAGCATGGGCATTTTCTCAGAAAGGAATTTACAAGAGCGCCTTTCTCTATTTACAAGGAACAATGGAGTGTGTTGGTTAATAAGGGAGTCTAGACGAAGGAACTGCTGCCCCTTGTACAAGTGCTGACACCCAGGGTCCAAATTTAACTCGATGGCAATGCTCTTTCTTTTCAGCTCTGAAGTTATTTTTACCTTGCCAGCTATGCAAATTAACTCATGGCCTCCCAGCATGAAAGAGAGCAGGCTGAGATTGGTTAATATTTTATGCAAAATGAAAATACTGTAAACCACCATTCCTAGCACTGAGCTTCACATACTCTATAACTGAGTCTGTGAAGATAGAGCCATGAAAAATTTCTGTGCTATTCTGGCATCAAAGCCAGCAAGGCTAGAGATGATTTACAAAAGAATAAAAAGAATGTTTAGTGATTATATGAAAAAGTTCCGTAGCATTGTAGTCAAAGAAATTCAAATTAAAACAACATGATAGCCTGTTCTGCCTATCAAATTACCACCACTAGAAAGACAGTAAATTGGTACAACCACTTTGAAAAATTCTTGAACAATGTGTGTATAAAGACACTGAAGATGTTCACAATTTGATCTGGTGGTTTTAGGAAATTATTTTAAGTACAAGCTCCAAACTGAGGGCAAAGTTTTACATATAATGTTGTTCATGGAAGCACTTTTTATGATGGTAAAAAATTTCAAAATTACCCACAACTAAATAATAACAAATAACCCAATTAAAAAATGGTCAAAAGAAGTGGATAGATGCTGCACCAAAGAGAGATGTGGATGGCAAATAAGCACATGAAAAGATGCACCATTATTTTTTTTTTTTACATCTTTATTGGAGTATAATTGCTTTACAATGGCATGTTAGTTTCTGCTT
>NW_006770329.1:0-220 GCF_000442215.2 Lipotes vexillifer | reverse complement strand
TTCCAATCCAAGAACATGGTATATCTCTCCATCTGTTTGTGTAATCTTTAATTTCTTTCATCATTGCCTTATAGTTTTCAGCATACAGGTCTTTTATCTCATTAGGTAGGTTTATTCCTAGGTATTTCATTCTTTTTATTGTAGTGGTAAATGGGATTGTTTCCTTAATTTCTCTTTCAGATTTTTTGTCATTAGTGTATAGGAATGCAAGAGATTTCTG
>NW_006770328.1:184218-197652 GCF_000442215.2 Lipotes vexillifer | reverse complement strand
TCTGCCCATTTTTGGATTGGGTTGTTTGTTCTTTTGATATTGAGCTGCTTGTAAATTTTGGAGGGTGAATTATTTTAGATCAGGAGATGCAAATATATGGCCTATGGCCTAAAGCAATCTAGCTCGCAAAAGCATTTCCTTCATCCTACATAACATTTTTTAAATATTGGAATTTTTTGCTACCCTGAAAATGAGATGATTTCACACTAAAAACACAATCATCTGGGTTTCCAATTAATAGAGCAGGTCATAAAAGACAGTCACTCTTACCATAACAATGAGAGAACATCAGATAAACCATAAAATCATATTTTGTAAACCCAGCAAAGAGTTAAGGATGGAGAGAGATCTAAATGAACTAAATTCTAGACAGAAACAAGCCTTTCATAAATGAATAGAGACCAGTGGCTGTATTAATTCTTGGGAACATGGGCAGGCAGAGAAGCAAACTCATAATAGATAGGGGTATTTTGCTGAATTAAAAGGAAACCAGATTAACTCATAATGACCATAAGGGCTGGCATAATGAATTGGGTTCTGATTGAGCCCTCAGGTAGAGATGGCAGTCACTACCTGCCAATCCTCCCCCACAGGATGTTTATCAACTATGCAGCAGCATGTGGACTTGGGCTGGAAAGAGAGCAAGAAGTCTCCCATAGAATGAAAATATGACAGCAGGAAAGGAAATCAGAGAGAGATATTAAAATCATTTAATATTTAGATCCCAGAGAAGAGGCCTGATCCCATCCTCAAGGCATTTTAAACTAATGATGATGAAACCACTATTTTACTGCTGAGAGAAAAAAGGACATCACCTTTCTGGGGATAAATATTACCTACTTCAGTTTCTACTGTTCTCTTCTACAAAACATCTAGCTTTTGATCCAAAATGACAATAAATGCAAAGAAGGATGACAACTCTAATCAAGAAAAAAATGGTCAATAGAAGCAGACCTACAGATGACCTAGATAATGAATTAACAGACAAGAACTTTGAAATGACAATTATAAATATTTTAAGAAATTAGTAGAAAGTATAAACATGATGGGTAAAATGATGGAGAATTTCATCAGAGACAGAAACTCTAAAGAAGAATCAAATGGAAATTTCAGACCTAAAAAAATCTGAAATAAAGAAGTAACTCAATAATGGACTGAATAAAGCAGAAGAAAGGACCAGTAAATGAAAAAAAAGAAAAGATCAACAAGAAAATAACAAAACTGAAGCACGAAGAGAAAAAAAGAACTAAAGTTTGAATAAATTGGTCCTTGGAGAATTTAAAAAGAAAAAAGAACTTAAAAAAATGTAGCATCAGAGTGCTGTGGGAAAAAAATCAAACAGTGTATACAAATACAGCTGGAGTCCAAGAAGAAGAGGAAAGAGAAAATTAAGGCAAAAGAAATATTTGAAGGGAAGATGACCAGAATTTTCAAAAGTTTATGACACATATCTATCCACAGACTCAAGTTTAGCAAATTTCAAGTTGGATAAATACAAAGAACATCACATCTGATGACATAATAGTCAAAACACTGATAACCAAAGATGAAGAGAAAATTAAGCAGCCAAAGAAAGGAGGGACATTAAATTTAGAGTAATAACCATATGATTTACAGAAAACTTCTCAGTAATATAGACATTGTTTACAGCAAACAACAGAATGACATTGTTTAGGTGCTGCAAGAAAAAACAGACAACCTACAATTCTATATGCTGTGAAAACATTATTCAAAAATGAAAGCAAACTAAAGACATTTTCTGGAACTTCCCTGGTGGCCCAGTGGTTAAGACTCTGCACTTCCACTGCAGGGGGCACAGGTTTGATACCTGGTCAGGGAACTAAGATCCTGTGTGCCATACAGTGTGGCCCAAAAAAAGAGACATTTTCAGAGAAATGAAAGAAGAGAATATTCAGCACTAGTAGACTGCACCAAAAGAAATACTATAAGAAGCTCTTCTGGCTGAGGAACAGATGGAGATCCAGATCTTCAGGAAGGAATGAAGAGTAAAGGGAAAGGGTAAATATTGGTGTATGTAAAATATCTGAAAAAATAACACAAATGGTGGGAGAGGAAGTAAAAGGAATCATACTTTCTAAGATTCTTACATTATTAAATGGACTAACACTAATACTAATTACACAATTTGTTAAATGTGAGAAAGTTAAGCATACATATTATAATCTCTGTAATAGACATTTAAAATAATATAAGAAAGTACAGTTTAAAAGCCAACAGAGGAATAAAAAGGAATAATTTAAAATACTTGATTAATTCAAAGGAAGGCTGAAAATAAGAAACAAATATATAAGAAAGGGATTGAGATTGGACACAAAGTAAAAGGGTAAACTTAAAGCCAGCCATAATTATACTAAATGTAAATACACCAGACACTTCAATTTTAAAAAAATAAAAGATTGTCTGGATAAAGAACTGAGCTCAAATTATGCTATTTTCAAGAGACACTTTAAATATAAAGACATGGTTTGAAAGTAAAGGGTGAAAAGAGATACACCATATAAATGTTAATCAGAAGAAAGTTGATGTAAAAAAAAAGAAGTAAGCTGGTGTAGCTATATTTATATCAGACAAATAGACTTCTAGACAAGGAATATTACTAGAAATAAAGGGAACATGTTATAACGATGAGTCAATTCATCAGGAAGACCCAACAATCATAAATGCATATACACCTAACAATAGAGCTTCAAAATACATGAAGCAAAAACATAACTAAAGGGCTTCCCTGATTTGTTAAATGTGAGAAAGTTAAGCATACATATTATAATCTCTGTAATAGACATTTAAAATAATATAAGAAAGTACAGTTTAAAAGCCAACAGAGGAATAAAAAGGAATAATTTAAAATACTTGATTAATTCAAAGGAAGGCTGAAAATAAGAAACAAATATATAAGAAAGGGATTGAGATTGGACACAAAGTAAAAGGGTAAACTTAAAGCCAGCCATAATTATACTAAATGTAAATACACCAGACACTTCAATTTTAAAAAAATAAAAGATTGTCTGGATAAAGAACTGAGCTCAAATTATGCTATTTTCAAGAGACACTTTAAATATAAAGACATGGTTTGAAAGTAAAGGGTGAAAAGAGATACACCATATAAATGTTAATCAGAAGAAAGTTGATGTAAAAAAAAAGAAGTAAGCTGGTGTAGCTATATTTATATCAGACAAATAGACTTCTAGACAAGGAATATTACTAGAAATAAAGGGAACATGTTATAACGATGAGTCAATTCATCAGGAAGACCCAACAATCATAAATGCATATACACCTAACAATAGAGCTTCAAAATACATGAAGCAAAAACATAACTAAAGGGCTTCCCTGGTGGCGCAGTGGTTGAGAGTCCGCCTGCCGATGCAGGGGACATGGGTTCGTGACCCGGTCTGGGAAGATCCCACATGCTGCAGAGCGGCTAAGCCCGTGAGCCATGGCCACTGAGCCTGCGCGTCCGGAGCCTGTGCTCCGCAACGGGAGAGGCCACAACAGTGAGAGGCCCACGTACCACAAATAAATAAATAAATAAGTAAGTAAGTAAATAACGGGAGAAATAAATCTACAATCATAGATGAATATTTTTAATTAATAGAACAATTAGTCAAAAAACCAAGAGGTATACAGAAGATCTGAACAACATTATCAACCACCTAGATTTAATTAATATTCATAGAAAACAATATTCAACAACTGCAGAATATAACTTTTGTTAAATCTACTTGGAACAGTCACCAAAATAATCCATATGCTGAGACATAAAGCAAGTCTTGATAAATCTCAAAGGGTTAAAATCACATAGAGTATGTTCTCTGACCACAATGGATTAAAATAGAAGTCATCAACAAAACAAAACCTAAAAGTCTCTAAATATGTAGGAATTAAGTAGCACTCTTAAAAAAAAAAAAACATAACTCCAAGCATCAAGGAAGAAATCCCAGGGAAATGAGAAAATATTTTGAAGTGAACAAAGAGCATACTAAAATCTGTGGGATGCAGCTAAAGCAATGCTTACAGGGAAATTTATAAATTATAAATTTATAGAGGGTATTATAAATTTATAAAGGGTATCTATTAGAAAAGAATAAAGGTATAAAATCAATGGCCAAAGATTCTACCTCAAGAAGCTAAGAAAAGAAGAACAAATTTAACCCAAAGTAGAAGAAAGAAAATTAAAATATAAGAGCAAAAAATCCATGAAATAGATAAAAGTAATAGAGAAATCCAAAAAGCAAAACTTGTGTTAATTAAGATTAATAAAATTGGCTAATGTCTAGTAAGAATAGCCAAGACAAAAGGCGATTAGACATAATACTAATATTAAGAATAAGAAGGAGAATGTTATTATACATCATATAGACATTAAAAAGACAATAGGGAATATTATGAAGCACTTTATGTTAATAAACAACTTAGAGGAAATGAAAAATATCCCTTGAAAACACCACTGAAACTGAAACAAGAAAAAGGAAATCTTATTTTTGTTAATTTAATCTGTAGTTAAAAACCTTATATAAATTAAACTTCAGACCCAGATGGCTTCACTGATGGATTCTACCAAACATTTAAGGAAAAAAATAACAGCACCACCAAGAAAGTGAAAAGGCAAGCCACAGACTGGGAGAAAATATTCACAGCACACATATCTGACAAAGGACTTGTGTTCAGAATACATAAAGAATAGAGAATATATATATATGCATATATATATATCATATGTATTACATAAATAAGGCACCCCAATTTTTAAAAGAGGGCAAGGAATTGAAAAGGAACACCACAAAAGAAAATACTGAATGGGCAATAGATATATGTAAAGGTGCTCAGTATCATTATTCATTGGGATATACAAATTGAAACCACAATGAGATACCACTACACAGCCACTAGAAAGGTTGAAAGTGCTGGTGAGGATGTAGAGCCACTAGAGCTCTCACACATTGCTGGTGAGAATGTAAACTGACATAACCTCTATGGAAAACTGTCCATGTCTAATAAAGTTTCAAAGACTTATACCATGGCCCAGCAATACTACTCCAATGTGTGTATATAGTATATAGTATATATGCTATATATATATCCCCAAGATAAATGAGTGTATATGTCCAGGAAAAAAGACTTACACATGAAGGCTCATAACACCTGTACTCACAATAGCCAAGAAGTAAAAACAATCCAAATATCCCTCAAAGGGAGCATGGGTAAACAAACTGTGGTATTTGGTAGTACTCAGCAATAAAAAGGGATGAACTACTGATAACATGCCAGATGGAAACTCTCAAGAGTACTGTACTGAACAAAAGAAGCCAGACTCAAAAGAATACATACTGTAAGATGTTAATCATAAGAAGTTCAAGATCAGACATAGCTCACTTATGGATATAGAGGTCAGTGGTTACCTTTGGGGAGGGAGGGGTAGCTATTGACTTAGAAAGAAGCACAACAGAACTTTCAGAGAGATGGAAATGTTCCATATCTTTATATGGATGGTGGTTACGCATGTAAAATGTATACATATGTAAAAAATCATTAGGATTTATATATTTTATTGTAGTTAAATTATGCCTCAAAAATACAACTCCACATATATCCTTTTTCTTTTGAAAAAATGAGAAAATCTGGCAACACAGGGCCCACATTTGGCCACATTTAGCTGGGGGAATGCACGTGTCACTTCACCACAGTTGCCACCACTCTCTATTTTCACCTATAACTCATCACACTCATTTCTGCTACCTGCCTGGCTCCAACCAGATCCAACCACCTTGGCACATGGGTCAAGCTGGGAGTCCTGAGTGAGGGCACCACAGCAGCCACCCACCAAGACAGCCAGGGAGTGGATTAGTCAGACTCTAGTTGCCTTTCTGCCTGGTATTTGGAAGTAGGTCTTCTCCTTCATACTTAGCCAACGATTCAAGGGGCAGGAAGCCTCAAAAGAGAGACCAAGATCTTCCAAATAATAAAGATTGTTCAAGCAATCAACTGAAGGAATAAAAGAAATGTGATGGTATTTGCATTCCAAGCTGGCGAAGCAGGTCATATTGATTACATTTTTTAAATCACTGAAGCAAATCATGTGCAAACTCTACATTAACAGAGATGTACACTATTGCCGCTGCTCAACCTCCAGATAGATGCAGGGCTCCATCTTTGTCTTATGGCTGTGCTGGGGAACACTCTGGGGATGGGGCCTCCCAAGGTAGCCAACAATGGTGGGCCAGGCATCATGTCCACAAGCCATGGTCACTCAGCTTACTGGCCTGACACTTCTAGCCTACAGACCTGTGATACCCAAATAATTTGTCTACTGGTCTGGCACATCAGAACTGATACTGGCCAAATCACAGGAGCAGGGTCCTCATAACTCTTTTAGTTAATGGACCAGTGGGAGCTCTGGGAGGATCATGAGGGGAGGCCAGGGTCAACGGAACAGTAGGAGAACTCTTGAGGCAATGGCTATTTACCAACCAGTATGAAAAATTTTAATATTTATTAAGCAGCCTTATCACACCAGTAGTACTGGACCAGAACTGTGCTGAAACCAGATCACACCAACTCCTGAGAGCCAACTATGAGCACCTCTTCCCTATCCCTCATTTAGTGGCACCACAGTAGTGGCTCAAAACCAGCCATGGTGGGAGTGTTAACACCACGGAAATTGGCAAATGCTACAAAACAGCACTCTCTCCCCACTGCCCACCACCTCCAAGAACCCGTTCACCAGCACACTGCTGGCACCGACTAAATATCAGCCACAACCCCACACACAGGACAGTCTCTGGACTCGGGACCCTGGTGCCAGGCAATCTTCTAAGTGCTTTAATATACACACTCATTTGATCCTCACAGCTACCCCACAAGGTATGTTCCATGTGTATCCCCATTTTGCAGATGAGGCACAGAGAGGTCAAATGACTTGCCCAAGATCACACAGCTACCAGGGGGCAGAGCTGAGTTCAAACTTGGCCATCTGGAGCCAGAGTCCACATGCTTCTCCCCTACATGACACTGCCCTGCCTCTTGTCTTCCTCCCTCAAACGTTTCAGTGGGCTATGGGCTTTCTGTCAGCCATGAAAGCAGAGCCCAAATTACTAGCTACAGAAAACCTGACTTCCCATTCCTTGGAGGCAGGAAAGGCCTGGGCTTCAAAAGCACACTCTACCTCTTAGGCTAGACTTCTTATGGAGGATGGGAGATCTTTGCATCTAATCTTGAGAAAAATTCTCCTCCCACCATCCCAACCCCAGAAATGTGCCTAATGAGACCTTCTAAAATGCAAGTTTGAGTTTTCATTACAAGAGCAGGTGGACCGTCCATATGTAGTAGCATTGGTAATGAATGGGTTTCCACATCCCTGCTTGAGCTACAGCTGCCCTGCCCTGCCTTCCTCTCTCTGGTACTGGGGGTAGAAACCCTTCCAGGACCCTTGGAAAATCCTGGCCTGGCCCCAGGCACAACAAGCACATCCAGCCCTGGCCCCAGCCCTGCTCAGGGGTCTGAGAAGACCTCTGGGAGGTCCTGGCTAGCAGTGCCAAGACCAGATAGCAGGGGAGATTACTACAATTTGATTTCCACATAACCCATAACTTGGATGAACGAATGTTCCTTCATATGCATTATCCTGTAATCCCAGGGAAAGTTGTGCAAAGAGCCCAGCTCTCCCTACCTCCACAGACCCTGGTATGCTGAGTAATCCCTGCTCTACTGGGTGGGGGTTATGAGGGCCAAGGAGCCCTGCCAGGGGCCCGAGGAGAGGCTCTCCCCAGGGCCGTGCTGGCTCCTCAGAGCCTGGCGTTTGTGAGCTGGAGCAGAGTTCCCGAGGCTTTCAGAAGGCACCAGCTCTCACACTGGAGCCAGGCAGCCTGCATAGGGCATCTGGGCAAAAGCCTGGGGGTGGGAGTCAGGACTCCCTGAGTCTCCTGCCTTTGCCTCTGGCTCCGTATAAGGCCTGAGATAAGAGACCCTCCATCTCTAGGCCTCATTACCCCAAATGTAAAGAGAGGAAGTAGAAGCAGAGGTGATTTGAGGGGCTCACCCACTTCACCTGCTGCCATGTGTGACCTGGCCAGCACTGTCTCCCTGTCACAGCTGACAGAATCACCCAAACCACCCTGAGGCGGGTGCCCACCCTACTGTTTCCAGTACCCAGGGGTATCCTTCATGGCTCATGAGGACCCTGATCTAAGTCCCAGCTCTGCCGCTTACTAGGTGTGTGGCAAGGGCCATGCCACTCCACTTCCCCAGCTCCTGGTTCCCTGCACCTGTCAATTAGGGATACCTACACAATGCTGCTTTCCTCAAGCACAGTACAAAAATCACATAAATTTAGGACACTGGACTACAGGGAGAATATAGCGTATCAGTCAGCTCGAAGTAAAACTACATTAAGCTGAATCAAATATGTGTGAAAACGCTTGGATGTTGGTGTTAATACTTTTTCTCTCCTGGCTCTGTCTTCCCTTTCAAATTTTACCTGTCCTGAGTGCCCACACCCTCTTCATGCTTCTGTTTAATCCTATGAGCTATAGTAATTTTAATGTGTGACTTCTGCCTCACCCTATCCTTCCATATTTGCAGTCATCTCCAATGCTTTAACTCAGTTTGTAACAGGCAGAGGGCCACTCAGAGGCACTGGCATGCAGGGAGGCTCCGGGGAAGAGGAACGTGGGCTTTCTGACTCCGTGGGCCAAACAGCTTTTGGCCTGGGGTGTCTGGGGCTGTGTATGTCTTTGTGTGTGGCGCCTCCCTGTGGACGATTTAGGTACTGCTTGGGACCCACCCTGACCACCAATCACCAACCCAAGGCGACGCCCACCAGCACTGCAAAGCCAACTTCCTAAGGCTGCAGGTGAGAAAACCGAGGCCCACATGGGGGCATATTACTTGTTCAAGACCAAATAGTTCCTTAGACATTTTATAAACATGAATAAGTGATGGGTCATGGCCCCTCATGATTCTATAAGCAAGAACTGAGATAAGGAACAGCTTGCCCAAGTCAGTTTCACAACTAGGAATTTAGATTTGGGGGCTTTGCTCAGACCACAGGTCCACCCAAGTCATGAGGGACAGACATTCCCATTCTTCCCTATTTATCTCCAGCACTGAGAGTTCCCTTGCTTCTGAAACCATGTCTGGCCCCGTGATGCAAAATCGTGAGGCTCCACGAAAGCTCCCACGACTCAGCTGAAGGCCATTTACCCTCCGTTCTCCAAATGGGCTCCATCTAAGATGGCCTGGACCCTCATGAGGCTGCACTCACTGTCATCATTTGTGGTCCATCTAGAGAAGATGTGCCCCTGAGCCATCTAATCCCGGGGTCCAGCAAGCTCTGTCCCAGAAAAATCCTGAAACAGGGAAGGAGGCACTGTACTCATGCATTCAACAAATACTGAACACCTACTCTGTACCAGGATTCCAGCCAACAAAGACCTGAGCACAGTTGGAGGAAAGTGTCGGTCAGGGATGAGAATATTTTAAAGGGTGGGTGTTAGAGAAGCAGAAGTCAGGGTCCAGTTAGGGAAAAGTCACCCATTCCAGGTAGTTCAGAAGAGGGAATTTAATACAGAAAACCAGTTACAGAAGTGTTGGAAAGTATGGAAAACAAAAACAGAGGATGATGAAGCAACGCAGAGATTAGCAAGAGTAGAAGCCACCACCACTCCTAGAGCTGGAGGGACAGAGCAAAGAGGTGGTGCTGCCTGGACCCTTGCCATCTTGCAGGAACTGGAATCATGAATAAGTCTGCTAGTGGGAGACGGGACCACAGAGGGACGCTGGGAAGGCCACCCAAGCAAAGAAGGAGGAGAAATACCTGGCTTCTCCTTTCACCCTCCCACCTCTCACTGGTAACTCTTATTGGCCAAACCCAACTGGAATCCAGTGGCAAGAAAGCTTGGAAAATGTAATTTTCAGGGGTCAGCACCCCCCTCAACACACACACACACACACACACACATTGCAGAGCAGGGGAAGGGCAGGGGATAAATCTGAGAGCAATAGGCAAATGACCTGCACAGCGAACAGCACATGAGGTGAATCTTCAAGAGTCTGTGTGTGATGTGAACGTGCAAGAATTTACGTGTGGGGCTTCCCTGGTGGCGCAGTGCTTGGGAGTCCGCCTGCCGATGCGGGAGGCGCGGGTTCGTGCCCCGTTTCGGGAGGATCCCACGTGCCGCGGAGCGGCTGGGCCCGTGGGCCGTGGCCGCTGGGCCTGCGCGTCCGGAGCCTGTGCTCCGCAAATGGGAGAGGCCACAACAGTGAGAGGCCCGCATAATGCAAGGGAAAAAAAAAAAAAAAAAAAGAATTTACGTGTGTATTCTGCTATCAGTTTCAAAGGCGTGTGCCTGCAGAATGTGCAGTGTGTGTTTCAGTGTGACTGTTCAAGGGTACATATGTATCAGATGGATTTTGGGGGTTTGTATAAGAGTGTGATGGGAGCAAGCATCCAAGCGTTTGTGCGTGATATGAACATTCAAGGGTATGTGTATACGTGATGAAAATATTTAAAGCTCTTGGTGGGCGGGGGGTTGTGTATGCTGTGAATGTTCAAGGAGGTGGATGTGTGCTGTGCATGCTCAAAGCTGTGTGATGTGAATGTTCACAGGTATGTGACATGATGTGTAAGGGTGTGTGTGAGAGACTAGTGAGAAGTGGGGATGGGAGAACGGAAGTGCACAGAGATGTCCTCTATGGACATGGGAGAAGATGGGGCCACGTATCTTCGTTGGGGACAGATATGTAATCAAAACTTTTCATTCTCGCCTATGGACACAAAATGGCTATGAGGATGATGTTCAGAGAAGGTTGTATATGAGGTATGACTAAAAGAAACGTACTTCTTTAGCAAACATACTTTTCCATCCAAATGAGTGTCACCCGCTTCAAAGCAGTCATCTTAAAAAATAATATTCTTAAAAAAAAAGAAAAGAAAAAAAATTAAATTCTTATTTTATTGACGCAGCCACAGTGCAACGAAGTTTCGGGACCTACCTTCAGTTGGTTTGTATGCCATAAATAAAATCTACACTCACTACTACAATCATCACTTATTCTTATTGGCTGAGGCTAGAATTACCCAACTTTAATCACTTCATCACTCTCATCACTGGCTTGACTTAGAACTTTCCTAAAATGCAAATCTCTCACCTTAAAAAAAAATGTTAATTTGTCACCTTTGAGGCCAAGCCTCCTTTGGGTATATTGGTTATTTGGGTATAAGCTTCATTGTTTGATAATTAGCTCCTGCCGATGGGAGTGTATTGAGAGCTACAGAAACAACTGGGAACCAAATGAATCCATAGAATCACATCATACTCTTATGAACTCAAACTATTATACTGCGACTTTTAAAGGGGAGACCAATAATCTGCCAATAGTGCAGGCATTTCCATCCACTATTGATGAGCTTACTGCTCCCAGGGCTCCTGCTCTGGAACGAGCCTGAGATGGGTGAGGCAACTCCATTGTGTCCCGAATGCCTATCTTTGTGTGAGCATCTCATAATGCTGAGTGTGATTCTGAATCTCCTTCATATTCTTCCAAATTGCCGCAATATGGGCCTTTCCCGGGGAGGACATAGACCTGCAATCAATTGCCCCTCAGTGACAGGTACGGAAACCCTAGTATTTTATACAATATAGCCCCTAAACACAAGCCAACTGGTTAATCCTGTGCTCAACCAAATAAACCATGATTGGTTCCATCGCTGGGTGAAACACTGGCCATGTGGGATTCCCCCAACAGACCTGTGTCAGTCATATATGTGACACCTTTCTAAGGGACAGTTCAATGGTAGCTTTAACTGTACATGATTTGTGACATATGCACTGACTTTATTTGTTGTTTGTTTTGTTTCGTTGGCCACGCCTTGCAGCTTGCGAGATCTTAGTTCCCTGACCAGGGACTGAACCCGGGCCACAGCAATGAAAGCACTGAGTCCTAACCCCTGGACTGCCAGGGAATTCCCTATGCACTGACCTTAGAATTCAGCCCCCAGGTAAGATATGGCTCCAATGTAATAAGAGATCATGGGACTCATTTGCCTTTGGACAAAACAACTCCTGAGCTATACTGGACAGTAAAACACTGTAAAATAACTCCCACATGTGCCGCGCTCCAGCCCCACAGAATTTCTTTCAGACCTCTTCGGGCAGGCGCTCCCTCCCCACTCCTCCCCGGCTCACTCCTTCTCATCCTTCTGGTCTCAGCTTAGACTTGTCTGTCTGGGAGGTATTCTCTGAGCCCCAGACTGACCGAGCTGGGCACACAGCACATGTCCTCCCACAGCACAGCTCTATCTGCTGGTCGATGGGTCTGTCCCCTGCCCCCATCCTCAGCACTAAACCGTCAGGAGGACATTGGCCGGGAGAATTTCGATCACCATTTTATCCCCAGCGCTTGGCGATCAAAGCACCTCCTCCACACACATTTGTTGAATGGTGACTGGAATGTCTCAGGAACTCACTTTATTGTTTAATAACCTTAAATGTCAAGGAATTCTTCCCATGTTGTAATTTCCCAAAATTCCACGTGCTGCATTTCAAGCTTAGTGCCCTGTATAAGTAAAATACACACTTGAAGACCATGACTCTCATCCTTCTCTTCTCCAAGTTCAACATCTTCAACCTCTTTAGTCTCAATTGTTCTCCACTCCAAATCCTCTTCATGTTCTCCCAAATTGCCCCCGTTCAGGCCTTTCCAGGGGTCCATGGGCCTGCAATAGGTTGCCCCTTGATAACAGGTGTGGGAATTCTGACACAAAGGTAATCGTCCAGGTAGCACGGGGCAGTGGTGGCTTTAGAATCACACAGCTCTGGGTTCAAATGCTGGCTCCACTACACGCTGGCTATGGGACCTTCACAGAGTCCCTCACCTCCCCAAGCTCGTCTGCTGATCAAAACACGGCGAAAGTAAAAGCTGCCACACAGGGCTAACATGAGAATCAAGAGAAGCAGAGTATGTGAACACCCCCAGCATCTGTCCTGGCCAGTGCATGTCTCACCCCAGAGGACCAGGCACTGAAGGCTCTGCGGAGCCTGGGAAAAGAAGCTTCTCCAAGGCAGCGGCCTAAGGCCAGGCCTGGTGAGGCTGCAGGAGACAAAGTGGTTGTCAGGCAGATCCTGCCACCTCGTGGTGCCTGTGCATAAGAGACCATCCTACCCATCCTGAAGCGCCGCCTTACCCCCTCCGCCTCCAGCCTTCTTCTTATTCTGAGGGCGTCCCCTTCCCTCTTCTCAGCTCTGCCACCCCAAGGCTTCCTTACATGTCCTCCCAAGGCCCCTAGTCCCGGGGTGTTCTCAACTTTACCTACTAGTCCTGTCATCCTCAAAGAGCCCTACTCTCAGTGGCCCTCATGTAACTGTATTAGGGCCATTTTCTCCCTCCTGGGCCCAAAGAGAACCTGGGGCTCTTTCC
>NW_006770328.1:175550-183903 GCF_000442215.2 Lipotes vexillifer | reverse complement strand
AGAGAGAGAGAGAGAGAGAGAGAGAGAGAGAGAGAGAGAGAGAGAGAGTGTGTGTGTGTGTGTGTTCCTTGCTGTGGGCTAGCAATGGCCTCCCCTCCCAGTGCCAGCCCCTCAGCTGCAGCAGTGACTCACTGTCTGGACCCATCCCTGAGTCTTTACAGAGGCACCTATTCTAGATACTTCTGGGAGCAAGGACAGGAACAGTTTCCTCCTTCATGTCCTGTGGTTTAAGCACTGACATTCCAAGGCAGGTGGGAAGTGAGTGATGGCCTGAAGTGACTGGCTATAATCCAGGCTTCTAGGAAATAAAGCAGAGAAGGGCGGGGGGCCGAGACTACCCTAAGATTGCAGGCAAACAGGCTTTAACTTGCTGTGTGCGCTTGCAGCTTAGAGACCTGTGAGCTCTTAATAATTGGGTTGCTGACCCTTCCACTGTGCTCCTTTTCCCCCTGCTGGGGTAACGGAATGGGTCAGCCAGTCCATTCTGGTTTTAGTACTCCCAAGCCTGTGCCTAACATTAGCTCTGGATTTCTTAGCCCAGGGTGGGAATGATGCCCAGCCAGATGGATGTGGTTATGGGACTGACCTGCCATCCACTCACTCTGAGATGGGCTGATGGAATCCATCAATGTCCAAATTACCCATGTTCCTCTCCAAATGGGTCAGAAATGCTTGGCTGTCACATGTATAACCTGGAAAAGGTGAGAATGGGAGTTGCAAGAGCTAAAGATGATACAGCTGAACTCCGGAGAATTTAGCAGCCTAAATATGTCAGAAGGAGGGAAACATTTACTGAGTGTTTATAATAAGCCATGCATGGTACTAAGTACTCTTACATAAATTATCACATTACCTGAGAAACAGTTCCATCTTCATCTTACAGATAACAAAAATTAAGTAAGGGCTAGTTTTGTACACAGATCTGGGTTCAAATTACTAGAGAGTAACCCTAAGCAAGTTAACTAACCTCTTTGAGTTTATTTTCTCATCTATAAAATAGGAATAACAATGCTTGCCCTGCTGTTTTAAATAGAAATGCACATTGTAGTTACAGGCTCCAGCCCCAGTACCTGGCACTCAGGGGTCATTCCACTGTTGTAAATAGTGACAGTAGGTGTAATTTGCCTAAGGTCATAAAACAAATTCAAACCCAGGTTTTCTGATTTCCAAGTTCAGCACTCACAGGGAAAGAAGCTGATTCACTTGAATATGTCTGTGTATGGCTGTGAGGCAGGCCCTGCCCTAGGATTTGGAAGTTCACTTAGGTGTGGGAGCCAGACCATTGTCCTATCAAGTGCTACGTGTAGAGACATGTTCAAGGTGCAGAAATGGCCCAGCAGGAGGTGACTCTTGAGGATCTGTTATCAGGAAAACAAGTTTATAAAAGTGATATTTTCTCCATAGTCCCCGCAAAGGGGAAAAACAAGTGACTGGAAATCATTGGGGAAGAAAATGACCAGGTGAGGGCTAAACTTCTGGAGACTTCTAGTGAGATGGTCTGTTTTTCAGGTTACACACACACACACACACACACACACACACACACACACAGCAGCAGCAGCAGCAGCAGCAGCATTTCTCTTAGAGCACACAAACACACCTCAAATTGCAACTCCTAACACCCACATCACACACAATATTCCTTCCTCCTCTCACTGTTTTAAGGACATCCCTTAAAATACAGAGATCATCACCTTTTACTTTGTTCCATGGCAATCTTTCCCCCAAGGACACACTAGAAATAGTTTTTTGGTTATGCTTGGCAGCCAATGGACAATTCAGGCTGGCACTCAGCATATGCGGTCATTTCTACTATAATGCCAAAAAACACTTGCATTCTGCAAAATCACACTCCCCAAATAACAGGGCATCTGGGGAAAGGGGATTGGGGCAGACCACTCAAAACTTCCAGAATTTTGTAGCCAGGGTGCTAACAAAACAGAATCCAGCCCCACATGATGCTAACACAGTTAAACCTCCACTGGCATGTACACTGGTCCCTTACAGCCTGAAATCCTAGGGTTCTTTTCTTCCTGAGATGTAGGGTCTTTGAGATGCAGGTCCTAGCAGAGACTAGTTCCATCAAAATCAAAAATGTGATCCAGGACAGAGCCTTCTTCATCAGTTTTGTAAAACAAAGCAGGATTGCGGGGGTGGGCAGTGGTCTTCCTTTCCACTCAGTTTCCCCAGACAGCCTAACATAGTGGAAAAGCTAGTGGTGGGTCTTGAAGCTACTAAACTAGCCACTACTTGCAATAAAGTCACTTCTACACAATTTTCAGCTTTTTTCTTAAGGTATTCTATCCTTTCCCTGATCTCTTCAAATATTAAAGTCTGGGGAAAACCTCACAGGAAGCAACCTAATTCCAGGTTATCCTGACACCATTTCTCTACTTACCAATTTTATATATGCTATTTCCCTTTAAAGAAACAACCCTGCAACAAAACAGACCATCTTATGAATGGCCATTAAGATTCTGGTATCAACTCCATACCAAGCAATTCTGTGACACCAGCTAGATGTCCTACAATTCAACTCAATTTTGATACTATCTACCTGAAGAAAGCATCGGCTCCCACAGGTTAAGGGCTCCATCCTACCAGGCTCCTCCTCTCCCCCCTTAGGTGTCAGCCACAAGTCCAAGTGGTCACTTGTGCTTCTGACCAACTGGTTATAAATCAGAGGTTCCAAGGACTCCCTCTTGTGTGCAATTAATTTGCTAGAGGCCAGACTGTTTAACCCAGAAGGCCTCTGAGAGGAAACCAGGAAGTTTGATAGGATCCAGGACTGCAGTCTTGCTACTGGAACCACTATTCTGGGCAGAAAGAAGCATGCCTGAGACCCTCCCTCCCTTCCCCTCATTTTAGCAAATGCTCACTGAGTGCTCTCCATTGTGCCAGGCACTGGGCCCAGCGGTGACCCAAGCAACCTGGTGAGGGGTCAAGAGCCCCGACCCAGAGGCAAGGGATCAGCAGTCTCCTCCTGCACTATCAGTGACCTGCAGTAAGACTCTCAACCAATCACACCTGGCCACGATACCCACCCACCTTTTCTAAAATGGGAGATAACAGGCTGACCCTGCTTATTTCACATGACTGTTTCAAAACATGTAAGAAGTGATTATATTCTGTTTAAATATAAAATGCTTTAAAAAAAAAGAATGAATGAAAATAGGAAGGGAGACAAGGAGGGAGGAAGGGAAAGGGAAGGGAAGGGAAGGAAAGCAAAGCAAAGCAAACAAGGAAGGAATCATTTCCTAGGCTAGACTGATACATTCTCATATCAAGTAGAAAGGGAGAGAAATACAAAACAGAAAATGGAAACTACATAGCAGTAGTTTTTTTTTTTTCAGGGGCCTAGAAGCTTTCACAGAACTCAAGTCTTTTTAGAAGGTTGATTCACTTCCTTCCATTCTTTCTTCCTGGGTCCATGAAGCCAGTTGATTCACTACAAAGTAATACAATCCTACTCAATTATGAGCATGGGAAAAAAAGGGAAAGGCACCCTAAAAGACAGTTCTCTCTTGACAGAAAGAAGCCAGTAGTCCTCAAAGAACAAATCAACAGAGACCCACACAATGATAAACTTGTTTATTTCTCAGAATTTAGTTTGCTGCTTGATATTCCCTACAGAGAAGAGGCAACCCAACGTCCTGAGGCCCGATTGCAGACCTGTCTGGGCATTGTCCATCAGAGGTCCAAGAGAAACCTCCTAACCTGGGCCAGGTATTTTGGTTTCAAATAGTCACCCAGCTCCTCCTTACTGACCCACACATGATGGCCCTTCTTCCCAGCCTCGAAAAAGTCTCCAGTTAGCAGCAGTGCTTTGAAGAAGAATATTTTGGCCCCGAGGCTGCTCTCTGTCCGCATTGCCTGGGGGAACTTGAACTTGTAGTGGCCACAGGGTGCATTTCCCAGGAACTTGGCTTCCATGTTGTTCTCTGAGAAGAGGGGGAACAGAATCGGAAGATGAGGATACACCCACCTGTTTACTATGGCGCCCGAAATCATTGGGGGTCTCTGTGAGAGCCACTTCCAGCCTGAGGTAAAAGCAATCCCTGAGAGTGAGAACTAGGGTCATTCCTGAAGACGCTTGTCTCCTCTCAATCCAAAGGTTCCTGGCCCATAGGCTCCAGATTCACTGAGTCCATTCCTCGTGCCAAGCTACTGCTCTCAGACTGAAGTCAGCAATGCAGCCCAAATATCACTACCTGGGAGTCAGAGCACCGAGCTTCTAGACTCAGCCCTGTCACCATCTGTTGATGAAGGACCAAGACACTTGGTATCTGTAAAGCAAAGTTCGTCAGGCTTTTTTTTTTTTTAACATCTTTATTGGAGTATAATTGCTTTACAATGGTGTGTTAGTTTCTGCTTTACAACAAAATGAGTCAGTTATATATATACATATGTTCCCATATCTCTTCCCTCTTGCGTCTCCCTCCCTCCCACCCTCCCTATCCCACCCCTCCAGGCGGTCATGAAGCACCAAGCTGATCTCCCTGTGCTATGTGGCTGCTTCCCACTAGCTATCTACCTTACGTTTGGTAGTGTATATATGTCCATGCCTCTCTCTCGTCAGGCTTTTAAACGCAATGTCATGTGTAAAGTATAAAAAGGACCCAATCTGACTGCTGCAGGGTGAAAACCAAGGGTAAAAGGAAAAGACAGATGGACAGACAACATCTGCAATCTACAACAATGGGTTAATAACCCCAACCCAGCATTTCAAAGGATGGGAAAATGATGGATTAATTACTAAATGGCATTGGGAGAATGGGTTAGCTAAAAGGAAAAAATAAAGCTGGATCCTAACCTCACTCCTCACATCAAAATTGACACCATATAGGTCAAAGATTTAACAGTAAGTTAAAATTTTCATAAATGGTTTGTTCATTCTGGATTGATGGTTTCATAGAAGTTTAATATTTTCTGAATTTTTCTGTATTTAAAATTTTTTCACAAAGAAAAAAGAAACCATAAGAGTACCATAAAAAAAAAAGTGAGATATTTTCTGTATCATTTTTGAGAGGGGAATTCCTAACCAAGACACAAAATTCAAAAATCCAAAACAGAAAAAACATTTATCTACATAAAAATTAAAATCTTTCTACAAGGAAAAACGAAGCATACAAAAGTCACAGACAAAATGACAAACTAGGAAAAATATTTTCAACACATTCAACAAAGGAATATCTTAAGGTATAAGTAGTACTTAGAAATCAATGAGGAAAAAAACAACTCTAAAAGAAAAATGAACCATGCATAAGAACAAGAAGTTCACATGAAAATAGTTATCAATGAACTATAAACTCATTAAAAGATGCTCAATCTTATTAATAATTCAAGAAATACAAATTTATTTTCTATTTGATGTGTAAAACACATCATTATTACTGAAGTTCAAAAACTTTGAGCTGCAACATTACTAATAATTAGAGAAATGCAAATCAAAACTACAATGAGGTATCACCTCACACAGGTTAGAATGCCCATCATGAAAAAATCTACAAACAATAAATGCCAGAGAGGGTGTGGAGAAAAGGGAAGCCTCTTGCACTGCTGGTGGGAATGTAAATTGATAGAGCCACTACGGAGAACAGTATGGAGGTTCCTTAAAAAACTAAAAACAGAATTACCATATGACCCAGCAATCCCACTACTGGGCATATACCCAGAGAAAACCACAATTCAAAAAGACACATGTACCCCAATGTTCAATGCAGCACTATTTATAATAGCCAGGTCATGGAAGCAACCTAAATGTCCACTGACAGGTGAATGGATAAAGAAGATGTGGTACATATATACAATGGAATATCACTCAGCCATTAAAAGGAACGAAATTGGGTCATTTGTACAGACGGGGATGGACCTAGAGACTGTCATACAGAGTGAAATAAGCCAGAAAGAGAAAAACAAATATCATATATTAACACATATATGTGGAATCTAGAAAAATGGTACAGACGAACCAGTTTGCAAGGCAGAGATAGAGACACAGATGTAGAGAACAGACATATGGACACCAAGGGGAGAAAGGAGGAGTGGGATGTATTGGGAGATTGGGACTGACATATATATACACTAATATGTATAAAATAGACAACTAATGAGAATCTGCTGTGTAGCACAGGGAACTCCAATTCGCTGTACAGCAGAAACTAACACAACATTGTAAAACAATTATACCCCAATAAAAAAAAATAAGTAAATTAATTTAATTTAAAAAAAATCTTTGAGCTGTACACTGCTTGTCAAGGATAAGGGAAAACTGGAATCTCTCAAACATACTGTGGGAGTGTAATTAGTACAAGTGCTATATTTGGCGAGAGATACCAATTTTAATTATACAAATCCTTTGATTTAGCAACTCTGCTTCTAGAATTCATCCTCCTGGATATAGTTATTTGCCCATGTGAGCACAGAGGAGTGTACACAGATGTTCACTGCAGCTTTGCTTGTAAAAGCAATACACTGGTTAAACAAACTGCAGTACATACATATATGAAATATTACACTGGCGTTGAAAGTGTAAGATATGTCTTCACCTGCTAATATAGAGATATGCTTAAAAGCTGTGTATAAGAAGAAAAAGGAGGGGCTTCCCTGGTGGCGCAGTGGTTGAGAGTCCGCCTGCCAATGCAGGGGACACGGGTTCGTGCCCCGGTCCGGGAAGATCCCACATGCCGCGGAGCAGCTGACCCCGTGAGCCATGGCCGCTGAGCCTGTGCATCTGGAGCCTGTGCTCCGCAACGGGAGAGGCCACAACAGTGAGAGGCCCACGTACCAAAAAAAAAAAAAAAAAAAAAAAAAAAAAAAAGAAGAGAAAGGAAGGTATGTAACCATGTATATCCCACTGTGTGGAAAAAAGGAACAGATAAAATATGTATGTGCTTGCAGTTTCTAAAAGGATACACAAAGTGTTCATGGTGATTGCCTCTAAGATGGGAAAATTACTTATTACTTCTTATAGTACTACATTTACCAGACACTGATAGTTTTTCACCATATACAATGAATTGCTTTTCTCAATATTACAAACAATAACAACAGCATCAGCATTAGATGAGGAATTCATGTATGATGTGAAATCACCTACGATACAAAATGTCAGCAGTGGGGATCTGTGGGTGGTGGAATAATACTGGCATGTTTCTTTATACTTTTCTGTATTTTCCACTTAATTCAATGAATACATATTACTCTTCTATAATCTGGGGAAATGGATTAAATGTAATTAAATCAAAAAGAAAAAAAACAGTTCATTACAAACATGAGCAAAGAATCTGAACAGGCAGTTCACAGAAGAAATACAAATAGCCATATGAAACATATGAATATATGAAAAGATGATCAATTAGCAATCAGGAAACTGCTAATACAAAAGAGATCATTTTTTTTACTCATTGGACAGGCAAAAATTTTAGAGGGAGACTATTTCACATGTTGGTGAGGTCTAGACAAACAGGCACTCCCATACCCCACTCCTGAAAATGTCACATGCTGTGTACATTCTGAAGGACACTTGGGTAGCACCTATCAAAAACATAAATGTGTCCATCCTTGACCATTAATTCCACCTCTAGGAATTCCATCTTGCAGAACTACTCGGGAAGTTCACCAAAGGGGAGGAAAAGAATAGACTATGACTGTTTTATATTTATACTTTTACACTGCTTGAGCTTTTCTTTGCCATTTTAATTATTTTATTTACGATTTTAATGAATTTGAAATAAATCAACATATTTTATATGCACCTATAAAATACTAATATATCCTTTCACACTTATTTATGGCAACGGGAATGTTCAAAGGAGGAAAGCGTGGTGCCAAGGGGAGCCCCTTTACACGTGGTGCACAGCAGGTGGAGCTGAGCACCAGTTGTGAACATGAACGACTGACCGAGGGAAGCTAAACATCTGAGTCCAATGATCCTGGCAAGAAACCCAGCTGCCAACTCTTGTGTGATGGCTAAGGAAACCGAGAACGCAGCAAAAGCCCCTCCCATTCCATTCTGTCTTGCTCCCTCTCCTGCAGGCCACACAGGTCACTCTCAGGAAAGGACCAAGGGGGTGCACACTGGCTGCTGACATTTCATTAGCAGGTACCTACACTGGTGGCAGAGCCAGAAAAGTGGCTGTGCACCTATACAACCGGATCATTTACTCAATGAACATTCAGCAAGTACCTACTATGTGCCAGATACTTTGCTGAGAGTTGGGATGACTGAGAGGGATAGACAGTATCCATATTTTCAAGGGAGTCAGAATTCTGGCTGGGGAGGGACAACGTGTTAATAAACAATTAAATGGCAATGGAATACATGAAGAGCGGCTTCTTCACTACGCCAAAA
>NW_006770328.1:154712-175524 GCF_000442215.2 Lipotes vexillifer | reverse complement strand
AGAGCGTCTTCTCCACTAGGACATAAGCTCCCAGGAAGCACGGGTAGTGTTCTGTTCATCACTGTGACCCCACTGCCTGGAGAGCGTCCAGCAAATGGTAGGCAGAGAGTAAATGTCTGCTGCATAAACTGAGTAAGGGCACACACAAGTGCTATCGGAGCCTAGAGGGAGGAGTAGCTCTCTCTACCCAGAAGGTTCCACCACAGAAGGTAGAATGTACTGAGCAGTCAGACTAGGGAGGAGTAAAGCATTCCAGTCAAGGACCAGCAGGTCCCAAAACAGGGACATATGAAAAACCACATTATTCATGGGATGCAAAAGGTTTGCTAGGTTAGAACTTGGAATATACATTAATGAGTGGCAAGATGGAAGACTGATGAGCTCAGGACGAGAGCAAAAAGGATTTGTAGGCCCTGCTTGAAAGTCTGCTTTCATGGGGAATCTTTCAAGAATTTGAGGCAGAGAAGTGACAAGGGGTTTGTGTTTTAGAAGGCTCATTCTGGCAGCACTGAAGAGGACAACACAAAAGCAAGGGGGAACTCACTTGGCATCTACCTCAATAGTCCAGTGTAGCGGTTCTCAACCACTGTGATTCCACTCCCCACGTAATGTCTGGCAGTGTCGAGAGACATTTTTGGTTGTCACACTAGCGCGAGTGCGGATGGGTTAGTGCTACTGGCATCTAGCAGGTAGAGGCCAGAGATGCTGCTAAACAGCCTACAAGGCACAGAAGCCCCCACAAAGAATTATCCCGCCTCAAATTTCAATAATGCCAAGGCTGAGAAAATCTGGACTAGTGAGAAGTGAAAAGGCTCCCAGAAAAGCTGCAGGAATGAAGAGGGGACTATTTAGAACAGACTAGACAGGACTCAAGAACTTATGGTTATTGCAATGAGGTCAAGGATAACTCTGAGGTTTCTAGTTGGGTGAATGGGTAAGTGGTGATGCCAATAAGCAAGCCTGCAAGGACAAAAAGAGAAGCAGGCTGAGAGACTGGCAGGAACATCAATTTTGAATGTAATAAATTTTAAAATCTCTGTGGGGGTGAGGGAGAGCACAGGAACGGCATCTGTCAGCCTCTGTCCCCACAGGATATTTCCACAGGCCCCCAGATGTGTGCTGAATTGGATGCCTGCTCCCCTACACCGATGCTTTATGTTAAACAAACAAGCCTCTTTCATAGAAAGTCTGGGTGTTTTTCAGTTGGCTGCCTCTGCACTGGGCTCTGGGGTAGAACCTAAATGACAGGTCTGTCAGGGATAACACAGATTGTCAAATACTGAACAAAATGGAGCAAAAGATGATAACCAACCAAGGTATCTTCCTCAAGATGATACCAGATGGCCAAGAAATGAAAAATCTCATTTTCAAAGAGACCCAAAATTCAAAGTCAATTTTAGAAGGCAGTGGGTTACCTAGAAACAGGTTCTGCAAAACTGAGTACTTCTTCAGGACCTGAAGTATGAGCTGAGGAGAAAATCAAGTGTGGACAGACCATATTCTAGATGCGACAGAACTAAAGAAATTCCATATCCTCTAAGTTCTTAGCACAACAATGCTGCTTTTTAAAAAAAAAAAAAAAAAAAGGGAGGGGGAGTAACTGTGCAAAGCAAAAGATTCATACTATGCAGAGGCACAAAAAAAAAAATCCATTTCCTGAAGAATCCATAAATTATAAGAATCAAAAATGTAGGAAAAGAGAAAACCAGGGACTTCCCTGGTGGCATAGTGGTTAAGAATCCGCCTGCCAATGCAGGGGACACAGGTTCGAGCCCTGGTCCGGGAAGATCCCACATGCCGCAGAGCAACTAAGCTCGTGTGCCACAACTACTGAGCCCGCGTGCCACAACTACTGAGCACGCATGCCTAGAGCCAGTGCTCCACAACAAGAGAAGCCACCGCAATGAGAAGCCCACACACCACAACGAAGAGTAGCCCCCGCTCACTACAACTAGAGAAAGCCCACACACAGCAACGAAGACCCAACATAGCCAAAAAACAAATTAATTATTTTTTTAAAAAAAGAGAGAAAACCAAACAGCTAATCCTGATCATTTTTATGACAAAAAACCATGAAAAATAAATAATGAAGCTTTCAGTGTCATAAAAACTGAAGCACCTTTTAATGTAAGTATTGATTACCAGAATCCCACTGGAACGAATAGTGTCACTGGTGTTGAGTGGAGAGACAGAAATGCCTGAAGGGAAGGCGAGTAGGATCTATTAAGCCAACAGGACCCCTCATAGCTACACCCTATAATGACAAAATATTTTACAATACTGGGCCCCAAAGAAGATCTGGGCCAATTAAACAAAAACAAAGTACTAGAATCACCTACTCCTGTGGAGAATGCAAAACTGTAGAAACCAAAAGGTGAATGTTTTGCACTCTGTTGGGAAGACAAGTTTTAGTGATCAGAAGCGGAAACTCTCCATCCTTCAGGTATGACGGCAGTTGTTAATTCATTGAGTACAGGAACTATGAAGAAGCTGCTACTAAACAATATCAGGCCCATTCAAAAAGGGAGATGGGAGGAAGACAGCATCTACAGCCAAACTCTTGAGCCTCGTAGAGGAGATGATGGCCACCCAAGACGATCCACTAAGCCAATCCAGCAGCTTTACCAACCTCCCCGGGCTCAGAACGAGTATTACAAGAGTCTTTGTTTAGAAACAAGCCAGTGACTAGACCTCCTACTTTCCCTTTAGAATAAAATGCAGCCACTGTGGATATTATTATTTGAAGAATGAAAAAACAGATTTTAGGGGAAAAAAAAATCAACCCACACAAAGAATGGGAAAAATTATGGAGCCAGATAAAGCAACTACCTTTTACAAGTGAAAGAATTTTTTCTTCTGCCATCAATAAAACCAATATGTTATTTTTAAAAAAAAGAAAAGAAAATAGTTTAAAAGAAATAAAATAAAAATAAAATTTAAAAATCTCAGTGCCAGGGCTTCCCTGGTGGCGCAGTGCTTGAGAGTCCGCCTGCCGATGCAGAAGACGCGGGTTCGTGCCCCGTTTCGGGAAGATCCCACATGCCGCGGAGCGGCTGGGCCCGTGAGCCATGGCCACTGAGCCTGCGCGTCCGGAGCCTGTGCTCCGCAAATGGGAGAGGCCACAACAGTGAGAGGCCCGCATAACGCAAGGAAAAAAAAAAAAAAAAAAAAAAAAAATCTCAGCGCCAGGACTTCACTGGTGGTCCAGTGGGTAAGACTCCCTGCTCCCAACGCAGGGGGCCTGGGTTTGATCCCTGGCCAGGGAGCTAGGTCCCACATGCGTGCTGCAACTAAGAAGTCTGCATGCCGCAACTAAGAAGCCCTCATGCCACAACTAAAGATCCCGCGTGCCACAACTGAGACCCGGCGCAGCCAAAATAAATAAATATTAAAAAAAAAAAAAAATCTCAGTGGCACGAAGACTCTCACTTGATCTAAGATTTTTTCCAAACTGAAATTTTATAAATATCAAAGTTTCCATTAACCTTCCAACCTCCTACCCTTAAAGCCAGGCCCACAGCCAGCCTGCAAATCCTCAGGCTGAGTCTGAAGTGTATCTTGTGGGGTTTAGAGGGAGGCAGAGAACTCACCTGAGAGTGTGGCCAGGGTTCGTTCAGCTGTTCGGCGGAGGGTCTCCCCGGGCTGCCACTCTGCCTGGGGCAGCATCCAAACGTCCTGGTCTCCAAGCTTCTCTCTGACCAACAGAATGAGGTTCCTGTCTAGCTTCCGGTGCAGTGAGGTTCGGTCATTTTTTACATCGGCTTCTGTGAAGAAAAGAG
This sequence comes from Lipotes vexillifer, assembly GCF_000442215.2. Taxonomy (NCBI): domain Eukaryota; kingdom Metazoa; phylum Chordata; class Mammalia; order Artiodactyla; family Lipotidae; genus Lipotes; species Lipotes vexillifer. The sequence goes on along the minus strand of NW_006770328.1, from coordinate 171,745 downwards.
GGGGTCACAGGAGACAAGAGGACTGTGTTCTGCCAGAACCAAGAAGATCAGAGTTTTAGAATCCTCCTTTAAGGCAGAGCCAAAACCTCTGCCCTCAAAGAACTTATAATCAAATTAGAACCCTGACCCATCTCTCTAACTCTGACCTCTCTCAGGACAGAGTCTCACAATCTTGAGGAAACTAAAATTTAACAAGAAGAAACCAAAAGCTGAACTCCTCCTTTGAAGAGCCAAACACAAAGTACTTTGAGCCTCTGGAAAAGAAGCAATACCCGGACACTCTATTTCATCGGTCTTGACACTGTTACTGACTTAACCAGCCCCTACTTTCTCTGTTCTTCAGTCTTCATCGTGAAATAAGAATGAAAGAACTCAACCCCCTGCTTTGGGAGGGATTTCAGATAAAATACAGGAAACTAGTGGGGAACACTTAATTTACCCCACTCTTAGTCCCAAACTAGGAGTTAAACCCAGATAACATTCCTGAGGCTTAACTGCAACAGATAAGGCTATCCCAATACCCTTACATCCCACTCAAAAATAACACAGACCTTAAAAAATTATATTAGGGTGGATGTGAGGAACAGGGAAAAGAATTTCTTTTTCTCCCACGTGAAAGAAGTTCTATCATTTCAAATTATTTGTTACTTAAAACACAAGCAGGAGTTAAGCAAGAATCGTTTGTTTGGGAACCAGAATACCCCCCTTTTCCACCTCTAACTGGCCTGAAAAGACCACAAACCTGTTATTCGAGCTCCAGGTTTGAACTGTAGGAATTTCTGCTCCCACATGTCTTCCAAATCCTGCAACAGCAATATATTCTGCTCATCTTCTTCTTCACCATAAAGGTCGCTTTTCTTCTTTACCAGTTTCTGGGCTTCATCCAAAGCACGAAGCTCATGGTCTGAATACAGGCTTCTCTCTATCTCAATCTGGGAAAATTAAAAGAGCAAAAATCTACCCCAAACTGGGAAAATTAGAAGGACAAAAATAAATAAATAAAACAGAGCTACAGTGCACTTGACAGACTCAGAAGTTTACCACCCAACAGACATACAACCAAAACACCACAGAGAAAACAGAGAAAAAAAGATCAGCTGCACTTTGGGCTTGAGTTATATTTACTAAAACATCAGAATGTGTTTGGAGGTCAAGACTGCCACAAAGAACAGCGGACTAGGAAAGGCATTGCCTGCCCACTTACCTCCCTCCAGTCAGGCCAGTCTTTGATTAGAATCTCACTCACCATGAACGTTCCTGCTTCAGGGAGTTTACAGATGCCATTCCTTCTCCCTAGAATGTTTTCCCTCATGCTCTCCTGGGAGATCCCTACTCATCCTTCAGATCTCAATTTAAATATCACTTTTTTAAAAAAATATCACTTTCTTAAGAAAGATATTCTATGACACCTCCCATTAAAATCAAATTAATGTCCCTGTTAAATACTATTACAGTACCCTGTGTTTTCCTTTACAACACTTACCAAAGACTTCAATTCCATCATCATGTGGTTATTTGGTCATTGACTGATGCCCCCTCCACCAAATTGAAGTGCTCTGAGAACCACAGCTATGTCTGTCTCATTCACCACTGCATCCCTAGCACTTAGCAGTGTCTGTACAAAGTGGTTCCTAAATGATTATCTATAAAGCGATTAATAAAATGTTTGCAGAGTAAATTAATAAGCCAAGTAAAAAGGACAGAAGTGAAGTTTTTATCTCTCAGTAGCCAAGACAAAAACGTCTCAGGTTCTGGGGGAACATAATATCCTTTAATCACTATGGGGATTTAAGACCCTCATAACCACTACACCGCTTTTGCCCATGTCTCTTCACTTGCCCCTCACACAAAAGACTTTATCACAGACATCTTACGGATGTGCCCGTTGCCTTTTCCTTACGCTCATCACGTAACAAAGACTTTCTCCTCTCCAAACTGTCAACTACCTATGATAAGGGCTGAATCCGTCTTGTTCACCATCGCATACCCAGTATATTGACTGAAAAAGGAGAGCATCTCCAAAGAGTTGCCGACGATAACAACAGAAAAGATCAATGAAAACGAAGTACCTTTTATTGAATGCGTACTACGTACCACACCAACCCAGTAAGGTAGGCACCATTTTGCAGGTAAGTATACTGAAGCTCAGAGAAGTGAAGTAAATTGCCCAAAGTCACACAAACTAATCGGTGGCGGAATCGGGATCAAACGCAAGTCAGCGTGCCTCTACTGCTTCCCCAACTGCACCCAGAAGCGACGACCCGCACCTCAATCCCACCTGCTGTAGCAGAGCCTCCATCTCTTCCTGCAACGGAGTCAGCGGCTTCGAGACCAGCGGTGGCCGCTGCAAGCACAACGCGCCCAGCAAGCGCCATGGAGACGCGCTGCTCGAGGGTGCGGCCGCAAGGGCCAAGCTACGAGAACCCAGACTACGGGTCCAGGGGCCCTCGAACTGCCGCCAGCCCCTCGCCACCCCTAATACAGTCAGCCTTACAGACCCCGCCATCTGTCAACCTTCCCACAATGTACCGCGGCTCCCAACGAGGTCCTGAGCCAATCCTATATTCCCACAAGGCAGTGCGGGCACAGCATGACGGGAAGAGCTAGGTTCCCCGGAACTAGTAGAACGAACCATTCCAATATGGAGGGGTGGGCGAAGATCTCATGTTAGAAAACTAGGAAAAGGGGGGAGGACTCCCAGTTGAGAGGATATCCCACTCTCAACAATATTATTATGGAGCATTTAACTTGGAATAAAAATCTTTAATATACGTTTTAAAAAGGACTCAGATGACTTTTCCTCTGCACCCCCCCCACAAGCGCTCGTGGTGCTAGCTCCACTCCAGCCCCGCCAAGCTCCGCGGTCGCCGCGGACGGAACCTGAGTGGGGTCAACTCAAGTCATGCAGGTTGTAAGAAACGCGGGGTTTTGGCTCTTGCGGTTATGGGCTTGGCCACCGACGACCAGGTAAGAATGATTATCCCCTCCGAACCTACGGCCACCCGCGAGAGTTCGCTCCTGCCCATGTCCCATGAGACACCTGGACTCCAGTTAGGACTCGGTTAGGCCTGGACCTCACCGAGCTTTCCTTCTCCACAGGGTCGCCGTGGCCGGAGTGCCGACCCCCACCATCCACACTAGCGCCCAGCAGATGCAAGACGCAGCGGCCAAGCCGGAAGTTGAGAAGGCGAAGGCGAAGGCTCCGGCGCCAGCTCCGAGGCACAGCAGCTTCAGGTGAGGGCCACTTAGGTCCAGCCCTCGGGAGACTGGCACCACCCTCCAGAGTCAGAGAACCAGTGAATTCCCAACTCTTTGTCACTTGCCATCTGCGGGACCTTATGCAGATTAATCTCTGAGCCTCAGCTTTTTCGTCTGAAAGTGGAGATAACGCCGGAAGAGGTTGTGAGGATCAAATGAGATGAGCTTTGGCACAAAGTGAATGCTCATGAACATTTGATGAATGAATGAGTGAACGTCGAAGTTGTATAGTAAATATCACTTTTGTTTCCCTCTGGGATCACGTCAGACTAACAACCTTCCCTGGGTCTCGGACACAAAAGCGGGCGGGGATGGGTGGCTACACTAGGGTGTATGTTATTATGCACTTTTTTGAGTTGGTCTAAGGTCCAGGGTGGTTTCTGTGCTTAGCCTCAGCGACTTGGTAACTTGCTTTCCACAGTGCCACTACCTCTTTGTGCTACTTATACTTCACTATATTTAACAAACCTTTTCTAAGAACCTGCTTGGTGCTAGGCACCATGCTAGGTGCTGGGGATACAAATGCAGAAGATCATTCCTCCCCACAAGTAGTTCACAGTCTACCAGGGAAGACAGACATACAAATGTTTTCACCATAATCTGACCAGTGGTATATTGGAGGTAAGAGATGGTTGTTTTGAAGTATGAAAGAGTGAGTGTCTGATTCCGGAGAAAATCAGGCAAGAGTGCCAAGAAAATAATGTGAAGCTAAGAACTGAATTGAATGGGAGTTCAGCTGGAAAAGATGAAAAGTCGTTTTAGGCAAACTAACAGTCTGTGTAATGCATGCATTGTGAAAGAATGCAGTGTATTCAGGTGTATGTGTGATGGCAGATGAGGCCAGCAGGGTGAGAAGGAATCCGAATGCTGAGGGTCTTATCTGTAACACTGGGGCTTTTACGCAGTCCCCACTGTAGGCAGTGGGGAGCTGCCAAAGGAATTTAAGCCAAGATTCTTTTATAGTCACTCAGCAATGTCAGGCACTGTTCAAGGTGTTGGGTATGCATCGGTGACCAAACACACAAAAGTCCCTGCCCCCGTAGAAGTTAAATTCGAGTGGATAGGGGACAGTATATAGAAAACAAGAAAAAATACGACAGATTGTAGGAGTGTATCTAGTGTTTGAGAGCAGCAGCAAGAAGGCCAACGTGGAGTGATGAGTAAAAACAGGTGGGGGCAACAGGGCAAAGGGGTGCAGCAGGCACGCAGGGCTACATCCTGTCGGCCTTGTGGGCCATCGTGAGGACTTCACCTTATTCTCTGAGTGAAGTGGGAAGTCACTGGAGAATTCTGAACAGAGGATTGACATGATCCTGCTTACATCTTAAAGGGTCCCTTTGGCCGCTGTGTTGATATTGAACTGTAGGGAAGTGAGGATGGAAGATGGGAGAAGTCTCCTAAGCAGCCAAAAAACTACTGAAGTAATCTAGGTGAGAGATGATGCTAGCCTGGACCAGAGTAGCAGCTGTGGAGGTAGTATAAATGGTCAGACTGATACATTTAGAAGATGACCAACAGGGTTTGTTAATGTAAAGGAGAGGACTGAAGGAGTGCTCTAAAATTTTTGGCCTAAACAGCTGGAAAGATAGAGTTGTCATTAAGACGGGGGAGACTGCAGGAGCTTGGATTTGGGTGGTTAAGTTTGAGATGCTTCGTTAACATTCAAGTGGAGATACAACAATGACTATTAGAAATGGAGTTCAGGGCTTCCCTGGTGGCACAGTGGTTGAGAGTCCGCCTGCCAATGCAGGGGACACAGGTTCATGCCCCGGTGTGGGAGGATCCCACATGCCGCGGAGCGGCTGGGCCCATGAGCCATGGCCGCTGAGCCTGCGTGTCTGGAGCTTGTGCTCCGCAATGGGAGAGGCCACAACAGTGAGAGGCCAACATACCACAAAAAAAAAAAAAAAATGGAGTTCAGGGGACAGATCTGGGCTAGAGGTATACATTTGGAAGACTCATCATATAGATGATTTTTGGGGTTTTTTTTTTTGCAACGAGGCTTATGGGATTTTAGTTCCCCGACCAGGGATCAAACCCAGGGCCCCCTGGCAGTGAGAGCACCGAGTCCTAACCACTGGACCACCAGGGAAGTCCCTAGATGATATTTAAAACCATAAGATACAAGATCATCAAGAGAGAAAGGGTAAACAAAGAGAAGAAGAGGTCCAAGGACAGCACCCTGGAGCCTCTGGCATTTAGAGATTTGGGAGATGAGGAAAAATCAGCAAAAGAGAAAGAAGAAATCTCCAGAGAAGTACTAAAAAACCCTGGAGGGTTTTGTGTGTGTTTTTTTTTTTAATGTGGTTGAAGGGCAGAGAGATTAGCTATATCAAATGCTACTGATATGATAGGTCCATAGACTGACGACAGAATTGCTCATTGGACTTAACATTGTGAGTTGGTTGGTGACCTTGACTAGAGCATTTTCAGTGGAGGTATGAGGGGCTAAGGTCTGAGTGGCGTGGGTTCAAGGAGGATAGAAGACAGGAAGAAACAGCAGGTATGGTCATTTCTTTGAGTGGGAATATAGAAATGGGCAGGTGCTAAAGGAGGCTTTAGGATCAAGAGGTTTTTGTTTGTTTTTAGGTTGGGGAAATGACCACATGTTTTGCTGATGGGAATGATGCAGTAGAGAGGGGAAAGAATGAGGATGCCAGACTGCTGTCCTTGAGGGGCTAACACACAAGTGGAGCATCATAACAGGAGAGAAGGCAGAGATAGTGGGCACAGATGTTTGGTAGTGGGAGCTGGAAGAACTTCTGATTGCTTCTATTTCTCTGTGAAGGTCATCATCGGGCAGTGAGGAAGCAGGAAGGAGTTGGAGGTCTGAGGGGACAAAAGAAGGTACAAAATAGTCATCCAGGACAGTGAAAGGGTAATTGAACTGTGGATGCGCTGTATGATTGCCAGCAATGAGGGCCCACTGGATGTTAGAAGTCATTAAAGTAAAGCAGCGGTTCTCAGCCTGGGGCGGCTGTGCCTCCAAGGGGACTTTTAGCGATGTTTGAAGATATTTTTGGTTGTCACAACTTGAGGGACAATGTCTAGTTGGGTAGAGGCCAGGGATGTTGCTAAATACCCCACAGTGTGCAGGACAGCCCCCCTTCAGAGAATTCTCTTGCCCAAAATGTCAGTAGTACTGAGGTCAAGAAACTGTGATAGAGAGAGAGAGAGAGAGAGAGAGACAGTAGGTACTACTGCACTACTGTGTATTTTTCTCTACCCAACTGTGCAGGCTATTTTCAGTCCTCGTCAGCCATTTGCAAGAGATGCCGTGTGTGCGGGCCTGGTTTGAGGATGGGTATGAAGAGGCAGCAGAACAGCGGCAGAAAGCTTTGTCTTTCCTATTTCTGGGCTGCCTCGGGGTGAACCACTTGTTCATTTGTACATTGGACCTGGGAGGCTTAAAAGCTTGATCTTGTCTGCACCTTCAGTTAAATGGTTCAAGCTCCAAATCCTTCCTAGTTCAAAAACCTTGCCCTATATAAAAGGCATTATGCTGGTATGTTCAGACTTTAGAAGGCTTAAGTTTTTGACCCACAAGTCAATAGGGGAAATTATCAATGGGGAAATGATAATGTTTTAAATATTAATGTCATCTCAGAGCCTCGTCCACATTCCACCTCAGTGTAGGCTGATAAGCTGGCAACCTGCTGAGATGCTAAATCATCTCTAAGATCAGGCCAAGCAGGAAAGAATACACTTGTAACTCTTGAATACCACTGTGTTACTGTTTTGTTTTTTTTAAATCTCTCTAGGAAAGCCAGTCAGGAGGATAATGCTCAGCTAATAGTGCATTCTCTAAATCAGAACCCGTTGTAGTTCAGGTGGCTGAGGGGATACAAACACTGATCTGATCTGTACGTGTAAGCAGGGTGCAGCAGCAGGTTTGCTCGAGTCTAGAATAAAAAAAAGCACAGGTGGTGAGCAGAGCTCTGGACCAAGGTAGAGCCCCTCGACCCAAGGCCTGGCTTCCCTTGTTAACCCTGTTCCCCTATTTGTACTCAGTTTCTCCACCTGAAAATGAAGAGTCCTGACCGAGAGACAGCCAGAGGACAGATCGGACTGAGATAGAGAGGGGTCTTGAACTCAACATGATGTCTAGGCCAGTGTGCTAAACCCTGAGTTCACATTCTGACTCACTTGGGCTACTTCAGAAATGGATTCTCAGGCCCCATCCAGAAGTCTGGGGTGGAGTGTAAACATCAGAATCACGTGATCTTGCTGTTCAGCCAGCATGGACAACCGCTGGTCTAGGATAGGGGTTGGCAAGTTGGCCCCTACCTAGATCTGGCCAGTTTCCTGTTTCTTATTGGACAGTAGTCACACCTATTAACTTACTGTTGTCCGTAGCTGTTTTTGCACCACAGTGGCAAAGTTGAGTAGTTGCAACAGAAACTATACAGCCAGCAAAACCTAAAATATTTACTATCTGGCCCTTTACAGAAAAAGTTTGCTGACCTCTATTCCAGGGATTCTTTTTTTAATAATAATGACTTTTATAAGTATTATTAAGATAAATTTGTCTTTTTTTATTAAGATAATTTTATCAATATGATATGAAAAATCATATTGTTTGTACAAATGAACAGTAGTATAGTCAAGATATCTATGGTTCATAAAACAAGAAATAGAGATTCGACTTTATTTTTTTTAATGCAGAAAGAGTAGCTTATAGAGGACTGGAGAGTGATCTGATTATACACTAGAAGGGACAGGGGAAGATGGGGAGTGTGGATTAAATTCTCTTTCCTCCCAGCAGAAAGTCACTAGCTGTGTCTAGAGTCAGCAACTCAGGAAACGGCTGCTGAAGCACCGTGTTCACAGATGTGGCAGCAGCGCCAGAAGGGTTGGGGGCAATAACCTCAGGAGCAGGTTGAGGCAGAGAGCTGCTGTTTTTTATTATGAGTTTGTCTGTACTGTTGGCTTTTTTAAACCTTGTAATTTTTTTTTAATTAAAAAAAAAAATCAGGACAACTTTACCTAAAATTTTTCTTCTAATTGCAGCATTTACCCTCCAATTCCAGGACAAGAGAGTTCTCTGAGGTGGGCAGGAAAGAAATTTGAGGAGATCCCAATCGCACACATCAAAGCATCGTACAACAAGTAAGCAGGGAAGGGAGCACCTGGTAGGGCTAGAGTGGGCTTCTTTCCCCTTCAGAGGGGGCGGACAAGTCACGTTCTGCATGCAGAACGTTCTGCATGCAGATGCTGATACAGAGGTTCCCCCGGGCTCCCTCCTGGTTTGGGGAGACCACCTCTCTCTTTATACAGTTTATTCAGATTTCATGAAAATGTGAACTAGGTTAGGCATATCCCATTCATAAGATTTCATTGCTGTCCTTGGGAATTGTATTTCCTGGTTCTGCTCAAGAGTTGGAGAAGAGTATATTTTAGGGCCAGAAAGTCCCTCTGTGAAAGTATTTGTTAAGTGTTAGTACTGGGGATGGGTGATTAATAAATGAGAGAGATTATTTCAGAATATATGATTTACTAACTAAGCAAAATGGAAACCTCCAAATAAGGGTCGCTTTAAAGTACTCGCTTTGGGCCACCGTGCACCGACCTCTGCCTTTGTAGGTCTGCACAAGGTTGGAAGACTAACGTTCTGTGTGGCTTTCAGACAGTCCTGGGTAAGTTCCCAACTGTGTGTTGGCAACAGAAACCTTACTGACGTCAGTAACATCTTTGCACACCAGCCCCCACTTGGAGATGGGATTGGTGTTTGGTCAACAGTCGCCTATGAAGCAATTTTGAGAACAATACTAGAGACTGTTGGTAGTCAGGGCTAGAGGGTGGGCACAGGCGAGGTGCCATAGGATGCATTTCAGCTTTCATCTGGTAAGCTCAGAATGAGAGCCCCTGGATTTTCCTCTCTTCTCAGGTTGCTAAGGACATAGGTAAGCTCTTTGTTCATTTGCTTTTTTAAGGGTCTGTGGCCCACTCTGTAGATTTCTATTGAGGTTGTCTCAGGGACAAGCCATTCTCTTGTCTATTTCTACTCTGTTCAGTGTAGAAAACCCAAGAAGCCGTGGTAGGGAAATGGCAGCCGTAGCCAGGCCAACAGCAGGTGGCCTGAGCCCAGGGCCAGCTCCAGCAGGTCTCCCCGTAACCACTCTCCACTTCCCTCTGTGGTGAGTTCTCAGGGAACTCTTCAGACTAGGAAACTGGGCAGTGATCAAGAGGGAAATGGAAAGCATGTCTAAGGATTTCTTGAAGTTATTCTTAATTTTAATTTAACTTGTTAAAGAGTCCTTATCTTTTAGAGATATATACTGAAATATTTACAGATGAAATGATGGGTCTAAGATTTGCTTCAAAATAATCCATTAGTTAGGGGATAGAGGGGAGTAGAAACAGGGTTTATAGGTGAAACCAAATTGAATATGAGTTAGTAATTGTTGAAGCTGAATGGTGAGTCCATGGGAGTTCAGACATTATTCTATCCACTTTTGTGTATATTTGAAACTTTACCAATGAAAAATCATTAAAAATTACCTGATGTGAAAATCTAATTTCTTAGGGTAGGAGGAAAATATGCCACCTTTCCTCTGGATGACACTAGCACCCTCAGATTATGGAGCTTCTGTTAGTCAGCTTGGGCCACTATAACAAAACACCACAAACTGAGTGGCTTAAACGGCATTTATTTCTCACAGTTCTGAAGCTGGAAGTCAAAGATCAGTGTGCCAGCAGGATCGGGTTCTAGTGACACCTCTTCCAAGTTGCAGATGGCTGGCTTCTCGTTGTGTCCTCACATGCTGGAAGAGGCAAGGGAGCTCTCTGGGGTCCCTTTTATAAGGCACTAATCCAGTTTATAAGGGCTCCACCCTCATGACCTAATCATCTCCCAATGGCCTCACCCCCCAATACTGTTACATTAGGGGTTAGAATTTCAACATGAATTTAGGGGGCGGAGCCCAAACCTTCCATGCATAACGGCTCTCTTTAGATTATATAACTTGTCAGTTTTTAATGAGGTTTAGGGGTTGATTCTGACCTTTCCTTGCACCTCCTACAGGATAAGCTCAGAGTGAAAGCAGCTAACGGTCTTTTTCTTTCACACTCGGGCTTGTCTGGGCATGGGTTAGCGCTCTTTTGCTCCCTTGAAGAGCCATTATATTCTGTACACCTCCCCTCCTTTCCCAGCACACAGATCCAGGTAGTCTCTGCTGCTCACCAGCCCCTTGCCCGCGCTTCCTGTGGCACGGAGGGGTTTCAGAATGCCAAGAAGGGCACAGGCATTGCAGCGCAAACAGCGGGCATAGCTGCTGCGGCGGTAAGTGTGCGTTCTTTCCGGCTCCCTCTGTGCTGGGCTCCACTTTTTGCATGGCTGATCACTGGCAGGAAAATTGTCCTTGAGGCGGCTCTTCAGAAGCAAGAGTATTGGCCAACTCTTGTTGGCTACCCTAACATGGGGTTGGTTTGAAGATATGTGTGAAAACACTTCTCTTTTCTCTTTCTCTCAGCTTCAGTAGAAGTGAAACACTCGGTTCATTCTAGAAGAGGCAGGAGCCAGGTGTTGAAGGCTCACCAAAGCCTCCTGGATTTAAAGACCAGTGCAGTGGGTGGGGTGTGGTTGTGGTAATGGTCCATCTGGAGAAGGTGTGGCATGTGAGGACTCTCCTGCAGTACCAGAGGGAGCATGAACTGTTGCACACCTTCCTAGAAGCAAGGTGACAGTGAGCTGCAGTTGGTGTATTTATTCAGTATCTACTATACGCCAGACACTTTACGTTCATTATCTTGAATCCTCAGAAGACCCTTGGTATTACCCACATTTTTAAGAGTCATTTGGGATTCAGAGTGTGTGACTTGCTCAGAGCCATGCAGCCAGTCCAGTTCTCTGAACTGACCCCGCCAGGTCTGGGACCAGAGCCTGGGCACTGTCTGCTACAACACAGGCCTCACTGCCAAACCGGGAGTATCTCTGGAAGGAACACATTGACCTTCAGACAAAGCTCGATGCCCCAAAATACTGATTGCTGTGTATCAGTGATCATCAAAACACACTAAATGGCCACCAGTGGGCAGGTTTATACACTTAAAAGAAATATGTCAGTGTTAACAGTGGCTTCTGCATGGTGGGTTGAGTGACCTGTGTGTTTTCCAGACTTTCTGCAATAAACTGCCTTTATAAACAAGAAAGAAAATTTTAACTGTAACTAAAGATTAAAATGATAAGACAACACTTTCTAAGAGGGTACTGAGGCTTAGCCTTGGAGTCCAGGGCACCTTATGGTCTGAAATTCTGCATTTATCCACCTGGGAAAAATCTGAGCGATATTTAGAAGTCTCCACTAGGTGGCAGTGCTATCCTGGGTGGAAAGAGATCCCAGCTGACTGCTGGTGTCTGTCCTGCACCTCTGCCATCTGCTCTTTGCTTCCTTCCCTGTCTTCTGCCTGTTTACATGTGTGGGTGCTTGTTCCATGGAGCTCATAACCCTGTTGCTCCAGGTGGCAGCAGCAAGGGGTTTGGATATCGCACTTCTCTTAGAGCACTAACCACTTGCTGCTCCTCTCCAGAAAGCTACAGGGAAGGGTGTGACCCACGTCCGAGTTGTGGTTAAAGGCCTGGGGCCAGGGCGCTTGGTAAGTGACCTTGCTTCTTCACAGCCCAGCATGTGTGCTTGCTTCTTCAGTTAGAGAAACGGGAGTGAGAGCAGAGGAGGGAGAGTGGACCCTGTAGTGGATTCCCCTAACGGCTTGAAGTTTCTTTCCATTGCCTCTAATCTACTAAGCTTCTCCAAGCAAGCCCTGATCACTTAGTTTCAATCCATCAGACACTAACGGAGTGCCTGCTGTGTGCCAGGCACTGGGAACAGAAAGGTGGCCCCTGGGGGACTGTCACAAATGGGTCCCTCAGTACAGACTAGTGAGTGCAGTGGTAAAGCTTGTGCCCAGGGTGCTGGGAGCCTGTTGGGTGTGATCAGGAAAGTGTCCCCAAAGAGGTGACATCTCCACTGATTTTTTGAGAATGACGAGGGACTGACCAGGTATGCGTATGGGATTGGGGGAGGGGGGATCATTCCAGGAAGAGGAAACTACAAAAGCATAATGCTTAAGATGCGTTGAGATTTACAACAGTCTTTGTTCTTAGATTGTAAAGCGCAAGGTGGGACGTGGCAGGTGGGATTGGAGATGTGGGCGGCGTTGAGGGCCTGGTGAAGGGGTTGGTAGGGAGAGCTCTGTGAGAGCATCACGTTGGGACTGTAGATATCAGAGCCAGTGAGCTTTCTCATCCCTACGCTGCGCCCCCCTCACCCCAGACCGGTTCCTCTCCAAGCCCTGTCTGGACACACTGGGGCATTGTTTCTGGGAACGTGCCATCCTGCTATTCCTTCTCCTTCCAGTCTGCCATCAAGGGACTGACCATGGGAGGCCTGGAAGTGATCTCAATCACAGACAACACCCCCATCCCGCACAACGGCTGCCGCCCCAGGAAGGCTCGGAGGCTGTGAGGGGCAGGAAGCCTGCACCTGAACCTGACCTCAAGTCCCGCCTCCAGCTGGATGTCATGGAAAGCACACTGTCAGAGCTCTCTCCAGGGAGGGCTTGTTAGAGACCCTTCAGGCAGTAAAGGAGAGCTCTGCCTCCTTATGGGATGGCCTTTGCTTGTTCCTTCGACTGGAGACCAGTATGCCCAGAAGTGCCTCTCCTGGACAGGAGGAGAGCTATGGGGGCAGCTGTGGCCCAGACGCCAACCAGTAAATGCTGCAGCTGCTCTGAAAAAATAAAAATATCTCCACCATCTGTAGTAATTTGTGGGTTTTTTGCTTCCAGCATTGCAAACAGTAACCCCCCACTTCCTCCTGAAAATGAGATTGTGAATTGAGGTGAGACCCTCAATGGAAGGATTAAGATGTAAATGTGGGCCACTAAGTACCAGGCACCTTCCTCTTTGGTTTCACATATTTCCTTTTTAGCCCCTTAACTAAGGGTTCCAGAGCTCATTAGCAGCTTTTCTTACTAACTTGTAATTTGGCCCCAAATTGAGAGCTTTGTGCCTCCTACCTCTGGAGTATTCTGATAGCAGGTTTCACTGTTAGCAGGCGTGTCTAAAGTTAGTTAGCCCTAACAGTACAGGAGAGTGGTCCTGGAATCAGGTTCCCTTAAGTGTGAACCATCAGAGATTCCCCACAGTCAAGGCTGCGTTACACACTGCGTGGGCGTCAGCAGCCCCAACACCCGAGACTGCATGACCCTAAAGGAGGGAGGGTAGAGTGGTATAAAACAGGGTTCTCTAGAAATTAGGGGAGGTGGAGGGATGGGCAAGAGCAGAGCCCAAATTGAGACGTGCAGGAAAGCGAGTCTGGGTGGTGCTGACACAGTGGGCTCAGCCGGGCTCCCAGGCAGCACTGAACTGCTCAGTCGGGACTCGGGGGTCCCTGGATGCCACACAGAAGCCAAAGGTGGGGCCTCTGGGGACCCAGCAGGAGAGACCCTCTCTTCCTTGGACAGAGAGGACCAAGGATGAGAGCATTACCAGGAGATGAAAAGGTGCACGTCTGTTGGAGGGGAGTCTGCAGGAAGGGCCTGCTGACCACCGAGGGGCTCCACGCCTGCACAGCCAGCCGAGCATTGCGATTTGCCTGAACCCTGTGTAGTAAATGCACAAATGCCCTCTTATGTAGGGAAGCCGCTGTGTTACACAGGTTAGAGAAGGGGAACAGACCAAGACCTGAATGTGAATTTAGAAGGAAAATGTCTCTCTACTGCCTTCTCTTCCATCCTTAGCAGGACCTATGAAGGTTAACTTGTGACCAATGACTAAAGGAACCCAACTGGAGGCTTCTTGTGTTGAAACCACCGACAGAAGGAGTTACACTTTAAAACTATAAACACGTTGCGTAAAAAACATGGGGCTCGTGAGAAACCGCTCTGTGATGTGATATGGTTTGGCCTTTATTCGGGTGGACAGAGGGCCTGGAGCAATCAGTTTAACAGAGCAAGAAACAGGCGGTTCAAAAGAGAAGCTTAAAGAAAGTCCTTTAGAGAGGCGTGGGCAGGGTCAGGGGATAAAGAGGCTGCAGCACTCAAGGACTAGCAGGAGCCGGGAAGGGACAAGCCCCCAGAACCTGGCGGCGCTCTAGTCACAGGGATGCGGTCTCTGCCAAAGCCGCGGCCCGCAGAGGGAGAGGACAGAAACACGCTGATGGCTCCAGCCTCTGGCCACCTGACGTGCCCAGTGGCTGAGCCCAACAAGAACCAGAGCAGGGAAGCAGGGTGGTGCCGTCCCTGGAGGGCCAGCCTCGCAGGCCGCAGAACAGATCTGGAGGGCCACGTGGAGAAGAGGACGCACAGGCGGTCTCCATCATTCCAGAAGTGAAATCTTCCATACGCTGTGGTTTTAGAAAGTGTTATTTTATTCCCAAGAGGGCATTGAAAAGGAAGGTACTGCCTGAGCGTGCCTACAAGTAGACAGGACACAGGGGACCCTAAAGGATCAATGGTCTCGGCCAGAAATGGAAGCCTGGCACCGACACCAGGAGCCAGGTGGGGGGAGCACCATCGACAGGGCGCCCAGGGGGAACGCACACAGCTTTGCTGCTGGGATCCTCAGTGCCCTGCTGCATCCAGGCTCTAAGAGGCCAGTGAACTTGTGCTCTCTTAGACTCTATCACCTCTTAATCGTGGGGTCTTGGCCTCAGAGACCGCCCCTCCTCAGGGGAGGACCTTCACTGACCACTTAAGGCCGTTATCATTCACCCAAAATGCCAGGCTGCCCTTTCCCCTGCTGCCACAAGCCCTTCTCCGAAGCCAGCCTCTCGGTCCTGAGACACAGGTGACCGTGTGCTTGCACTTCCCCCTGGCAGAGAAGATGCAGAGCCTGGCACTGGGTCCTGAGTATTTGCACAAGCAGAGTGTTGGCATCACCTTGTGTGACAACACACTTCCTTGTTTCCTGGCAGCAGGGCCTTGCGTTATTGCTGAGTGCATCAAAGCACAAAGCTGGTGGCCCAGGACTAGCTGCATAAGGAAAGCCTCTCCTCCACCTCTCCCCTCTCTTCTCTCGTCTGCAGGCAAAAAGGCAAATATAATTTTTCTCCTTTCAGCATAGATTCAATGTTGTCCCCTCTTTTGGCCAAGGTCATCACCCGACACCAAGCTGTACCTTCACCACCAAAATAAACCCGTTTAACAGTAGAGCACCTGGATGCTGGCAGAATATAACTCAGCAGTTTAGGAGAAACCATTTTGCAATCGCCTCTGCCTGCAACCTGACTCTCATATGTCCATTTTTTTTAATGCATATTAAATTAAAAGGCATTTAATGCATATATGCCTTCCCCCGAACTCCTTTATTCTTTCTTTCTAGTCATTTTTTCCTACCCTGGATAGATACATTGCTTTTTAAATCTGAGTATTATCAGCCCACAGTGATGGAGTGGTCACTGCCAAAGCAGAAAAGTCTATTCAACCAAAGTGAACAAACATGGGCTATTGCACAAACACAGGCTGAGCACAGGGAGAACAGATATGGCACTGTCATTCCTGTCCCGGAGCTCACAGACCAAGAAAGTGGGACAGGCACATGGCTGAATTAGTCAGAAGGAAGTTCCATACGAGGCATGAATGTTATTGGTGTTTGAGTGAAAGGATGATACCCTCAGTTCATCCCAGCAGGATCACCAGGTATCTTTAGGATTGGAAACTGGCAAAGCAGCATTGCCCCAGGTTACCGGATATGGCTTAGTTGGTGTGGTGCGTCATGATAGGAAGACGAATGGGGGTAAAATCTTACCAAAGGACTGGGAGAAAAGGAAGGAGGCAAAAAACCTGTGGCCACACAAGATGTGATGGAGAAAGGGAGGTGGGCGTGTAGAAGGCTGCAGTCAAGCTCATTTGCAGGCGATGAAGGTAGGTGTGTAGGCATCTAAAATAGAGTAGAAAGAGTCACTGAGGTTTAAGTCAAGAAACTATGAGATGTGGACAAAAAAAGCTGTCAATCTTGATGCTGAAGCCCCAAAGTGGGCATCAGGGAAGGGGACAGAAAAGTCTGGGAGAATCAAAGTCCCCAAGCAACACAGAGCGGCCAGAGTACAGGAAGGAGTATATAGGTTTAGGAAGAGGGGAGTAACAGCACGAACTTCAAAAGAGAAGGACTGTTGGGATGAGGTGGCAGAACGATGTCCCAGAAGGGAGATGAGGCACTGGCCACATGCTGACCCGCATCCCTGGGCACTGGGGTGAGATGTGCAGAGTTGGGGAGGAATGGGGAGGAGTGTGGTGATGAGAGACTGTCTCTTCTCAGTGGAATCAAGCTCTGGGGACCACAGAAGGAGGAGCGGGGTGATGAGAGTCCTGGAGAAGAATGCAGGCTGTGGGCTGGGTTGGGGGTGTCCGGCGTGGTGACTTTGCAGATGCTGAGAGGGTGTGGAGAGAGATGAGGCCGGGGAGAGCCTGGAGGGGGCGAGGACAGGGACCTGCCATGGCTGTGGTCTGGACTGGAACCTGTGTCCAGTGTCTGCTCTGCTTCTAAGCTGCTTTCATAAAGAATACAGACGGCCGGAAGCCATGAAAAGATGACCCTTCTTACAAGTAATCAAGGAAATGGGAATTAAAATGCATGACCATGGGCTTTCCTGGTGGCGCAGTGGTTGGGAGTCCGCCTGCCGATGCAGGGGACACGGGTTCATGCCCCGGTATAGGAAGATCCCACATGCCGCGGAGCGGCTGGGCCCGTGAGCCATGGCCGCTGAGCCTGCGCGTCCGGAGCCTGTGCTCCGCAACGGGAGAGGCCACAACAGTGAGAGGCCCATGTACCGCAA
>NW_006770328.1:105408-154460 GCF_000442215.2 Lipotes vexillifer | reverse complement strand
TACCCCAAAAAAAAAAAAAAAAAAAAAAATGCATGACCATCACTCCCTAAATGATGCTAATCCAAGCCACAGTGGGGATGAGCTCTCCCAGGAAAAAAGCAGAGAATGAGGAAAATAAGACAACCCAGTGTTAAATGCTGCAAGGAGAGCAAGGCTGCAAAGAGGCAGGGATGCAGCAATCAGAGAGACAGCAGGTGTGGCGTCTCAGAAGCCAAAGGGCCGAGCATTTCAGAAGAAGGGAACGGTCAGGGTGGCACGACCTGCGTGCGGCTGAGAGGTGAGCTGGCAGGTCAAGCAAGGTGAGGACTGGGCAATGGCCATGGATTTAGCAATGTGGAGGTCCCCGTTCACCGAAGGGAAGGAGGGTGGAAGAAAGTCAGGATGCCGAGTCTTCCGTAGAGGCTGTGTCATGGCAACAGGTGTGGATGAGGAGACGGGCTGTCTCCCTTGAGACATGGCAGCTGTGAGTCGGGGTGTGGAGGACCCTGGACCTGAAGGATGGGGGAGGGAAGAGGCCTCAGCAAGGCAGCCGGAGGCTAGGCCTCAGGGGGAGACAGCTAGAGTGGGGCTCCAGTGACAGGCGGGAACAGCAGCGTCCAACTCCAGCAACGTGGCACTGACAACGGAAACAGAACGTCCTTGCAGTTGGTACACGGGGAACCTTTCTTTCTTTTTTTCCCCAATATTCCATAAATTGTTCTGAAATAAAAGTGCTCTCAAATGTAAATAGCTAGAGCCTCTTCAGAGGGAGATCTGGCAATATCATTCACCACTTGCGATGTACAGACCTTCACAGTTCCCTTCTAGGAATTTCCCACATGGAGCAGCGCTGTCCCTGCTCATGGACGTGCCCTGGAGCTGCACGGTCAGCACAGCAGCCACCAGCCCCGTGGGACTCTCCAGCACTTGCGATGTGGCGAGCAGGACCATGACTGAGGAATTGGCAGTTCGGTTTTATCTAGTTCAAATTCACTGAAATGTAAGTACGGCATGTGGCTGGTGGCTACTGTATCGGACAGCGCAGCGGAGATAGGCTCTCACGCGGGTGGGAGTAGGCAGAGGTATATACTCACTGAGGCACGGCGAGTACCGGAAGAAGATTGGAACCTAAATGTCCATCAACAGGGCGCTAGCCAAGGAAATTACAGCCATCCGGATAATGGAATGTTAGCCCTGAAACAAGCCAAGATGTATTGCTAAGTGAAAAACGGGGGTTGGGGGGCGGGACAGGCAAGACAGTGCAGAGTACAGTCACAAACTGCTGTAGAAAAGGTCAGGATATGTGTACATAAATGTGGATGCACTGACTATCTGGAAAGACATACCCCAAATGGGAGCATTCCCTCCAGGGAGAGAAACTCAGTGACTGGGTAACAGGCAGAAAGAAGATTTTTTACCTTTTCCACCTTCAGAAGAGGGTGCCATGTACAGCTGACCCTTGAACAACGCCAGGGTTAGGGGCGCCCACCCAGCATGCAGTGCAAATCCATGTATAACTTCACAGTGACCCTTCATATCCATGGTTCCGCATCCACGGATTCAACCTTGGGTGTCATAGTACTGAACGGATTTAGTGAAAAAAATCTACATAGAAGTGGACCCTCGCAAATCAAGCCCGTGTTGTTCAAGGGTCAGTTGTCCATGCTGTTGCTTATTCAGGTTAATTAATGAATCAATTAAAATAAAAATAGAAATTAAAAACTGGTTTATAAGAAATGCGTAGAAGCTGCAGGGTCAGGCACTATGTAAATTATCTCAAGTGGGCAGATCACATTTTTTCAATAGACATTTTGACACACACAAATCTGTAACACCCCCCACCACCACCACCACTGCAGCTGGCCCAGTATTTGGGGGAGGACTTCTGACTTGGCTCTGAAATTTGTTATGGTAATCAATCTGGCTTCTCCCCTCTGCCCGCCCAGGTTCAAATTAAATTGTACACATGCTCTGCGATTCAGCCTAACAAGTCTGGCCAGAAAAGTTGGCCTCAGTGTCATTGTTGCTTGGCTGGAAGGAAGGGGCAGACAGAGCACAGCGCCCCGTTTCCATAGTGCCCTGTGGCAGCTTAACCACCTTGGATTTGCGTAATCCCCTTGAATGGAAAGGAAATGTCAACTGAAGGGCAGTGTGGTGTCACAGGGGGCCCTGGCTGGCAGGACACCTGTTGTCTCAACCCAGCTTGAGCACAGACTCAGCAGGCTGTCAGCCACACTCCCATTCCCCAGATGGACCTCAGTTTCCCCCTCAGGACCAAGAGGCAGTTGAGTGGGCTGTAGCTCTGGCACCCAGGAACCTCCTTTGTGGCTGGGAGGACAGTGCGGATTCGGATGCACTAGCCCACACTGGGGGAGACCCTCAGGGCTGCAGCACAGGCCTGACTGGATGCTGTGGAAATGCCCTTCACTCTTCTCCCTGTGTGCTCTCCCCAGGGCTCCATTCCCCCTGCCTGCTTGCAGTGGGGAGGGCCGGGGCTTTGGAGACACCCAGCCCAGGTTGGGACCCCGGCTCAGCATCAGTCTGACGCTCAGCTACTCCACCTCCATGGGACTTAGGAGCATTCGCCCAGACAGCTGTGTATCTACTTGTACACAGCTGGTGCTCATGAAGGACGCCTCTGCGCTCTCCCCACACTGCTCCCTCGGGCTCCAGTCTGTGGGGTTCTGGCTGAGAAAGGTGGTGGATGCAGATGCAAGCCCATTTTGCTGCCATTATTATTATTACTATTCCCAAGGCTTTCTTTCCTGTGATTTTAATCAGAGAAGGTTCTGATGGAGCCAACCACCCATCCTCCTACTCCCTTAAACCCACTCAATTGTAGATTAAGCCGGATTGTTACAAATTTGCAGCCAAAAATTAAATTTAAAAGCCAAATGATTCCAGAATCTATCTTTCAAGAGGCTTTCTTCCATCCCTCCTTCCTCGAAAATCTATCCATACTCAGATAAAATATGTCTAGAACCTGGTAGCTGCCCTCAGCAGCTTCGAGCTGGTGGGGGAGACAAATTCAGAAAAAATCTATTGTAATCCCGCAGGTGCTACTACAGAACAGGGGTGTGTGTGATGAGAAGAGGTATCAAGGAACACTTCCTGGAGGAGGTGACCTGAGCTCAAAATAAGAGTAAGCATTAGGAGGCAAATGCGGGGGATGAGGGGTGAGGGGGGTAGTTTCCAGCAGAGAGGATGCACGCATGGACAAAGGGCAGGGGGCAGAAATGACAGTCTGTGCCATAAACTACCAGCAGTTTAGAACATAATGTGAGGGAGGAAGGGAGGCTGTAGCAGGCTGAATAACAGCCCCCAGAGATAACAGATCCTAACCCTGAAATCTGTGTCACTTTATTTGGAAACGGGGTCTTTGCAGATGTGATCAAGTTAAGGATATAAAAATGGGGAGATTATCCTGGATTACCTGGGTGGACCCTAAATGAGATCACATGTACCCTTAAGAAATGGAGGCAGCAGGAGATGTAACTGCACAGAGGAGGATAAGGCTATGTGACCACGTCGGCAGAGACGAGTGATGCAGCCACAAGCCAAGGACATACTGGAGCCACCAGAAGCTGGTAGAGGCAAGGAACAGGTCTACCCTGGAGATAAGATGAGAGATGAGAGTCTGACAGAGAACAGACAGTCAGGACTGCTGCACAGGGCCCATTCAAGAGCAGTTTACAAGGCAAAATTGCTCTCTGGGTTAAAGGGGGCCGAGAAGCCCCAGAGCTGCCACAAGTCGTGTCTAACAAAAGGGACTGGTAGGGCTGCGGCAGCTCCCACTTCACACGGACACCCTGGGCCGGTGGCCCTGCCTCTGAGGGAACGACAGGGCTCCCTTCCTGGGCCTTGCACCCGGGCCTCTGAAGGGAGGGATGAGCCTCAGCCATCGTTAGGACCCCTCTCTAGCCCCTCAGCTGTGCGAGCGGAGCACAAGCTGCCTCTGGGAGAGGACAGTCGGGATCCTGACGACACATCCCTGGGAGCCGGCATAGCACAGGTTTTTGTCCTGTTGGGACCAGGATAATTGGGGCATTAATGGAAATGCATTTCTTACCTATTTTCTGTCTGATTGAAAAGTACTTTGCAGTCATTTAGGGCCCTCACACCCCTATAATCAGAGCACATGTCGCTCAGATAAGGCAGAAAACTGGGTCACCACACAGGCTCCAGAACCTCTTGGATGCAATAAGCAAAGAGTGCAGGCCCACCCCCTTCCTGTGCCCCACCAAGGACATCGCCAGCTCTGTGCAGCCCCTCAGTGATGGCCAAATTCAGCAAACAGGCTGAATTTGGACTATCAGGGTACAACTTTATTTTTCTCCCACCTCTGCCTCGCATCAACTATGTCAGAGCTCCTTTTCTGTACCCCTGAACCACCATCTCAGGAAGAGTCCATGGACTTCTTTTAGTTTTAAGAATAAGTCTCATTTTGATAGTTCAACTCCCTTCCAGGGATTTAAAAGTCCAGTCAAATCTATTAGAAAACTCTGATCTCGGACCTTTCACAGCTTCTCCCCTCGCCCCTCTGTAGACCCCGTCTTCACTCCTCCAGGAACGGGATGAGGGAGGATGGAATGAGGGGGGAAGTGCAAAGTCGTCCTGCTCTCTGTGGGGCTCTTTCGGCCAACACCAGCCGTCACACCTTCGTCTTGACAGGCTGGCTCTCGTGTAGGCCCGTGGTGGGTTCTCTGGAACCAGTCCCCAGCCTGCCACCCACGCAGAGACCTCTGCCCTGGGCCTTCTGTGGTGGACATGGAGATGGCTGCCCAGACACCCCCCAAAGGAAAGGCCTGTTGCCCAGCTGCTGTCAGCCCCAGGGACAGTCACAGAGAGCTGTCACCCTTCCAACGGCAGGTCCACCGATGGCTGATGGCGGCCCAGGCATAGGGCCTGGCCAGCTCTGACAGGCATCTTCGGGTCGGTTTAGGCCGGCAGCACAGCTTGGCTTCCCTCTGCCCACCCTGCCTCCTCCCCTCCCTTTCATAGGGCTGCTCCTGGGCCACTCCCTAATAAACATCCCCACACAAGTGTCTCAAGTCTGCTCCCCAGAGAACCCGCACGTGACCCCCTTAGCAAGAAGCACATGCACTCGGGCTAACCCCTCCCCACCCATCTCAGCTCCTGGCCCTGTGGCCCACCCCACCCAGGGTGCTGCTGCGGGGAGCCCTGAGCCCCATTAGGTGAGTGGCTCAAGGCCAGCTCCCCGCACAGTCCCCACTGAGCCACAGGGACCTTGGGGACGCCCCATTTATCCCTGCCCCACCAAACGCCAGCAGCATAGCCTACCCAGCTGCTGCCCTATCTCCCTTCGCCCCGCTCTGCCAGCCTCCCTGCTCCAGGCTTCTCCCGGCTGGAAGCAGGCACCACCCTCCGTCTTCATGTATATGCCCTCCCCACTACCTGTGAGAGACCATCAATGTTTTGCTCCCAAGACCTCTCTTGAACCCTGCCTTAGAGGTGGCATGGAGCAGGTTCTGGTTTTCTGCAACTCAGTATGCTCCCAGCCAGGGCATGAGACACCACCCTCCCCTTCTGGTAGGGGCCCCAAACTCTGCAAGATCTTCCCCCATCACTTGACTTCAAAGCAGGGGAAAGCAGTCCTGGCTGTACAAAGCAGTCCTGCGAATTAGTTGTGCTTGCACTAGATTTGGAAGGAAGAAGAGAGGCAGAGACCATGGCCTCCCCGCTGCTTTGGCTGGGGAGATGGGTTTTTCGCCAGTGTGGAGAGGTGGTGGCGGCAGTGGCCGCGGTGGCGTCCCCATCTCTGGGTCAAAGAGAGGCAGTGGTCTGGGGTTGTCCACACCCTCAATCACTCCTGAAGCCCTGCCTTCCTGATGGGGCAGAGGCAGCAGCTCTCTAGAGGGTCTGCAGGGGTGTTCTGGGCCCTTCCAACAGCGTTGTAAACACTGAATTTCCAGTAACAAATCCTCTTCTACCTAAAACAGCCAAAGTGGTTTCTGTTTCCTGCAACTGTGAACCTGACTGGCACTGGATACCTTTTCAAATTCCAAATCTCTTCCCTCGCCTGGATGGGGTGGCGATTGTTGGATTCATCTTGCCATCTTTTAAGTCCCGCATGGATATGACTAGCCCTTCTCTTTATCAGCCCTTCTCATCCTCGACTGAGCATGTGAAATCCTTGGGGATCCTTGTTAAAATACAGGTTCTGATTCAGTGGGTCTTGGGTGAGGCCTGAGAGTCTGCATTTCTGACAAGTTCCAGGTAATGCCTTTGCAGTATTCCCACCCCAGACGTGCTCAAGAGCACAGTTTTAGTTTGTGAGGGTACTGAGCATCTGTGCTTCTCAGCTGGGCCGTTAGCGGAAGTTCCAGGGCAGCAGGAAGAAGCCCCTTTACCATCCTGCATAAGCAGGGCCTGGGCCAGGTGCGTGGGAGGCGCAAAGACGAGTCAGACACACTCGGGGCCTCCAGGATCAGTGAGCCATCTCCTACTGGGCACAGAGCCCGGTGGGCCGTGGGGACATAGCCTCCCGCCTTCTCCATGCCTGGTGACTAAAGGATTTGTCCCGCTCCCCAGGCACAAGCCAGCAGTGCTTCCTGGTTGGATAAGGGTTTCCGCTCCTCAACAGATGAGCACTTTAGGAGCACAGTGGGGCAAGGCGCTCATCCCAGAAGTGGACTAAAGAAGGAAGGCACAGGGGGCTGCAGCTGCCGAGCTGGTCCTCTGCCCCAGTGACAGGGTGAGGGCATCATCGGTGGGCGAGGAGCAGTGGAACCACTGCTGGAAGGCCAGGCTGGGTGGCAGGCTCTGTAAACAGCCCTCCTGAGCCATGCGAGGGTCATGATTGGCAGAGTGGGGGCAGGGTCGGGCTTGGAATGCTGAGGGAAACGACTGACAAGGGGCTGAGGCCAGACTGGGAAGGCCCTGCAAGGGAATTTGGGGTGCCCCTAAGGATCCTGAGCAGGGCTCTAATCAGAGGCATGACAGCATTGGGAGGAGATGGAGGTGGTGGCCCGAGGAGCAGAGACACAGGATAAAAGGGTTCCAAGGGCTTCCCTGGTGGCGCAGTGGTTGAGAGTCTGCCTGCTGATGTAGGGGACACGGGTTTGTGCCCCGGGCTGGGAAGATCCCACATGCCGCGGAGCGGCTGGGGCCCTGAGCCATGGCCACTGAGCCTGCGCGTCCGGAGCCTGTGCTCCGCAAAGGGAGAGGCCACAACAGTGAGAGGTCCGCGGACCGCAAAAAAAAAAAAAGGGTTCCAAGGGCTTCCCTGGGGGCGCAGTGGTTGAGAGTCTGCCTGCTGATGGAGGGGACACGGGTTTGTGCCCCGGGCTGGGAAGATCCCACATGCCGCGGAGCGGCTGGGGCCCTGAGCCATGGCCACTGAGCCTGCGCGTCCGGAGCCTGTGCTCCGCAAAGGGAGAGGCCACAACAGTGAGAGGTCCGCGGACCGCAAAAAAAAAAAAAGGGTTCCAAGTTCACATGTCCTCCCACCAGCCCCGGATTATAGGAGCCCAGCTCTGTGGGCCTTATTAACTATCTTTTATAAACAGACCCATTCACTCAGCTGGCTTTCATGTTTCTTCAAAAGC
Source organism: Lipotes vexillifer (assembly GCF_000442215.2). Classification (NCBI taxonomy): domain Eukaryota; kingdom Metazoa; phylum Chordata; class Mammalia; order Artiodactyla; family Lipotidae; genus Lipotes; species Lipotes vexillifer. Next base: position 146,913 of record NW_006770328.1, on the reverse strand, counting down.
AGAACACTAAATGGAACACCAGAAAAGAACATGTTGTCCATTTAGATCACACCAAAAGCATGTGTTTTTGAGGGGCAAATGGAAAATAGCCAGTAGAGCACTCAATAAATATGTGTTGAATGTGTCAAATGCATGAATGAATGTATAAGCCTAGAGCAAGCTGCCTTGGGCGGGGGCGAGGGGGGGGTGTCAAGGGGAGTCCAGGTCTGCCCTGATCACAGGCAGTGTGGCACTGGGCAGCCTGTTCCTTGGGACCATCCCTCTGCTCCAGCACACCCAGTCCAGATTCACTGAAGTGCTGACTGATCACTAGAAGTTTACAGATCTCTTTACTGACATGACATCTTGACTTAGTATGGCCAAAATAAAACTCTTGATTCTCATCCCCTCCCCAGAAACCCTTTCCCTCTCCCAGTCTAACGTAAGGTATCTAATGAAACCACTTACCCAGTTCTGGCCAAAAAACTTTGGATGGTCCTGGATTCCTTTGTCTTACCTCTACGGGGAACTCATTAGCTGGTCCAGCTGGCCCTACCTCCAAAATATGTCCCCATCTGACCACCTCTCACCATGTCTACTGCTACACATGTCTACTGTCTTGTCTGGCTGTTGCCTTGGCCTCCTAAGTGACCTCCCTGTTTCCTACCACCCCTTCCCCTGAGCACAGCCCATTTTCCACATAGCAGCCAGAGGGATCTTTTTAAAATATAAACCAGATAATGTCACTTGTTTATCAGTTTCCTAGTTTATGTTCTGTCTTGTCTACTAGAATGGAACTCCATGAAGGCAGGGACTTGTGGATTTTCAGTGCCCAGGGCCTAAGAAAGTGCTCAGTAAACACCTGTAAATCTCACCGAATGAAGGAGCCTAAGCCAGTGGCTGGAGTGAGGACCTCATCTCCAACATCAGTCACCCAGGCTGCCCTGACTGGCCCATACTGCAGGGAAGCCGACACCCAGCTGCAAATTCAGCCATGTTCCAGATAATGCCATGAGAATGTTGACAAGCATTAGAAAATGTGATTTTTTAAAATGGTTTTCTAGAACCTTCCTGGAGAAATGGTCCAAAACGATAAGGAGAAGACTCTGGATTACCAACAAGATGAACAACTAAAATGATATATAGGAGTGGATTCTGGAGTGTTATCTAGAATTCAAAACATTAGCCAGTGTCTGATTCTGAAAGGACACCATACTGATGTCCCCAAAATGTGACAAAAGAATTTAGAAATGAAAACAGTGGGGATGTTTTTCTTCTTCTTTTTTTAAATAGGTACTTAATAGGGCTTCCCTGGTGGCGCAGTGGTTGGGAGTCCGCCTGCCGGTGTGGGGGATGTGGGTTCGTGCCCCAGTCTGGGGGGATCCCACATGCCGCAGAGTGGCTGGGCCCGTGAGCCATGGCCGCTGGGTCTGCACGTCCGGAGCCTGTGCTCCACAACGGGAGAGGCCACAACAGTGAGAGGAGCGCGTACCGCAAAAAAAAAAAAAAATAGGCACTTAATATTTATTGAATGAATCAACTGCCTATGTAAATGAAAAAGAAAATATTCCCAAAATATCATTCTAAGTTTTAAAGTATGAGACAGATTAGAATGGTTCCAGAAGCAATATTCTGGAAAGGGGTCACTAAGGAATCACAGCATTCCATATACACTTCTCCAGTGGCTTACCCATATAGTCCTCTGGCCCCAAGCTACTCAAATATATATTTCATTGTCCTATTACTTTCAATGTATTTTTGAGAGCTGCTTCAAATCCTTTGTGAAATGAGGCAAGAAACAGACAGAAGGGCAGACAAAACCAATGAAACCAGTAGGCCCAAATCAAAGCAGATACACAAGAGGCGGACTGAGTAGGACAGGAGAGATACCACTCACCAGTTACAGACAGACACTGGGCCCATCATCTTAGTTTTACATCTCACTTTCTAGAAGGGAGGAGGTTCCCTGATCCTTTGGAAAAGCTCCCTGGCCATCAAGAGGTGGAAGATTCCATGGCCTTAGCGATGGCCCTGTCACCTCCTGCTGCCATGGGGACAGAGATTAGCAAGCACTAAGCTCCCCGGGCTCGGAGGTGCTGGAAGGGGCAGCCAGAAGGGCCCACTGTGCATCTCCACCCGGTGGTCACTGAGGTTGCTGGGCACACCTAATCCAGCTGTCACCACGCACTTGCCCTCCTCTGCAAACAACAGCTGGTCAGGGCTGGGCTCCACGGCTGCCCATCTGCCACCTGCCCTCCCTGGCCAGAGATGCTCAGGTGTCCTCAAGACGGCCCTTATCCCTCACAGTACCACCCCTCCCATCCCCCTGGCTTGGTTCTGTGGCTCGGATGGGGATTTTCCACCCTTCCCACGAGGCCGAGGCTGGCTGCCAGCAGTGAGTCCCAGATATGCCATCTGCCCTCAACTATCCCACGCCCTTCCCCAGGGCCCCTTACCACATGCGGGGGGTGCAGGGGGCTGAGCTGCAGACTCTGAAGTCTATTTGAATTCTGGCTCCAGCTTTGTGACCTTTGGCAAGTTACTTAGTCTCTCTGGGCCTGAATCCCTATCTATAAGATGGGGACAAAGCATTTCAGAGAGCTGAGCTGAGTCAGTAAGTCAACATAGATAAAGAATTTTACACAGTGCCTGACTCAGGTTCCCGAGAAATGCTAGCTCTTTATTTTTTTATTTTTTTATATTTATTTACTTATTTATTTGGTTGTGCTGGGTCTTAGTTGTGGCATGTGCATGTGGGATCTAGTTCCCTGACCAGGGATCGAACCCAGGCCCCTTGCACTGGGAGCTCGGAGTCTAAACCACTGCACCACCAGGGAAGTCCCAACTAGCTCTTTTTAGACCCCTGCATTCCCTCGGACCCTCCAGAAGACACCCCGACAGCAGACCTCTCCTTTAACTCAAACAGAGCCTTCAACTCCATCTGTCTGCACTCGATAAGGAAAGCTAAAGAAGCACCTTTATAACCCTCTTCTAAAAGGGTCCTGAAATCTATGAGGACCTTCAGAATCTAGTGGAAAGGCCTGCACGCTAATTCTGGCTCTGTCAGTGACTCCCTTATTCTTGTTCTCTAGTTGGTTTCCTAGTCCATAACCTGGGAATCATGCCGCCTAATCCTCATTACTCCAGCGGCAGAATCCCACTAATTGTATGCTGTTTCCAGATGTGAACTGGATTTAGAAAACACAGTTTTATACTAAAATATCAGTATTTGGGGGCCACTGCCCTAGGAAAGGGGCTCCCCAAGTACCCCTCCTGTCCAGCAGAGTAGGAAGTCTGCCACGGGTGGGCCAACTGGCAGAGCCTCAGCTGTGAGGCCCCTGTAGGGGGAGCTGGTCTTTGCTCCCTATTAGAACTCAGAAAATATAGAATCCCACAAACCCAGAAAGAGGTTCCAATGCTGGGGGAAGCAAACAAATGACAATGGCACTCAATGGTCTGAAAACCAGAACTGCGGGGGACAGCCCACGAAAGGCAATGTAAGGGTGAATGGAGGCCTCGAACCTGAAACTGTTGGGTGTTTCTGAATTGCATGGCCTTTGACTCAGTGATGCCTCACCACGGTGATGCTGCAGCGCACGACTCCTTTCCATCCTGGGATCCCTGCAGCACCAGGTGGCCCAAGCCCAGTCTCTCTGTTCTATTTTCTAGAGAAGGTGTGCAGAGGACATGCTCTTCCCCGGCCTTCCTCCACACCCACCCGAGCAGGCGTCCTGCTGTGTTGTGCCTCGCACAAAAGAAAACACATACCTGGTAGGTGTCTGCAGGCTGAGACGAGCTGGCCTTTGCCTGCGCAGTGGGGGAACTGGGAGTGGGTGGCTTCCTATTTTAACTTCCTCCATAAGCAGCAGCTGGAAGGGAAGCCAGAACCCAGGGCTGCCATCCCCCACGGCCTCTCTAGAAACGGAAAAGCTAGTCCTTTCTCACCACGGGTAGAATGATTTGAAAATGCCAGATTAACCCTTCAAACACTCACTTGCGCCCACCCAAACCTGGGGAGAGGGTGTGTGCTCCCTGGGAGAGGGGCTGCCTAGCCTGACACTTGACGAGCGCTTTCTGCCATGGGTACTGGGCACCAACTACACAGCAAAGGGGGCCCAGATGTGCAGTCTCTAATTTCATCCTCACAACAACCCTCAAAAGTCAGTATTATCATGCCTTTTTATATGTGAGAAAACGGGCTCAGAGAGGCGACGCTCTAGCGTCAGAGACAGAAGGTGTGGAATGAGAATTCTAGAGACCAAAGTCCCAGCCACTCACTGGACTCGGTCCCGCAGGGAGTGGTCAGTGACTCTGGCTGGGCTCCGCTTCTCTTCCATTTCCCCTCCTCTCCCCTCTTCTCACCAGGCTGACCCCTCTCATCCTTCAGAATTCAGCTTAGGCCACAGCTCTGCCAGAAACCTTCCTGGACCCCACCAGCCTAGGTCAGGTGCCCAGGTGTCTGCTCCCCTGGCTCCTATGCACCCATCTCTCACCTGTTCTCAGTGAATTCTCACCTGCTCTCAGAGCTTCTTTCTCTGCCTCCCCATCTGGTCTGTCAACTCAGGTCTGCAAAGACCATGGCTTACTGTCCTTTTAGCCCAGTGCCTAGCTCAGGCTGCGATGCTCAGAAGCTCAAGAAATGTTTGTGAAAAGAATTAATGAGTAAATACAAGAGGACCCCTGCAGAAGCAGCCTCCCTCACACTGCTAAGGATACAGAAGGGTGCAGGGGTCACACAGCAAACAGGCCAATGGATCAGTGAGGTGGGTTATACAAGCTGGAGGCACACACGCCCAGTGTAAGACGGCCCCAACTGTGGGACTGCGGGCCTCCTGACGGCAATGTGAAAATGCAGGATATTTTATACACCTTCAAATCTGTAAAAACACCACATACACCTAAAAGTCATGTCACTGAGCAGCATCTCATCTCAAAGCGTCCAGTTTGCAGCCTCTGCAGAAGCATTTGGGAAGAACTGGGGCCCAGAGTCTGGTCCCTGAGTAGCTGTCTCTCACACCCCTTAAGGAGTGGCAAGTTCAGATTCGGGGCTGTGGCTGCTGCTGACATCTCTGTCCCCACGCCCCTTTCCAAAGCCCCTGGAAACCCAGAGCAGTTGGAGCCACCAGGAACGAGGCTTTCCTTTTCCCCTTGCCTGGGACAGGGTGCCCCCAGGGCCTCCAACACCCACCAAGTCCTTCCTGAAAGGTAGGCTCCGCCTACTGTGGGGCAAGATCTCTCTCTTCCCCTAAAGTCTCCCAGCTGCACTTCACAATCCCAGCAGACTTTTTTGGACCATGTTGCTCTGTCTGTATTATAGCTGGTGACATTCTTTCTGGTCTAATCATGAACTTGAAGGAGTGGGGTGGAGTAGGCAGATCAGGAGCTTTGGCACCATATCTGGCTTTGCAGGAATAACAGGTTCAGATCACTCACTTCCCCTGGAGAGCCAGCCCTAGACCCAGGGACCACCCCTACTCACCACCACCCCAGGCTGTGACAGCAGGTGGGCCGGCCACCCACCTTGTCTGGAGAGACGCAATCAGATGTGAGTGCTGCATGTTGCTAGGGAGCAACTGGTAACAGCTGGCTGAGAAATAAGTCGTGTCCCTCGGAAAGCATGTTCTTGGCCTCTAATTAAATGCTGCTGCAGCGTCTCTTCCTTCAGGGAGCTATAGAAATGTGCCAAATCAATGCAGGCAGGAGCAGGCAGGGAGCAGCAGGTTCAGAAGCCTGTTAAGGCCCCTCCTGTCTGTGCAGAGGAAAGGCTCAGCGGACAGGAGTGAAATTGCTAAACCTCCAGGAGGTTGCTAAAGTAAAGAAAATCCTGGCCTCAGACTACTCAGCTCAACTAAGCCCACAGAGTGGCTACCTAATACCACTTCTGCTGTTACAGGTGAATTCATTGGTTAAACACTTTTTAAAAAGCTCATTAAATCCTACTTCTGGGTATATATCCAAAAGAATTGAAAGCAAGATCTCAAAGAGATATTTGCGCACTTACATTCATAGAAGCATGATTCACAATAGACAAGAGGTGGGAGCAACCCAAGTGTCCAGCAATGATGGATGAATGAATAAACAAAATGTATAATACTATATACATATAATGGAATATTATCCAGCCTTTATAAAGGAAGGAAATTCTGACACATGCTACAGCATGGATGAACCTTGAGGACATTGTGCTAAGTGAAATAAGCCAGACACAAAAAAACAAATACTATATAATTCTACTTATATGAGGTAACTAAAGTAATCAAATTCATAGAGACAGAAGGTAGAATGGTAGTTACCAGGAGCTGGGGTGAGGGGGAAATGGGGAATTATTGTTTAATTGGTATAGAAGCTTCAGTTTTGCAAGTTGAAAAAGTTGTAGAGTTTCAGTTTTGCAAAATGAACATGTATAGTGGGCTTCCCTGGTGGCACAGTGGTTAAGAATATGCCTGCCAATGCAGGCATTCCCTGGTCCAGGAAGATCCCACATGCCACGGAGCAACTAAGCCTGTGTGCCACAACTACTGAGCCTGCGCTCTAGAGCCCGCAAGCCACAACTACTGAGCCTGCGTGCCACAACTACTGAAGCCTGCGCGCCTAGAGCCTGTGCTCCACAAGAGAAGCTGTCGCAATGAGAAGCCCGCACACCGCAACAAAGATTAGCCCCCGCTCGCCACAACTGGAGAAATCCCACGCACAGCAACAAAGACCCAGTGCAGCCAAAAATAAATAATAAATAAATAAAATTTTTTAAATGTTGTAGAGATAAGCTGTACAACAATGTGAATGTACTTAACACTACTCGACTGTACACTCAGAAATAGTTAAGATGGTAAATTTCATGTCGTGTGTTTTTTACCAGTTACAAATTAGGAAAAAACTCATTAAAAAATTTTAAGTAATACATGTTTACAGTAAAAGAATCACAAAGATAAAGGGGATAAGGTAAAAATTAAATATCCACTTTCCCTCACCCCCAGGCCCACTCTCCACATGGAACCATCATTAACAGCATCTTCTGTGGGCCTTCAAAAATGTTTTATGACTCTAAGAGCATGTATGTATTTATGTGTTTATTGATTTCAATTTCATTTCATATTTTAGTCGTTTTTCTTTTTTATAAAAAATAGCATCACACTAAACACACTTGTTCAATTAATATGTCTCAGAGAGCTTTCCAAATCAATATGTATGGATCTGTTTCATTATTTTTGACAGGTGTATCAGACCCCATTTTAGGGACATTTCATAATTTATTTAGTCTATCTCTACTGATGCACATTTAGTAGTTTCCACTTTTTCATAATAAAAAAGTTGCAATGAAAAGCCTTATGCATATACCTTGGTCACATATGTACACGTTTTGGCTTACTAACACAGAATTTAACTGGGCTAAAAGATATGCACATTTATTAAGACACTACTCTTTGTCTTTCAAAAAATCTGAATCAACTTTCTCTCCCACTAACAGTGGGTGAGAGCACCCTACCTTCTTGACAATACTGGGTCATCAAACATTTTTAACCTTTGCTAATCTGATGGGTGAAAAATAAATATTACAAGCATTTTTCATACAGTTGTTGACCACGTGTATTTATTTTTTCTGTGAACACCCTGATAATAATATTCTGTGCCCATCTTTTCTTTGGGATTGTTCATCTTTTTATTAGATATTTTTTAAATGTTTTAAGCTAAGGAAATTAATCCTTTGATAAATGGGTTGTCATTTGCCATTTGATTTTGTTTTGATATTTTTTGCCAAGTTTTCATTTGTATGTATTCAATTTTATGGAGGTTTTTTTTTCCCCCTTCTTAAAAGGGGCTTACCCACTGCAAAATTATAAACAGAAATCTAGAAGACAATGGCACCTCAGCAATTATAGGCCCATTTTGTGTCCCTTATCTTTCTCCGACCTTGGCACTTGCTGCCTGCCCCTCCCTGAATCTTCTCTTCAGGAGACTCATAGAAGTGTTCCCTCTCCAACTTTCTCCATTCAGTCTTTTTTATGAAACTTGCCATCTTTCTAACAAAATGTTTTCCAGTCTTCCAAAAGTCATCTCCCTACTTGATAACCAGGAAAATCCCCTCTCCCTCTAGGATTTTGAGTGGATGTATTCCGGTTATGAATCCCTGTGTCTTCTGCTTAACCTCATCAGATAAGGTTTTTTTTTTCCAATGTCTCCACAGTTTGTAATGTGAAAACGTATGCATTTTTTCATTTTCTCAATAAAAACGATACAGACTTGTTTTTTCAAAAGGAATCTCCATCAAGATTCTAGCATGCCCACTACTTCAACTTTAACCCTAACTTGCAATGAGTTGAGAACCACTTTTCAGATAAACTTTATTTTTAAAAAAAAACATAAATAGAATGACATTTAAAGTTTAAAAAAATTGACTTGGAAAAACAATCTAGAAGCAATTTATTTTGAGCAACACATTCCTCCATAAGGACATATTTCAAACCTCATAACGCCCAACAAAAGCTGTTGAGGGAAGCCTGAAAATTACCCTTTACTTCTTTGTTCCTCTGTTCAGAATATTTCCATCCTTCCGTCCTTTTTTTTTTTTTCTTTTCTTTTAGTAGAAATATAGACCCCTCTCTATTCTTTCAACAATTTACTAAGGATAAGAGACAGCCTCTTCTAATCTTGGAAAGCTAAGTACTAAGCTTGGAAGAGAAAGGGTAATTGAAGACCAGGCAATCTCCAGTCTCAGGAAGCCGAATGGGACCAGCCAGGAAACCCACTTCTGCTATTAGAGTTACTAATAATTCTACTACTAACTGTAGTAATAACTGTACTACTTACTTCCAGGCGGCAATTTCAAATAGCTCTCCTGGGGCACTGTAACGCTGCCTGCAGGGGACAGAACTTCATCATCAGAGAGTTAATGAAACAAGGAGAAACAGTGGATCCCACAAAAAAGCAGTCCACCACTCAGCTTTTCCATCCTAACTCCACACACTCAAAGACTGGTTACCTGGTCACTTTACTGATGGTGGGATGGGTGAGCCAGGGAGAGGGCAAGACACCTCTTTCTTTCAAAGAGAAGGAGATCAGTATCCGAAGACATTACCAGACTAGAAACTCAAAGGTTGGGACTATGACTTACACAATCTTATATTCCTAGTTCCTGGCATTTAGTAGGTCCTCCATAAGTGTTTAATAAATGAATGAAATAAGCCAACCAGGGTTTTTCATGAGGCTGCAGTCACCTGTAGGCTTGACTGGGGTTGGAGGATCTGCTTCTAAAAAGTCACACGCACATCTTGAGTGAGGAAGAAGCCTCATTTCCTTGCCAAGTGGGCCTCTCCAGGAGGTTACCTGTGTGTCCTCATGATATGGCAGCTGGTTCCCCCAGAGCGAGTGATTCAAGAGGGGCGAGATAGATACAAAACCCAAGCCTTGAAATGTCTTTTATAACAGAGCCTTGAAAGTGACACACCACCACTTCTGCTGTGTTTACTGCTCACACAGACAACCCAAATACAATGTTGGGAGGGGACTACACATGAGCATGAATCTAGGAGGTGAGATCACTGTGGGCCATCTTGGAGGCTGGTTACCACAATGTATCACTAACAAAAAGAACCCAGATAATTCAACCACGGCAATGCATTTTATTACTTGCAATTACTATTTTGTACAGTATGAACCATGCCTTTTATTTTCTGATGTTTTGACATCTTGGGGCCTTGCTGACCCTGTAGGGAATGCCCTTCCCAGGGTTAGCTAATTCCTAAGGTTAGCAAACAACCTGCCTGGGAGTGTGCCTTTCATTACACACCAATCCAGAGTCAGTACCTAACCAGCTCCTTTATGGCATTATCCAGCTGCCCTAATTACCCATGGCCTGATATGAGACAACTAGTGACAGCCCTTTGTCCCAGAGCCCACCAAAATTATTCAAATTAGCCAATCCCAAGCCTATTCACTCTGACTTGCCTGTTCCTTCTTGCAAAAACCACCCTAGAGGCTCTTGCACACATTTTCCCCTCACTCTCTCTGACTCCTGATTGACCCGGGTGCTTCCCTATGCCATGCTTCCTACTTCTAGTGACTTCTGAGTATAACAAACTTCCCTCATGACAGTCATCTCCATGTCTGTGTGTCTTACCATAACTGATTAAAACAAATCTCGATACTCTTAAAATGTACACCTATTCAAAGAGCATTTTAGGCCTTTTTTAGATTGGAGGCATCCAAGCCATGATGAAGAATACCTAGCTTCATCAGCGCTTCCTATTTGACCTCATGTCCAATTTCATTTTCTTCCTATACTGAATCACATATCCCTAGAAGCTAATCAGCTTCTGCTCAAAGTCAGCATGAAGTTTCTGACAAATTGGTTCACACCTTAATGATTAGTCCTGTGATCTGCATGAAATGGTCACACTAGACCTCTCACTACGTTAAGAAATTCTTCCATTTATTCCAAAGGATGGAACAGTTTCCCCATCATTCATATACCTTGCTTGGTGTTTGACAGGCAAACCTTTCACACCAATCTCAGCATGTCAGTAAAATTTCAATTACTAGTGTGGATCTTTCTCTCTTTAGTTCTAAGCAGCACTTAGTTGCTGCTTTGCAAAAAATACAGCCTCACGTTCATTCCTCCAATGGCAAACCTTTGCTTCACTAATACCGAAATGAACCCCACTGCTCTGCTTCTGTACTTTTCTGAGTACAAAATAACCTTTCATTGTAATATCAAATCACAGTGCACTCTTTTGGAAGACATCTTACACAGCACATACATTTAACATATGTGGCACCAATAATGCATATTACTTGACAGAAGTGATGACAATATGAAGAGCATGCTCAACGTGCACATGCACAGGTGGTGACAGCAGTGACATCACAACTGCTGCCTGGCTGACACTCACAAGATGCCAATTAGATACACTCCGATTTTGAAAAATGCATCCCAGAACTGATGCAGTGAGGTAAATACCTTCCCATGTAAGGTGCTTAGCAGAGCTTCTGGTCCATGGTAAGCCCTTACTAAATGCGAATGATCAAAAACAACAACAGGGCTTCCCTGGTGGCACAGTAGTTGAGAATCCGCCTGCCAATGTAGGGGACACAGGTTCGTGCCCTGGTCCGGGAGGATCCCACACGCCGCGGAGTGGCTAGGCCCATGAGCCATGGCCACTGGGCCTGCGCGTCCGGAACCTGTGCCCCGCAATGGGAGAGGCCACAACAGTGAGAGGCCTGCATACCGCAAAAAACAACAACAACAACAAACTCGTGGCAAATGAAGCTCCCTCTGTCCAATGTGTCTGGCTGCAAAGAGGGTTAGGGATGTTCTGATCTTCTCAGACCTGGGTAAATGGGGACAGAGGTAATGCCACCAGTCTCCTGTGGGTGATCAGGGCTGGATCTGGAGAAGAGCAAGCTCATGTTGCTTGGTCACCAAGGAAAGGAGTGTTTACTTAATGCTCATTTAGTGCTCGCATCAACCCTGCAAATGAGAAATTATCCCCATTTTAGAGGAGGATAAACTGAGACTTCGGTCAAGTTCTTATTATCAACCCTAGGGCTACAAAGCTAGTAGCACAGACCTCATTTGCAAGCCCGATCTGTTCTCATAATTCTATCAGAGCATGCTCTGTAAAGAATCTGAGTCCTGGACTTCCCTGGCGGTCTAGTGGTTAAGACTTCACCTTCCAGCGCAGGGGGTGCAGGTTCGATCCCTGGTCTGGGAACTAAGATTCCCACATGCCCCGTGGCCAAAAAACCAAAACATAAAACAGAGGCAATATTGTAACAAATTCAATAAAGACTAAAAATGGTCCACATCAAAAAAATCTTAAAAAAAAAAAAGAATCTGAGTCCTACTATGCATCTCTCTGCTTCCTACATTGTTTCTGCCTCTGATAATCAAATGCTGTACGATGGAGAGAGCCTTCAGAATTTTTTTTTTTAAACAACAGAGGGTAATAGCTATAAAGGGTATACACTGAGCAGATTAATGTTGTAAACAAAATTACCCCCAGAACATCAAAACCACTTAATACGCTCCATTGCTTTGGAAGCACACACCACAGAGAACCATTATGCTGATTACCAATAATTATAATCTACTCATTAAGGAAAGTCCCTAAGGGCTTCTACAAAGGAACACTTCATGGCTGACATGGAGTTACTCTGTGTACTTGAAAATAATGAAGCTACCGTTCTTTTAAAAATTATCTAATTTAGGCTTTTCACTGGTATATGTGCTTCTCTGTAAGGACTCTAAATGAAAGAGGTTCTGCTAAATTTAAATGGAAGTTTTCTCTCAAAGGTCCAGAGCAGCTTCAAACTAATTGTTGACATGCCAGCTCCCTGCCAAGCAGGGCTGAGAGGACAGAGGTATTTAATCTGAAAGGTATATCCCCTGAAGTCTCTGCTTTTCTTAAACGTTTTGGTTTCAAAGAACTTGTTTCTCCAAAGATTCCTGAGATTTACTGGATGAACATTTGTGGAGAGAAGACACTAGGATTTACTTAAAGCAGCTTTAAATCCTTTAGAAACAAAGTTAATGTAAACACATAGGGCTTGAGAACTAATTATGGGTCAAGTACTCAGTGGGCTGAGTGCTTTACCTCCCATTTTAACTATAATCCTTTTAGGTACAAGAAACAGCCAGGCCAGCTCAGGGATGCCTGCACAGGAGAGCCAGAAATCTTACAGAAATCCAAGACTAGGAATCATAATTGGGCCTCACAGACACTGGAACTGAATCTAAGAAGGTCCCCAGACAGCAGGAATTTCATGACTCTTTCCACAGGCAACCTGCCTTTCTCTTTGCATCTATTAATTTGCTTTCAACTGCAAGAAACAGAAAATCTAATTCAAAGTGGCCTAAATAGTAAGGAAATTTACTGCCTCACCAAACTGGAAATCCATATGTAGGGTGGGTTTCAGGGTTGGGTCTGAATCAGCCAACTGTGTCATCTATGATTCAGGTTCTTTCCTCTTCATTTTCCCATCCAGAAGGCCAGCTTCATCCTAAGGCTGATTCTTACTGAATATGATCATAGGGTGTTGCATGGTGAGAATATGGGCTACATGTTTCCTCACTAACATATTCTAAAGAGAAATGTTTCCCCAGAAGCCCCAGAAACCTTTATCTCATGGTATCATTGACCTGAACTAAGTCACATGATATTCCTAAACTAACCCCTTATGCTGACTGGTCTTAGTCTAGTTCTAGTCACTAGCAAGGAGTATGGGACTACCATGATTGGTTTAGACTGCTCAGGGCACATCCCTAGAGTGAAGTCATATATGTGGGGGATGGAAAAAAGAAAAACTGAGAATAATTCCTAAGTTTTTGCCTCTAGTAAATGGGTAGACACTGAAGTCATTTGGGAAATCTTGGAGGAAAAACAGGTTGGAGGTGGAGGTGAGAATCAAGAGCATTGCTCTGAATATGCTAGCTCTGAAATGCCTGTTAGATCTCCAAATGAAGAGGCCACATAAGCCATGGGATATATGAATTTGGCGTTCAAGGAAGGGGTCAGGGCCAGAATTATCATTTCGAGAATCATCGGCTTATACCTAGAATTTAAAACCATGGAATGGATGAAATCAACTTAAGAAAGAATATATAGAGAAAAAGAGGTGAAGATCCAAAGCCAAGGGCTAGGCACTGCAACATCTAAAGATAGAGCAGAGTAGCAGCCTACAAGCAGGACCAAGAAGCAACAATTAAGGACTTCCCTGGTGGCGCAGTGGTTAAGAATCCACCTGCCAGTGCAAGGGACACGGGTTCGAGCCCTGGTGCGGGAAGATCCCACATGCCACACAGCAACTAAGCCCGTGCACCCCAACTACTGAGCCCGCAAGCCACAACTACTGAAGCCCGCGTGCCTAGAGCCCGTGCTCTGCAACAAGAGAAACCACCGCAATGAGAAACCTGCCACACTACAACAAAGAGTAGCCCCTGCTCACCACAACTAGAGAAAGCCCACGCATAGGAACAAAGACCCAATGCAACCAAAAATAAATAAATAAAAATTTAAAAAACAAAAAAAAGCAACAATTAGTAAGACAGGAAGAAAACCAAAAATACGTACTATCCTAGAAACCAAGTGTTTCTTGATATACAGAGAAATCAATTATGCCTAATGTCGGGAGGCTTCCTAAGAGAGGGACAAGAGGTGAGCACTGTATTAGCAACATGGAATCACTGGTGACTCAGACAAGGGCAGCTTCAGTGGAGTAATGGGGACAGAAATCTATTAGAGTGGGTTGAGGAAAAAAGTGGAGAAGTGAAAACATGTACAACCCTTCTGAGAAGTTTATCTGTGAAGGTCCCAGAGAAATGAGCAGTAACTAAAGGGGGAAATGGGGGCCATAGCAGAGTTTTTAAAGAAGAAACATCCTCGAACATATCTTTATGTTAATGGGAATGACCTAACAAGAGAAAGATGGAGGAGAGAGAAAATAATTGCAAGAGCAAAGACCTTGAGAAGTCAAAAGGAGACAGGATTCAGTGAAGAGGTGGAGGGGTTGGCCTTTTATATTTATTATATAAATTATGAAATTTATATTTCATTCAGGAGGAAAGGCAGAGAATGGGCAGAGAATGGGCATAGAGGCAAGTCACATGGTTGACATGGTAAAGGAAAGATAAGGAATTCCCACCTGATCTTTTCTATTTCTGCCATGAAGTAGGTGGCAAGGTGATCAGTGAGAAATCAAAGAAGGGGCTTTAAAGAGAAATGAAGACGTGAAACGAAGAAATGAAAACAGCAATTTCAGGGAGTGGGAAATTAGACAAGAAAAGTATGAGGATTGCTCAGCAGTTAGAGGTGATGAAAAGATCTAAGATATGACCAAGGGAATGCATGACTAAGGTGGAGGGAAGTGTAAATTAAGCCTCAGAAAGGCTAGGAAATTGGCCCACTGGTCACACAGCTAATGAGCAGAAGAGCCAGGATTCATAGTGAGGCCCGAGTAACTCTACACTCTGTGCTCTTTCTGCTCTGCCAAGTCTTCAGGTACAATCACGCAACCTGGTACAAAGAAAAAGCTACAGGTAAAGGGCTTCTACCAAGAAAGTGAACTCACTCAGCTCCACAAACATGTGACAGCTTTGGGACCCTGATTTCCTCATGACTTACATAGAATCTGGGAGAATGCTTCAGTATTTCATCCATCCAGATGGCCAGTGATAGTGTTTAAGCTCTCCCTTTGGATTACCACTGACTTGTCTGGCCTATCTCTACTCCCTCCAAGCCACCTTCCAGACCGCTGAAAATTATCTTTGTGAAATTCATACTATGCCTTCCATTGCATAACACCCTAGCACCGTGCACAAGATTTCTCTTCGTGACTCAGTCCTGTTGCCCTGGGCCCCCCACACATCTTGTGCTGTAGCCATTAGATTATTCACCGTTTCACAACCGTGACAGCCCTACTGATGCTTCCATGCCATTGCACATGCTGGATCTCTCCTTGAAATGTCCTCTGCCCTGGTTCACATGACAGATTCCCATTTACCCTGTTTCAGTGTCCCTTCCCCAGTATAGCCTTCCTTATCTGCCTCTCCTTCAGCCCCCTCCACTGTTCCCAGATATACACTATTGGGGCTTTTACCATTTTGTATTATAATTCTATTTGCCTATTTCTCTCCTCACCCTCAACACCTTGGCACAGCATCTACCTGACACACAGTAGGTGCTCAAATCTTATGTTGAATGCTGAATGAGAATTAATTTAGCTGTTCGAAGTTGAAGATTATGAAATAAGCTGAACTGTTTTTGGTGGGGCTCAGCATCTCATATCACATTTATTATGTTCCCAAGGGAAGTCAGTACCTAGACAGTAGAGGGATATAGGATCCAGCTGTCTGCATCCATGGCTCCTTTCCCAGCCTGCTCTGAAAGCTACTTGCTCTGAAAGCTATCTTCAAAGTCAGAGGCTACTAAACAAGCTTACTACATAAATGGTGGGCACAGTATGAAGATGAAACATAAACATCCTGACAAGCCCTGCGGAGGAGGCTGAGAAAGTGACAGAAGGATGCTGACTGGTGGCTGGCAGGTGTTTGTAGGAGAGCAGTGATGGCTCAGCCGTCCAGGAACAACCTGTCTGATCTCTTTAGGGACACCTGGAGCTTGCCAGCTCCCACTACCCAAATTACAGTAAGTGCTGCACAGTGTTTGTTTCTGCTGTGGCAGTGAGAACCGCTCACTCTTCCACCTGCACAACGCAGATGGTGCAGATGGGAGCGTGCTTCCACACGAGGATGTGCAATTATGCCCAGTTCCTCCAGCTGTAACAATTACCAGGAGAACACCCGAGGGAAGGAAACAATCCCGGCAGATAGCTGTCTTCCACGCTGGCACACACCACTTAGTCCTCCCAAGAGCAGCTGCTGGATCTATGGCCTCTAGTCCCTTTCACAGTCCTTCTTGGAACTCATGTATTTGAAAAACATTTGGTGAGATCAGAACATAAGGCAGTCATTAAACAGGATATATTTAAGTAAGAAAATACCAAGGCTTTATTTTTTTTTTCTTATAAAGACAGCCCTGCTATTGGCTAAGTGGAAAGATGGACACACTTCTCATGAGTAAACAAGATTTACCTGCTTCAGGCTGCATACCATAATGCCAAAGAAGTGACATGAAGGAGGCAGAGGTGTAATGCTCTCATCTTCATAGCAATAAAATGCAAAATAAAAAAAACTTACATGGACTTAATTAATGCTGGGCATTCCCACAGGGAAAAGGCAAGAGGACTTTAAGTCAATCGGTAGTTGTACCGTGTACGACAAAAAAATTCCGTCAGGCTGAGCCACCTGGCTCTCCCCATCTGAGGTATACAGTCTGGAACCGACAAGGCTGAGAGTCAGGAGCTTCTGCTTTACAGTCCACTGAGATATGAAGGAGGCAGAGTCTTGGAAGACCGGATGACCCACTCTGGTGAGGCACCTACGTGCAGCAGTGTCGCATATGGAAGTTGACAACATACTCAGCGTTAGTCCTCTGCACAGAGATAGCAAAAGGCTCGAAAGGGTGGAATGTGAAGGCAACAAGGCGTCGCACCGTGTGGTTGATGGGACGGCCCAGTAAGCCTGCCTGAATCTCAAACTTGAGCAGACCAGAGTCCCGGGCATAGAACCTAAACAGAACAAGAGAGAAGGAGAGGATGGGACAGATACTGACCACCGTCTTGAAACCTGAACAGCAGGAAAATGTGCCAACTCGTTATTTAACCTCACTGATGACACCTCCTCTAAGAGCAGCCCCAGGTTATTGGAACTGCAAAATCACCTTTGTCTGATCAGCTCATTTTACGGGCAGGGTGATTATGAACTTCCCTGTGCTGTCCTGAGTCACTGGGTCATTTCTCTTTCCCAAGATGATCCTTAGTTACAGCCTTAACTACAGCCTCCCCTTTTCCAGTAGCTACCTGCCCAAGATTGCCTAGGCCAGGACTGGAAATGAAATGTGAGCCACGTATGTTATTTTAAATTTTCAGGTAGCCACATTAAACAAGTAAAAGGTGAAATTAATTTTAATAATATTTTATTTAACCCAATATTGGTATCTAAAATATTATCATTTTAACCTATAATCAATATAAAAGATACTAAAAAAAAATTTTTTTTTGTACTAAGCCTTTGAAATCTGATGTGTGTTGACACTTGATCACATCTCAACTTGGACTAGTCACATGTTAGTGATGTCAGTGCTCAACAGCTACATGAGGCTAGTAGCTACTATAGAACAGTGCAGATCTAGGCCTATATTTGAGTTTTTCACTTTTAAGAATAAATTCCTTTAGAAGGTTCTTCTTTTTCACACATAAATACAAAATACTAAGTAGTTTTTACTTTTTCATCTAACACAGTAAGAATAAAGATGCTTCCATCCATCCCAATACTTAAATAAATGCCTTTTTCCCACATGCAAAATAAGTGCCCTGTGAACTTGGGAACTAGAGATGATCAGCAGCGTTGGGGCTGAATTGGGGGAAGTTCTAGAAAATAAAGTGCTCTGAAATAAAGAGTTCTATAATTTCCCTTTTGGGAAGCAAATATATACTAGACGTAAAGATATTCATACCCCTTGACTCAACAACCCCATTTCTAAGAACTTATATCCTCAGAATTTAATTTAAATGCAGTAAATAGTGACATGAATAAAGATGCCTACTACAGCATTAGCTCTAATGTAAAAATGCAGAGAAAATAATGCTCAGTAATAGGGGAATAGTTAAATCAATTATGGTACACCTACTTGATGGAATAATATGCCACCATTAGGACTGTAACTGTGAGGACTATGTAACAATATGGAAAATGTTTATTAAATAAAAGCAGGCTACAAAGTATTACGCCAACCATGATTACAACTGTGTAAACGTAAACATGCACACTGGCAAAGACTAGAATGGAATATACAATAAGTGTTAGAGTAATGGCATTACCTCTACAAATGACTTTTATATCCTTACATTTCTCATTTTAAATTAAAAATAAAGAATTACAAGAAAAATCTTTTAAGTCAGGGTCAATGGCATTTCCAGATTTGTTTAATCTTTTCAAATCAGAAAGGCAGGGAAGTAAAAAAGGAGAGAAATGTATCTCGTGCTTCGTGACAATATCAAATGAGGCCAATTATCTGCTTTCATGTGTGAAAAACACATTCACCTTACCCACATAGTCCCCAGCACACAAAGGGCTTATAATTTAAAGTGAGCTGTTTGAGCTCCTAAATCTAACTACCAGTTTACAGGAAATATGGGGGAATGAGAAAGGCAGTAAATACGCCAAAGATGCAATGAGCAAAATCTAGAATGTGGTGAATACTACCGGACGAACAACCTGGTTTCTTCAACAATTTCACTGCAAAGAAAGTAAGAGGAAAGCAGAGCCCATAGAATAAAAAAGACTTAAGAGGATAGCAACCAAATACAGCATACACACCTTGTTTAGATCCTGACTGGAACAAACTGTAAAAAGACTATGCACAAGACAATAGGGAAATGTGAAAACTCACCAGATATCGATGATCTTAATATATTTTTGTTAATTTTCATAAGATGGAATAATGGTATTAAGGTTGTATGTTTTTAAGTCCTTACTTTTTAGAAATTCATACTGAAATATTTATAAGTGAAATGCTATGACACCTGGGATGTGATGGTCCAGGGTGGCAGTTGGGAGGGGAGAAGTGGTGGTGGAAAGAGATGAAACAACACTGACCATGAAGTGATAACTGTTGAAGCGGGGTGATGGGTACAGGGAGGTTCATTATACTCCTCTACTTTAATATGTTTAAAAATTTCCATAGGGCTTCCCTGGTGGCGCAGTGGTTGAGAGTCCGCCTGCCGATGCAGGGGACACGGGTTTGTGCCCCGGTCCGGGAAGATCCCACATGCCGCAGAGCGGCTGGGCCCGTGAGCCATGGCCACTGAGCCTGCAAGTCCAGAGCCTGTGCTCCACAATGGGAGAGGCCACGATAGTGCAAAAAAAAAAAAAAATTTCCATAATAAAAAAAATTTTTAACTGGCTTTTGGAACCTGACTGCAATTTCTCAAAGCAAATATTACAAATGGTGAATAAGTGTTCAGAGTATGTTACACAAGCCTATTTAATACACAATGAAGCTGGATTATGAAATACTATCTACCACTATTTCTATGTGAAAAAGACCTTCCAAAATCCAGCTCAGGGCTCCAGGAACACACCTCCCTTGAAATAACCCCACTAGTGGCAGTGGTGCCAGTTCCTCTCCCTAGTACCTACTATAGCACACAGAACCACCCGAGCTCCCGGCACAGACAAGCGGGTCTGTGAATTGGACATACGTGAGGAAGGCACTGCTTACAGGAGGTTAGTTTCAAGGTTCTAGCAATAATACAGTGATCTGCATTCCAAAATTCTTCCAAGTGAGGAAGCATGAGTTTCTCCAAAATCTGTCTGTTTCCCAAACCATCTCTGCTATCGTTTCTATTAGGTAACATGAGAGGATAAAATAATTTGAGCTGGATAAAATTTAAGTCTCAATTATAAACACTATTAAGAAATGGTATTAGATTATTAAATTGAAAAGTATGGTTTCCTTCTCTGGATACCCTGAAAAGGGAACAACACTTATCTGAATTTGATGTTTTGATGAGAAGCAAAGAGCAGAACTAATTAATTTATGAGATTAGTGCCTGAATGATCAAAGTACCCACCACATTATAGAAATAGCCTACCCTCTGAATTCAACCCATGAGTACAAGTGGACAGAGTCACAGTGAAATGATGTTTAAGAAGTAGAGAAAGAGAAAGCAGGCCACCTCCTCAGGCAGTGTGCAGCTGAAGCAGGGATGGTATACCTGATAGGGTGATCTCCACAAGTCTTGGGCCGCTCCATGACTGACACCCACTTGTCATCATAGCTGAAGAGGGTCCGGGAAGATCCCACATGCCGCAGAGCGGCTGGGCCCGTGAGCCATGGCCACTGAGCCTGCAAGTCCAGAGCCTGTGCTCCACAATGGGAGAGGCCACGATAGTGCAAAAAAAAAAAAAAATTTCCATAATAAAAAAAATTTTTAACTGGCTTTTGGAACCTGACTGCAATTTCTCAAAGCAAATATTACAAATGGTGAATAAGTGTTCAGAGTATGTTACACAAGCCTATTTAATACACAATGAAGCTGGATTATGAAATACTATCTACCACTATTTCTATGTGAAAAAGACCTTCCAAAATCCAGCTCAGGGCTCCAGGAACACACCTCCCTTGAAATAACCCCACTAGTGGCAGTGGTGCCAGTTCCTCTCCCTAGTACCTACTATAGCACACAGAACCACCCGAGCTCCCGGCACAGACAAGCGGGTCTGTGAATTGGACATACGTGAGGAAGGCACTGCTTACAGGAGGTTAGTTTCAAGGTTCTAGCAATAATACAGTGATCTGCATTCCAAAATTCTTCCAAGTGAGGAAGCATGAGTTTCTCCAAAATCTGTCTGTTTCCCAAACCATCTCTGCTATCGTTTCTATTAGGTAACATGAGAGGATAAAATAATTTGAGCTGGATAAAATTTAAGTCTCAATTATAAACACTATTAAGAAATGGTATTAGATTATTAAATTGAAAAGTATGGTTTCCTTCTCTGGATACCCTGAAAAGGGAACAACACTTATCTGAATTTGATGTTTTGATGAGAAGCAAAGAGCAGAACTAATTAATTTATGAGATTAGTGCCTGAATGATCAAAGTACCCACCACATTATAGAAATAGCCTACCCTCTGAATTCAACCCATGAGTACAAGTGGACAGAGTCACAGTGAAATGATGTTTAAGAAGTAGAGAAAGAGAAAGCAGGCCACCTCCTCAGGCAGTGTGCAGCTGAAGCAGGGATGGTATACCTGATAGGGTGATCTCCACAAGTCTTGGGCCGCTCCATGACTGACACCCACTTGTCATCATAGCTGAAGAGAGACAAATCAAGGTAGGGGCTACCACTGTAAGACTGGGCGCTGATGGGGAGCTGACCCAGCAGCCGGCGTACTGCCTCCGTGTGCCCTCCATACTTGGCATTTACAATAGTGTCTTTAAACCTAAAATAAAGCACCAGTGAGGAAGGCTATGTTAGTGGCACACAAACTGCACTGGGTTTTAAATTGATAAACATATGTCTAAAAACAACTCATTCTGAAAACAAAATCTAGATATTGAATTCTGACACATCACAAATCTGCCTAGCTACAAATATTCTCAAAGAGCAAAAACAGCCGGGCGTGGTGGCGCGCGCCTGTAGTCCCAGCTACTCGGGAGGCTGAGGCAGGAGGATCGCTTGAGCCCAGGAGTTCTGGGCTGTAGTGCGCTATGCCGATTGGGTGTCCGCACTAAGTTCGGCATCAATATGGTGATCTCCCGGGAGCGGGGGACCACCAGGTTGCCTAAGGAGGGGTGAACCGGCCCAGGTCGGAAACGGAGCAGGTCAAAACTCCCGTGCTGATCAGTAGTGGGATCGCGCCTGTGAATAGCCACTGCACTCCAGCCTGGGCAACATAGCGAGACCCCGTCTCTAAAAAAAAAAAAAAAAAAAAGAGCAAAAATAGAACGAGAAATTGGGAACATTAAGTTACTTTAGAAAAGTTAGCAAATATTCTACAAAAGTTAACAACAGTATGACTAATCTATGACAAATATTTCTACTCAAACTTATTTCCTCCAAATAGCAGCCTTAGACTACATTAAAAAGGAGTTACACAGAGCAGAAAATCCTGAACAGACACAGCCTCTGACCCTTCTTGGGATCAGTTATAAGCCAACTTACATCAAACCTTTAGACAAATTACTCATTCTTTGTTTAAATAAAGTTTGGGAGCTAGCTACTTATACTTCTGCCAAAACTCCAGTATCTAGAAGAACAGTAACATGGATACAGAATCACCTATCTGACTTATCATTAATAATAACAATAGAGCAGTTATTTCTCACAATTATAATGAATACTAAATTTAATACCCTTTGACCAAGTATTTCTATTCTTCTGGAAATTTGCCCTAAGGAAGAAAAATCCCTGTGCACGTTCAATATAGCACTGTTTATGACAATGAAAAATTGAGAGAAAAATTAAAAACCTAATAGAAAACTATAATTTTCAAAGATTATATGGTAAAAGAGGAAATGTTTATCATAATGGTAAGTAAAAGAAGTAGGCTACAATCTGTATATATAGTATGATCAAAAACACACACAGGGGCTTCCCTGGTGGCGCAGTGGTTGAGAGTCCGACTGCCGATGCCGGGGACACAGGTTTGTGCCCCGGTCCGGGAAGATCCCACATGCCGCAGAGCGGCTAGGCCCGTGAGCCATGGCCGCTGAGCCTGCGCGTCCGGAGCCTGTGCTCCGCAACAGGAGAGGCCACAACAGTGAGAGGCCCGTATACCGCAAAAAACAAAAAACAAAAAAAACACACACACAAATTTATGCCTTAAAAAAAAAAAACTGGTGGAAATACATCAAAATGGTAATAGTTGTGTTTGCATAATGACATTTTAGATTTTTTTTTAACCTTCTTTTTCACTTTCCTATAGTTCCTTAGAAAATATGTCAACTGTTTATCAGCTTGATTTTTCTTTTATTCTCTATATTGAAGCATATCATATAGTTTAACAATCAAGGGGAAAATAATTTTTTTAGTCCAGGGGAGAAAATACGATATAACATCTCATCCCTGAAACTAATGGAATAAAAAACTTGAATGTTCAGGACTTCCTTGGTGGCGCAGTGGTAAAGAATCCGCCTGCCAATTCACAGGACACGGTTTCGAGCCCTGGTCCGGGAAGATCCCGCATGCTGCAGAGCAACTAAGCCTATGCGCCACAACTACTGAGCCTGCGCTCTACAGCCCACGAGCCACAACTACTGAACCCACATGCCACAACTACTGAAGCCCACGTGCCTAGAGCCTGTGCTCCACAACAGGAGAAGCCACTGCAATGAGAAGCCCATGCACTGCAATGAACAGTAGCCCCTGTTCGCCACAACTAGAGAAAGCCCACGCGCAGCAACAAAGACCCAACGCAGCAAAAGATAAATAAATAAATAAACAAACTTGAATGTTCGTAACTTTGATGAGACCAGAAAGATTGATTAGATGGGTTTTGATTTGTTTTCACTGCTAGCCTGCAGTGCTAGATGGACATTAACACTTCTCAGTTCCCCCAAAAGAAAGCCTAGTGTTAACACTGCTCTTCCATTATTTCTCTTGACAGTAATTTTCACAGCCTCAGTGTAAATCATAAAATTAAACCCTGGGCCACACAGAACTTCTTTCTTTCCCTTTCATTTGAGTTGATATCAAAGATCCTGGGCTCTTTGGTTTTCAGCCCTTTGTCAGTGAAGATCTAGTACTCCAACAATGCCTGACTCACTGGCTTCAAAAGGTGGCTTCGAATGATGAGGCTGGCCCACAGCTTCATGATGGCCACAAATCAAAGCCTCCGTGACAATCCACAGGCTGAAGCAGCTCCTATTCCCCAGCAGCACCCACCACCTCTACCCTCCAGGCTCCCCAACAACTAAAAGATGAAGCAGTGGGCTTCCCTGGTGGCGCAGTGGTTGAGAGTCCACCTGCCGATGCAGGGGACACGGGTTCGTGCCCCGGTCTGGGAAGATTCCACATGCCACGGAGCGGCTGGCCCCATGAGCCATGGCTGCTGAGCCTGTGCGTCTGGAGCCTGTGCTCCGCAATGGGAGAGGCCCGCATACGGCAAAAAAAAAAAAAAAAAAAAAAAAAAAAAAAAAAAAAAAAAAAAAAAAAGATGAAGCACTCATCCCTCTGATGTCTTCACCTGATTAACTCCTAGCTCACTGTCACTGTCCGACTATGCCTCTCCTAATTCACGATTTCAAAATTCTCAGAGATGATCCTTCCAACACCATGGCTTCCTAGTTCCTGGACTTCCTTTCTGCCTCAGCCACTCATTCCAATGGTCATATCCTCTATCTCACTCTTACCAATGACTGCACCCCCCTGTAACAGGGTGCAGCACCACAGACTCCAACTATCTTCTCTCCTTTTCCAGCTAACTCCCTCTACTCATCCCAGCTTCAACATCCTTCAGCCCCAATGGGACCTAAATTCCATTGACTCTACCAACTTTTTGCCATCCTATGCCTTCATCATGACCTCTTTTCCTTCCTTAGCCAGCTTAAATTTCACGATCATTAAAATCACAAAATTTATACCCATTAACTCACGTGGGCCCTTAATGCTGCAGGACACTCATGCTGCATTCCCACAGTCCAGCGAGTCTCCTACTCTCTTAGACGACTATTTCATCCCCCTCCTCCATGTTCATCCTCATGTAATGGCACTGCCTTCTTTGTAACTGACAAGTAGAAGAAATGAGAAGAAAACTTTTTAAAGCTCCCATCAGCACATCTGTACCTATTTAACTGTATGTGCTGCCCTAGAAGGCTAATCCATCCACTTGGGCACTAGGTTCTATCCTCTGACCTCATATACTTAACCAATTCTGCCTCCACCCCAACTTTTCCCAACCCATCAGTTTCCTCCTATGTACAGATCAGTCCCATCTGGAAACATGCCATTTCCCCCTCCCATTTAAAAAATAATATCAATAAAAGCAGAAACTTAACACCACTTGACCCACCAGCTAACGCACCATTTTTCAGCTCTCCTTTACAGTAAAACTCCTCAAAGCACTTTTTCGTACTGTCTCTTCTCCTCCCATTCTTTCTTAAACCCACCCCAAAGAGGCTTTCACGCCCACCATCTCACTGAAACAACTCTCATCAATGTCTCCAGTGATCTCCATGTTGATGACTCTAAGCGCTGATTATCAGTCCTTACTGTACTTGACCTGTCAGGAGGATCTGACACTCCTTCCTCGGGGAAACTATTAGACCTCTCCACTTACAGAACTTCTGATCTTCTCGCCTAAACCTGCTCCACCCACAAGCTTCACCATCAGAGTTTAATGATAACACTCTCTTAACAAGTTGACTGGGCCAAAAATGTTAGAATCATCTTTGACTTTGCTCTTTCACAGCCCATATCCCATCCTCCACTAATCTTTTGGGCTCTATCTTCAAAATACATTGAGAATACAATTACTTACCACCCCCAATGTTATAACCCTGATCCAAGCCACCATTATTCAACCAACAAATTATTACTGATAGCCTAGAATGGGCAAGGCACTCTTCTAGGTGCTTAGGATACTATAAATGAGCACAAAAGAACTTAAATCCTAGTGTCAGGAAACAAAAGGTAGCAATTTTATTTATTGGATCATTGCAATGGTCTACTAACTTCTACCGTATCCCCCTATGGTCTATTCTTATTTATTTATTTTGCGGCACACAGGCCTCTCACTGTTGTGGCCTCTCCCGTTGTGGAGCACAGGCTCCAGACGCGCAGGCTCAGCGGCCGTGGCTCACAGGCCTAGCTGCTCCAAAACAGCAGCCAGAGTGATCCTGTTAAAACACATGTGAGACCACATCACTCCTCTGCTCAAACACTACAAAATCTCATCTACACTTAAAGCCAAAGCCTTAGAATGGTCTTATGTGTCTGGTCCTGTCTCAGACCACATCTCTAACTACTCTGCCTCTTGCTTACTCCAGCCCAGCCACCCTGACCTCCCTGGTGTTCCTCAAACGCATGAGATCCACCTCTGGACCTTTAGATTTAATATTCCCTTTGCTTGGTATATTCTTCCCCCTGATATCCACATGGCTTGCTCCCTGACCTCCTTCAAAAGCTTTATTCAAATATCACCCTGTCGGTGAGGCCTACGCTAACAACCCCACTAGAACAGAACTGACAATCTCTTCCTAATACCCTCAAACCCATCAGATATTCTAATAATTTTAACATTTTATTGGATACATCCCCCTTGGAAACCTCCCCGCTCCTGCTTCCACCTAGTCCAACTGGTGGCCTGTCATCCTGGAACTTCCCTTTACCATCATCCTCAGAATTCTCTGTGCTTCTTTCCACTGTTAAGACTCTATTCCCTGTACCATTCTCTTGTGGTTTACTGGGAAAAATACATATTCCAGAGGCTTCCATAGAAAAGGAACATGCAAGGTAATTTTTTGAGACCTTACGTGTCTGAAAATGTCTTTGTTACACCCTATTATCTGGATGTAGAATTGTAGTTTGGAAATCATTTTTTTCACAGAATTCTGAGGATATATAATTGTATTGGATTCAAGCTTTCAGTATTATTATTAAGACTGATACCATTAATGACTTAAATTTTTTTTTAAAGCTTAATTTTTTTTTTTTTTGAGTCATCAGTTCTTTATTATTTTTTCTTTTTGCAGTACGCAGGCCTCTCACTGTTGCAGCCTCTCCCGTTGCGGAGCACAGGCTCCGGACGCGCAGGCCCAGCGGCCATGGCCCACGGGCCCAGCCGCGCCACGGCACGCAGGATCCTCCCGGACCGGGGCACGAACCCATGTACCCTGCATCGGCAGGTGGACTCGCAACCACTGCGCCACCAGGGAAGCCCTAATGGCTTAATTTTTTACATATAAAATGTACATGTTCTTTCTGAAAGTTTTTACAATTTTCTCTTTATCCCCAGTGTTCTAAAATTTCATGATGATATGGCTCAGTATGGGTTTTTTATTTATTGACTGTACTGGTTACTTGATGGAGCCGTGATGTGCTAATAAGTTGAATAATTATTTCTCTGAAGGGAAAAAAGCCGTGATTTGCAGTGCCTGCCAATTTCTGTGGTGTAAATCCTCCTGCTGTGGTCAATTTCAAGGTACCAAAGTGACATCACTGAATGCAGAGTTGTCAAGAGATGAGCAGTAGCACATCACTATATAATATTTTTACCAGATAAAATAGATACAAATAACCTCAAGAGTACGACAGTAAAATAATTATGAATTAATAATTAGAAAATTTTTTTTTTTTTTTGCAATATGATGATATGGCTCAGTATGGGTTTTTTATTTATTGACTGTACTGGTTACTTGATGGAGCCGTGATGTGCTAATAAGTTGAATAATTATTTCTCTGAAGGGAAAAAAGCCGTGATTTGCAGTGCCTGCCAATTTCTGTGGTGTAAATCCTCCTGCTGTGGTCAATTTCAAGGTACCAAAGTGACATCACTGAATGCAGAGTTGTCAAGAGATGAGCAGTAGCACATCACTATATAATATTTTTACCAGATAAAATAGATACAAATAACCTCAAGAGTACGACAGTAAAATAATTATGAATTAATAATTAAAAAATTTTTTTTTTTTTTTTTGCAATACACGGGCCTCTCACTGCTGTGGCCTCTCCCGTTGCAGTGCACAGGCTCTGGACGCGCAGGCTCAGTAGCCATGGCTCACGGGCCTAGCCACTCCGCGACATGTGGGATCCTCCCAGACCGGGGCATGAACCCGTATCCCCTGCATCAGCAGGCAGACTCTCAACCACTGCGGCACCAGGGAAGCCCAAAAATAATTAATTTTTAATAATGGCTGTGTTTAACAGCTTACAGAAACTCCTGAAACTTTAACAGTTGGCTCTCACAAGCCAGAATAAGCCAGCTCCAGCACACCACTGGATGGTCCTTGCCAATCTGGGAGAGAGAGAGAGAGAGAGAGAGAGAGAGAGAGAGTATTTGCACGTCTTGCAGGACCTCAGGTCTCCAACTAAGGATTGAACCTGGGCCACAGCAGTGAAAGCCTGGAATCCTAACCACTAGACCACCAGGGAATGCCCATGGAAATGTATATTTTTCAGTACTAGAAAACTGTTTAGGGTCTTCCCTGGTGGCGCAGTGGTTAAGAAACTGCCTGCCAATGCAGGGGACATGGGTTCAATCCCTGGTCCGGGAAGATCCCACATGCCGCAGACCAACTAAGCCCGTGCACCACAGCTACTGAGCCTGTGCTCTAGAGCCTGCAAGCCACAATTACTGAGCCCGCCAGACTGGAGCCTGTGCTCTGCAACAAGAGAAGCCACCGCAATGAGAAGCCCTTGCACCACAATGAAGAGTAGCCACCGCTCACTGCAAGTAGAGAAAGCTCACACACAGCAGAGAAGACCCAACACAGCCAAAAATAAAAATATATAGATTAGCGGGCTTCCCTGGTGGCGCAGTGGTTGAGAGTCGGCCTGCCGATGCAGGGGACATGGGTTCGTGCCCCGGTCCGGGAAGATCCCACATGCCGCGGAGCAGCTGGGCCCATGAGCCATGGCCACTGAGCTTGTGCGTCCGGAGCCTGTGCTCTGCAGTGGGAGAGGCCGCGGCTGTGAAAGGCCCACGTACGGCAAAAAAATATAGATATATAGATATATATAGATTAAAAAGAAAAAAGGAAAAAGAAAACTGTCTACATTATTTCCTCCCCTTCATTTTTCTACTGCTCCTTCTGAAATTAGCCAGATATTGGACCTCCTGAGAAAATCCTCTAAATTTTTATCACCTCTCTCCCATTTTCCTACTCATCTTTTTATTCTACTTTCTGGGAGAGCTCCTAAACTATATCTAACAAAGTTTAAATTTCTAAAGCATCTCACTTAGCATTACTGTTCTAGGAATGTTCCTGTTTTTATAGTTTAAATTATTTCAGTGACTACCATGTTGTTTCTTTATTTTTTATACTGTTTGTTTTATTTGGTCTCTATCTTTTAAGATAAAGGCTTTGTTTAAGTGACTCATGGTCCCTGATGTCCATTTTTTTCTTAAACATTTATTCTAACCTAAAATAGAATCCATTTTCATTTATTTTTACCAAAAGTTTATTGAAAACTGTAAAACTGAGCATTCAAATCCATGTGTTCACAAGAAATAAAAAATAATTTTTATTTATATGTACACTATATTTTCAATGCAGCAAAGTATGATAAGATGATTAATAAAATGTTATTAGGACACAATTCTCTGGGGGAGATAGAACAGACATATGAATTTGAAAAGAAAAAGAAATATAAAATTTCAAACAGTACAGGAATAACTTGCTCTGTATGTTTTTGTTCTTCTTTTGGCCGCGCCATGCGGCATGCGGGATCTTAGTTCCCTGACCAGAGATCAAACCCCCGCCCTTTGCAGTGGGAGCACAGTCTTAACCACTGGACCACCAGGGAAGTCTGTACTTGTTCTGTACTTTTTATGTGAAATAGAATACTAAATTACTATGGTATTAGATTCCCTTGGATATATTTAAAACGGCATATAACATTGGCTACCTTCAACTTAGCCAATGTTATATGCCAATTATATCTTGTAATGCTTTTTTAAAAACTGTCAATGTTTAATACATTGAAAATTGCATCCTTTGCAACTATTTAAATTTAACAGTAAAAAGTTTAAAGATTAACTCTATAATTGATGCATGAGGGTATCTACAGTTTTTCAAAATCTTTGCTGGTATGAAGCAAAATTTTGAAGATAACAAAGCTAGAATGCCACCTTTCTCTTTAACCTTTTATTTTCTCTTCCAGAGCTTCCTACAATTTCACTTAATTATAGGTAGGTACATTGTGAAATAAATTTTCAGAAAACATAGCTTCCTCTAATTCCAGATGACATTATTCATTCAACAAATATCTAACATGCTCCTCCCACATGAAAGACACTGGCCTAGGTGCTGTGGATATGGCAGTGTATATAACAGACAAAAATCCCTGCCCTCATGGAGCTTACCTTCTAGTGACTTCTTCGATGTTTTAACTGAGTGTACTCAGTTTTTGTTACTAGTCAATAAAAATCTGCTTAATTTTAAAGCTAATTTTAAAAGACAACAATTCATTTCAAAATGAAAAAAGCAAGATCTGATCCATGTTCTGCTTCCAAAAATCCTTCTATACTGAATAGAGATGCTAGTAAGGCAGAAAATTTGTGTGAACCAGAGAAAAAAAGGCATGTTTAGTTGTCTGAAAATCAATATCCATCTATTTTTAATCAATTACTGTCCTTCTGTATAAATACAATGCCACTGAATTAGGTGTCTGCTTTCCTTGTTTTTCCCAGTGGCAGTAATGCTTATTCTGATTCATCCACTCACTCTGGTCTGATCTATATTGGAACCTAAAGCAGATATTTTCCATAACTGGCTAAGGTTGGGGAAGCAATTTAGGTATGTGGAATGTGACGAGGCACTGACTGACTAGAGTAGAATTGAGCCCTTGGTCCAAAATAACTAGTCATTTCACAATAACGTATTCAGATAATTATGAGCAGCTCTGGTTCATAACAGGTGGGTATCAATTTAGGGTGACCTAGGTGTTTTAAGAGGGGCCTCCAAGTATCTCTTCTTCAGGTTGGTCAGTTTCCCTGAGGAATTTATCTCTAATCTCCTGCCTGGGGAGTATAAGCTTGGATGCCATAACTGATAAGAGGGATAGGAGTCTTCCCCAACAGTATGACAATTTTCACTTAATTCTTGTTTTAAGCATGACATGTCTCATCCCTACTCTCAGCCATGCCTCATGAACATGAAACCAGAGCCTGCACAGTGCAATTTCTCCAGAGAATAAACCTCTAGCCTTTTGATGAGGTGGGGAAGAGACAGTCATTTGGCAGTGTAGGCTTAAAGAAAGGAGCTAGAGCATCTGATTGCTCCTTTTAAGAATGTCATCCAGGGCTTCCCTGGTGGCGCAGTGGTTGAGAGTCTGCCTGCCAATGCAGGGGACACAGGTTCGAGCCCTGGTCTGGGAAGATCCCACATGCCATGGAGCGACTGGGCCCGTGAGCCACAATTACTGAGCCTGCGCGTCTGGAGCCTGTGCTCCGCAACAACAGAGGCCGCAATAGTGAGAGGCCTGCGCACCGCGATGAAGAGTGACCCCCACTTGCCACAACTAGAGAAAGCCCTCGCACAGAAACGAAGACCCAACACAGCCATAAATAAATAAATAAATAAATACATTGTGTATTAAAAAAAAAAAAAAAAAAAAGAATGTCATCCAGGGACCTCCCTGGTGATCCAGTGGGTTAGGACTCTGAGCTTCCACTGCAGGGGACACGGGTTTGATCCCTGGTTGGGGAACCAAGATCCCACACTCCACGTGGCATGGCCAGAAAAAAAAAAAAAAAAGTCATCCAATCCTCCAGAGGTATGTAAGGCCTCCAATTTCTTGAACTTTTCCAGAGCTCTGTGGTGCAAGGCAACTTATTTCTTGATGGATAAACTCTGCATTTTTTTTTTTTAATTTTGGCTGCTCTGGGTCTTAGTTGCAGCATGTGGGATTGTTTAGGTGCAGCAATGTACTCTTAGTTGTGGCATGAGGGCTTCCTAGTTGTGGCACACGGACTTCTTAGTTGTGTCACACGAACTCTTAGTTGTGGCATGTATGCAAGATCTAGTTCCCTGACCAGGGATCGAACCTAGGCCCCCTGCATTGGGAGGATGGAGTCTCACCCACTGGACCACCAGGGAAGTCCCTAAGCTCTACAGTCTTTAAGTTTTTGTCCTCTGAGATATGTCAAGTTAGTTATCACTCATCCATTGGCTCTTCAGCTTCTAAAACTCTCTTGATATCTCCTCCCCATTCTCTTTGTTCTTGTAGCTTTATACCTCTTCTTTTTTTTAAGATTTATTTATTTATTTATTTTATTTACTTTTGGCTGCGTCGGGTCTTAGCTGCAGCATATGGGATCTTCGTTGAGGCGTGCAGGATCTTTAGTTGCAGCACGCAGGCTTCTCTCTAGTTGTGGCATGACGGTTTTCTCTTCTCTAGGTGTGCAGCGCAGGCTCCAGGGAACATAGGCTCTGTACTTGTGACGCATGGGTTCCAGAGCGCGTGGGCTCTGTAGTTTTGCGGCATGTGGGCTCTAGTTGAGGCGCGTGAGCTCAGTAGTTGTGGCACATGGGCTTAGCTGCCCTGTGGCATGTGGGATCTTAGTTCCTCGACCAGGGATGGACCCTGCGTCCCCTGCATTGCAAGGCGGATTCTTTACCACTGAACCACTGGGGAAGTCCCTCTTCTTCCTTTATTGTCATTTTAGTGGGGTTTGGGGATGGAACAGAGATAAATGCACGTGTTCAACACACATGTTTAACCAAAAGTTATAAAATTATGTCCTTAGTCATTCATTCAAAAAATATTTAAGTGCTTGACAGTGCACCACTGAAGATATAGCAATGAACTAAACAAAGACAGGGTCTCTATCTTTCTGCAGCTAACATACAGTCTAGGAGGAATCATGGACAACACACAAGTAATTCGTCAGGCGCTAAGAAAGAGAAAAGAGAAGTTTAGGATGACACAATGGGTTATGACAGGCAGACTGACCCAAGGCTAGGTGGGCAGAAAGAATATGAGGTTTCCTGAAGTAAATGACTGTTGGCTTCACACCAACAAATTTTCTGAAGAAAAATTAAGCTTGTTAAGCCTAGTGGAACAGCTTACCGGCGCTGGATCTGCCGTGCAAAATTGTTGCTGGAAGCTGAGCAGGGAAACTGGACTTCACTATGCAGGGTAGCGTTACGGAAGAGATCACAGAAGTTCTCAAACAGCTCCAAAAGCTCATCTGATGTATTCTCAAACACAGCAATCACCTCTGTTGTCACCATATTGTACACCACAAAGAAAGATGCCTGCGGAAGAACAGATAGACCTAAGGAATAGCTGAGTATAATGCCTTGCCTAGCAAATATCATTTTGGTTGAAAAATCAAGCTGCCCAAGTAAAACAGGCAAACACCTCCACTCCGGCACTATGGCGGAAACATGGTGCGAAGAGGTCCTGGAAAAGGAGGAAGCCTCAGTGGACTTGATCAATCAAGGGCCTCAGTGTTGCCTGATTTCCCACTGTATCTGCTGGAATTACTGAGTTGTTCAGCATATATGTATAAGAAGGTTTTCAATCTTTCATTTCAAGCTGTGTGAAAATTTAATATTTTGCCTTCCAAGTGTTATTCCCTACTTACTCCCCAACCCACTTTTTAAAAATTCCAGATTTAATTTTCCTTCCTGCTGCGAAAGTGATTTGTAGCCAGGAGCTGCCTGTTGGCAAATTATTTTCTCTTGTATACGTACAGTTGAAAGTTCAATTTAGGGGCATTTCTTTTTCTCTTTAAATATTACTAACATGCAGAAAGACATCTTAAGTACACTGTGTCCACCTAGGCAAGTTGTAACCAAGCAGGGGACTGCTGATGAACACGTGAAAAATCAGAGAAGCATTTTCCATTTCTTTCTTCATAAATGTTCTTTCAGCCAAGAGCATTTGTAACATACATTTGAGATTCGTAACAATTTCAGAGGGGGAACCTGAAAACCATTCAAATGCCATAGGTGGCAGAGTTACTGCTTTCTCTGAATGAGCCCCTGGGTGTCTGGCCCTCTTCTTTAAACCTCCAGTGCTCTGCTCAGCCTAACAAGGAAGCGCCAGGTACCTCTAGTTTTTATCACAGTGAATGTGGCAGTGTGAGTCAATCTGCAAGCTTCCAACAGGACTCTAGAAGTTTTCAGAACACTAGGATTAGTATTCCGCCTCTTATGATTGAATTTAAATCTCCATTACCAATTTCTGGAGACATCTGGCCCACCTGTTTTAATAGTAATTAGTCCTTCCCAAAGCTTATATTACATGACTTTTGCAGTCACCTGGAAATTAAATTTGGCTGTAAATTAAAGAGGCTGGAGAGTAACCTGAGAATAATACCCATAATATTAGCAAGGCTTTGTGTTTAGGTGCACTTTTTGCTTATTAACCTTATTGGAACCTATCAAATTAAACTGGGAAAGGAGGAGGGAGGACAACAAGGGCAGAGAGATTGGGTTTAAAGTTACAAATTCTGTAAGCAAAGCATAGAGCCCTTGTAATGTTTCTGGCTACAACCTACTGTAGCTACCAGATATAAGTAGGTCATGTTTTAGCAAAGGAAAAAAGGATAATCTCAAATGCAGCAGTCACACAACATATTCCCTCCAAAATAAAAAGGTAATTATAGCTCAAACCTAAATACAAGATTGATTCATGTCCTTTCTATAAACCTGGACAACGCTTTGATCATATTAGGGCTTCACCAGGATCCATCATAATTATGTGAATATAGAACTACACAAACATTTACTAGCCTTCCCACCAGGCCAGACTGGGAAATACAGGACAGGAGGGTACAGAAGTCAAGGGCTTCATGGACAACCTCCCATGACTCATAACATGAACTAGATGGGCTCACCCATGATGGCTCAATGGGTGACTTCATCATTAATAGAGAAGAAAAAGAATTCAGAAAAAAAATGATCTCTAACCATCTTACTCACCACCACCCCTTATTTTTTAGAATACACAAGGTATGATTCAGAAGAAAAATATTAGAAAACATTTTACCATGGATGGCTAGTACGGTCTTAGAAGACAATTCCTTATACAGTCTCTGTTACGGGCAGAATCAGCTGCAGGTCAATGAGAGAAACCAGACTCAGCTGACTTAGTGGTTTACTGGTTTGTTCTGTTCTAAATTTCCAAACTAGTATCTAAGGAGACACTCTGGAAATAGGAGAATGGGGGGACGTACAGAAAGGTAGGTCTCTCACTTGGTCAACACTAAAGTAAGGAGCTTCTCAAAGGGAAATGCCCAAATTACCCTGAATTTCAGCATGGTATTTCAATCCAAAAGTCTTAAAGGTTTCCATGCTCTTAACACCACATTATTCCTATTTGTGAAATGCCTCTCTCCCCTACCAACATCTTTCACCCAAACTGAAAAACCCTCAGAACCTGCAGTCTTGATGATTCACTTGGTAGATCAAAAATTTTGGCTTCCTTTTGATCTTTTCACTGCTCCACAACCTATGTTCCAGCACATGGGCAAGGTCAGAGTACAGTCATAAAGCTTAATTCCATCAAATGAACTTACCTGTTACAATCTAAAGAAGATTTGGTGAGGAAGTATACTGACATCATTTAAGTAGGAAAGAAAGACTAGATTTTTAGAAGATTTTCTTTTTTGTATGGTGGGTTCATTCTCATTGCCAGAACTAAGCAGACCAATAAGCACAATCTTATACAAAATCAAGGCAGTATCCATAGGGAGTCAAACCTTGACCCTGTAGCATCTGGGCTTCCATTTCAAGGGTACTGAAAATGCTCTGCAGAAGAATTAGGGTAATAATCACAGAGCTGACTACCTACATGTCAATGGCTTATGATATAGCTTCCATTTGTCCAAATGAGAAAAATCATTTTGAGAAATGATTAGAAAAGTCAAGCTGTTTTAAGTATGAGCCCAAAGATAGCAAAAATTCAAGATTACATAAAATGTGTTATTTCTGAGAGGCTGGCTATAGGCAAAGAGAGAAACCTCCCATTGTGCCAAGGAGACTGGAGGGGTAAAGGGCAGGAGAGCACCTTGTACCTGTGATGGATCTGTGACCCGCAGGGTTACGACATCCTCACTAGTATACTTGATAAACAGATGGTTTTCATCCAGAAGCTGCATTTTCCACATGCGCAGCTGCCGTAGTTGGTCAAAATACTGAAAGAAGCGCCTCTTGGCCATTGCACTACCATCCTGCTCTGCCCGGCGCCAAAGGTAGACGAGCAGCCGGTGTTTCAGGGAGTTGATGAAGGGATCCCTGAAAGGATTGGCCATGCCTGTCTGACTGTCCCGC
This sequence comes from Lipotes vexillifer, assembly GCF_000442215.2. Taxonomy (NCBI): domain Eukaryota; kingdom Metazoa; phylum Chordata; class Mammalia; order Artiodactyla; family Lipotidae; genus Lipotes; species Lipotes vexillifer. Next base: position 110,870 of record NW_006770328.1, on the reverse strand, counting down.
TGCACCTCAGGAAAAACAGCTGACACAGTGAGCAGGTCATCCTCATAGCAGAAGCGGCCAATGGTCCTCACATCAATGAAAGTGCCTTCAGGAGTCACCTGGAAGACATGGATGGTCTGCTGCTGCACTGACAAGATGGCCAGGATGTTCTTATACAAGTACAACCCTTGGTTGTGTGACAGGACCACTTTGTCACACTTGAAGGTACGTGTATCACATAAGCGGCCAGTATGAAGGTCAATGATATGGAGGGAGTAGTCCTCTAGGGGGGACCGGGGGTTGGGGGTCACGGACTCACTGTTCCGATATACCTCATAAAAAGGAGGGTGAGGCTCGTCTGGGAGATAGGCAGCTGAGCCCACGATGACACAGCGGCAGTCATCAGTGAAGAGGCTGCACTCCCGGTTCAGGTGCTCGCCATTGGCCGCCACATTGGTAATGTGCAGCAGGACGAAAAAGCGTTCAAAGAGCCGGCCACGGATGTTGACTGACCGCTGGTCATTGCCATTGGACAGGATCTCCCCCTCATAGCCCTGCAGTAGGTCCTCAGCTGCCTGGCAGCCCTGGTACTCATAGATTTCGAGAGATGTCTGGTCTGAAGAGAAAGCAATGAAGTAGCGTCCATCAGGTGAGAATTTACGCAAGAAACAAGGTGGCTTTTCAACATTGACAACCGTGAAGTTGGGGAAGACATTCTGGTGGAACACTCGGACCTGGTGCCAGTGGGTGCCTGCCTTGCCTGAACTGATCCGCCGGCGTTCCAGGCGGTGAATGACATTTTGGTTTTGAATTCTTCGAGGTTTGATGGTGGAAACATGATGATCCATTATCACATCTCTGCATGGAGAAGTAAACAAGTCAAGAAAATAAAACAAAATAAACCAAAACATAAACACACTTGACCTTTGAACAACGCAAGGGTTAGGCACACCAATCCCCTGAAGCTGAATATCCAAGTATAACTTATAGTCAGCTCAGTATACATGATTCCTTCCTATCCGTGGTTCCTCCACATCCACGTATTCAACCAACCGGGGATGTCTAGTACTGCAGTATTCACTGATGAAAAAAATCCATGTGTAAGTGGACCTGCACAATTCAAATCTACGTTGTTCAAGGGCCAACTGTGTATATACAAGTCAAATAGATTTCCTTCCATATATCCTGGACCTAGGAGCTCCCAAGATGACAGGACAGCATTCCTCCTCCCCAAGTTATAGTTAGAAAGTGGTCAGGACATTTTTGAGTCTAGAAACAGGTTTGAGGGAAGGACCTAATTCCCTAGGAATACTTTCAAAGCATGCTTAGCTGTTGGGAATGTTCAACAGAACAAACCTTAGAACTACATCAAATTTGTCCAGTGTAAACACCACATTCAATGTACATTCATTTTAAAAATATATTTACTGGGCTGTTAAGATGTCCATCCTACCCAAAGCAATCTACAAACTCAATGCAAAATCCCAAAATCCCTAACAAAATCCCAAAATCATTTCTGGCAAAAATAGAAAAATTCATCCTAAAAATTACATGTAATCTCAAGGGACTGTGAAGAGCCAAAACAATTTTGTAAAAGAATAAAGTTAGAAGACTCAGACTCCCTGATTTCAAAAACTGTTACAAAGCCACAGTAATCAAAAAAGTGTGTTACTAGCATAAGACAGAAAAATATACCCAATGAACAGAATTAAGACCTGAGAAATAAACCCTCACATATATAAACCTGAGATTAGAAGTTCAGAGAACCCCAAACATGATAAACCCAAAGAAATCCATGCCCAGGGACTTCCCTGGTGGCGCAGTGGTTAAGAACCCACCTGTCAATGCGGGGGACACGGGTTCAATCCCTGGTCCAGGAAGACCCCACATGCCGCGGAGCAACTAAGCCCGTGCACCACAGCTACTGAGCCTGCACTCTAGAACCCACGAGCTACAACTACTGAAGCCCGCGCACCTAGAGCCCGTACTCCGCAACAAGAGAAGCCACCACAATGAGAAGCTCGTGCACCGCAATGATGAGTAGCCCCTGCTCGCCGCAACTAGTGAAAGCCCATGCACAGCAATGAAGACCCAACGCAGCCAAAAATAAATAATTTATTAAAAAAAAGAAAGAAAGAAAGAAAGAAATCCATGCCCAGGCATACCATAGTCAAATTGTGAAAAACTAAAACACAAAGTAAAAATCTTGAAAGCAACCACATAAATGACACACTACCTATAAGGGAACAACAATTCATTTATCTGTGGATGTCTCATGAGAAACTATGGAGACCAAAAAGAAGCAAAGCAAGATTTTTAAAGTGCTGAAACAGCTGTCTGTTTCATCATTCAAATCTCAGCCAAAATAGCAACTCTTCAGAGTTTTTGCCTGACTACCTTACCTAAAGTCATGACTTTTTCCATCCACATCAACCTACTGTTTTATTTTCTTCAGCCCTTATCACCTTCTGAAACCATTTGTTTACCCTTTTAGCATCTTTTTCCCCCATACAGGACAGCAGGGGCCTTGCCCAATTCCTTGCTGAATCTCCAGCACCTAGGACAGTGCCTGAGGCACAGTAAATGCGAACAAATATGTTAAATGAATGAATGGAACAACATTTGACAAAGGTCTTAAAGGATAAAGAACTCACTAGGCAAAATAAAGGAGGAACATTTCAGAAAGAAGGTAGCTTAAAAAATATACTTAAAAAGAGTGTAGCATGGCACATTTGGGAAACACAATACCAAGTGGTTAGAACACAGGAAACACAGAGTGATAAGAGAAGCCTAGAAAAGTAGAATGGAGACAGATTGGAAAATCCTTTGTATGCCATGTCATGCAAGTTATTACAGGTTTTAAGCAGAGGAGTGACTCTATCCAATCTATACTTTAGAAATAAAAACATACAGACAACGGGGAATTTGTTTATATTCTGTCTCCTAAAAGAGATCTGAAATGCCTTATATCAGTATATATACTACCTAGTCAAGTTAAAAATGTGCATACCTTATGATTGAGCAAATCAAGTTTCTCAAACTACTAGTCACAACTCACTGATGGAGGCTTGAAAGCAATTTAGTGCATATACTAATTGACATTTCAAAAAATGGAATAAAACAGAAAATACCAAACTGTATCACATATTTTCAATACATATGTGAGTTACATGCACTGGGTGAGGATATAAAATATATTTCCTACTGATCTAGACTAGAGCAAAAGACTGCAAACAACTAGCCTCAGACCAATCTAGGCTGCCTGCCTATTTTTATAAATAAAGTTTTATTGGAACACAGTCATACGCACTCATTTACATCTTGCCTATGGCTGCTTTTGCCCTACAAAGGCACAGTTCATTTATTAAGAGCAAAGACCACACAGCTCACAAGCCTGAAATATTAACTACCTGGTGTTTTGCAGAAAAAGTCTGTCAACCCCTGATCTTGAGCACTGGTTCCCTGGGGCAAGTTTGTAACATATGAAGATATTTTTGGTTGTCATAACTTGGGAGGGAGGAAGGGGTGCTTGGGGTGTCCATCAAACAGAAGACAGGGATGATACCAAACACCCTACAGTAAACAGGACAGTCCCTCACATCCAGCCCAAAATGTCAATAGTGCTAAGGTGGAGAAATCCTGATGTAGAGAAGTGTCTGCACATACGTAACAGGAGACATATACAAGGCTGTCTGTAGCAGGACTGTTAGCAACAGCAAAAACTGACAACACTCCAAATGTCCATCAACAGTAGACTAGGTAAATTCATCCATGCATATTCATGCAGCGGAATCTTTTTTCTTTTTTGTAATGTTTTTGTTTGTTTGTTTTTTGGCCATGCCACGTGACCTGCAGGATCTTAGTTCCCGGACCAGCGATAGAACCCAGGGATCGAACCCGGGCCCCAGCAGTGAAAGCTCTGAGTCCTAACCACTAGACCGCCAGGCAACTCCCCAAGCAGTTTAACTACAGTTATATATAACAACACAGATGAATCTCAGACACAGTGTTGAATGAAGAAAGCAAGCTACAGAATACAAACAATGTGATTTCCTTTATATAAGCTTCAAACAATTTCCACTTTAAGAATACAAATATATGTGGTATACAATTACAAAAAGCAAAGGAATCATAAACATAAAATTCAAAATAGTGGTTACCTCTGAGGAAGTAAGAAATGGGATGGGAGTTAGGGACACATTGGCACTTTTAAGTGTATATTTTTTTCCTTCAATCAGCATTCATTGTACTGTTATTCTTTTAAAATTACATATGTTTTTTAAGTAATATTTGTGCTTACTCAGAATTTTTTTTTAATTAGAAAATAATCATTGTGAAGGGAAAACAAAGGTAGGACAATAAAATGAAGTCTGAAGTACACAAAAATGCATGCCGTCAGGACCTGCAGAACTGCCAAGCTTCTAATTTGGCTCTGACTTTCTCAGCAGACAAGGCAGAGGAAAATACAGTCAGTTACAGAACTTGCACTGCCAAGAAGATAAAAACTTAATAGCTGCTTGGAAGAAACACAGCAATACCCATCACTGGATTTTAAAAGAAATCTCTCACGAGTTTTCTCAAAGGACCTTGGCATGATACAGTGAGCAATATCCTCCACTTCTGAACAATAAACACAATGCTGAGTTTCACACGGCTACTCCTTTTAACAGTGACATAGTTGATGTGCCCATTTTGATACAGTCCAAAAAACATACTGGTAAGGTTTAAGCACTTTAAAATACCAAGTACTGTACAAAACTGCCTCCCTCAATCCCTGCCCAGGACACCTCTGACACTAGCACCCTGCAAAACTAAGATGAGGGCTGGAGTCAGAGAGGGAGACCAGAAGGGGATGCGAGAGGCAGGTAAGGCCCATGAATGGAAGAAGGAGTAGGCATCAGACACCATCTAGCAGACTAACCACATAAAACTGAATCAGATAAAGTAAACTAGCTGTTCAACTTAGAGCCATTCATCATTTTAAGCAAAGCAGATGCTTAATTCTAAAAAAAATTTGTATATATTTTGAACAGTCCCATCTTAAATTCTCCAGTTTCTTTTTAAGGAAAAAGCCACCAGTACTGTGGTGGAGGGAGTAGAGGGGTGGGGTGGGTGGAGGTGAAGGCCTGCTGGCTTCAGCTCCAAATTGGACAGAAAATCCACCTAACCCTTCTCTCAGTGTGCTCTCTCTCCCTCTCCATATTTTACATCACACAATTATGGTTTTTAGAGAGACGGTGTAATTCTTAGTCTTTTTCAACTTGTTATTCCAATTATAAAATACATGCTCATAAACTCAAACCATACAGAAAAAGTACATCATGAAAGTCCCTTCTAGTCAGAGTGGGAATTATGAAAAACGTTAGAGTAACTTATATTTTTCCCAGAAGCCCTCTACCCGTTTCCCTAGTCCAGTAAATGGCATGGCCATTCACCTGCTAAAAGGAACCAGAAAGCTAAGAGTCTCCCTTGACACCTCTTTC
>NW_006770328.1:89655-105170 GCF_000442215.2 Lipotes vexillifer | reverse complement strand
CAGTCACCAAACTCTGGAGATTTTACCCCCTAAACAGTCCTCTAATGCTCCACCTTCTTCTATCATGACCTGCCAGCACCCTTACCCAAAATTTTATAACTTCATGTCTACGTTATCGCAACCGCTTCCTAAGTGGTCTACCTAAATCCCCTCCTATCCACTTCCAATCTACTTACCACAGCAATCTTTTCAAAATGCTTTTTTGATCACATCCTTTCCCCTACAGATTAAAACAAATATCTTTCCATTGCTCTTAATGATACGGATCAAAATCCTTGCCGTGCCAACCAGATGCCTCAAAGGCTCAGTGCTGCCTCTCCAGCCTCATCTTTTCCCATTTTACTCTAATCATTTCTTCAACAAGTGGCCTACCTCCTGCCTCTGAACCTTGGCACATGCTCTTCACCTCAATCTAAAAAAAGCTCTTCTCTTCACTTTGCCGAGTTAAATCCTATTTCAGGTTATCAGCCTAATCATCACTTCCTGAGAGAAGTCCTCCTTAACCTTTCCCACCAGATAAAACACGAATACACCAGCCATACCTCTCCTTCTCAGCACTTACCACGCTTGCAACTTCATCTCTGCATTTTACTTATGTCTGTGGCACTAGATGGTGAACTCCTGACCGGTACACAAACATTATATCCTGTATGCCCATCACAGCATTTGACCCATCGAAAGCCTCCTTTCCTGAACGTTCTTTACCAACTCAAATATCCACAGGTGCTGTTCGCTCTGCCCAGCATGTATTTTCTCTGGCCCTTGCCATACTTCTCAAGCCGCAGCTCAAGTGTCCTCTCCTTCAGGAAGTCTGCTCTGACACCCTTGCCGAAAGAGATCTTTGCTGCTTTACCATTACTTTTTCTGTTCATCTTTTCCATAGCCATTGCCACAATCTGAATTTGTACTTTCAGCGGCATGGTTAGGTGTTTAATGTTCGACTCCCCCGTAAACTATCCTCTCCAGGCAGGACGTAACCATGGCTACTTCAGTCACCTTAGTTTTCAGAGAGCCTAGCACTAGGGCTGCCCCATCGCATGCGTTCGTACGTTATCTATGGAACGAAAGAAGAAAGCCTGACTGAACTGGGCCACTAATTCGTGCGGTACTAAGCAAGACATTCCTCCCTGCTAGGTCTGTTTCCCCAGGCAGGTAGGTGCACGTAACACTCAATTCCTTCTGACGGCTTCCTAAACGGGAAGGGGATACCCAGAGGCGGGCACACACGCCCAAGGGGGCGCCCCCGGAAAGAAAAGCCCGGGGCGGGGCCTCAATGGGAAGAGAATTCTGAGGGAAGGCGGGAGCGGCAGGGCCTCGGCGTCAGGCGGGAAGGGGGCAGCCCCATGGCGGTAACTCGAAGAGGCCTCGGGGAGGGCCTGACGGGTTTGGAGGCTGGAACAAGGAAGGAGAAGTCCTCACCTGTCCGGTCCAGGCTCAAAGGGCCGGGGCGAGGGGCTCCCCGGCCTGCTCGGCGCGCGCCTCACTCAGCCCCGCCCCCGCCATGCTGTGGGACCAGGTGCCCGCAGCTGCCGGCTCCCGCTTCCGCTAGCCACCGGAAGTGCGGTGCAGCGAGCAGGAAAGTGGAGAGAGTGCGGCATCCGGCCGGCCGGCCTTGAGAGACGGTATAGCGCACCCAGCTGCCCGGAGGGGGATCGAAGCCCTAGAGGCCCAGGGGCTGCGAAGGAAAAATTGAACCAGGCGCCGTAACCTCGGCACCTGACTGATCTCCTATGGCAGTGTCTCTGCACCCGCTGGACACACTTGCAAAAACATGAATAAAAATTAATTTTTCACCTCTTGATTAAATGCACCATTTCATCAGCTGAGAAACTATCCGTTTTCTGTTATCTCCTCCTAGACAGTAAGCTCTTTAAAGACCGAGGCTGTACTGATCTCTGAACGCTGTGCCTAATACATTTACTAGCACACAGTGGACTACAGTAAAAGCTTATTGCGTTAAATTAATGCTATAACCTTTACTTGACTTTTACTTACATTGTCTCTTACAACCTGGTTCCTCCCCCGAAGCCTCTACTTTGTCCTATTTCTGGACATCCTGCCCCCAAATTTCCCTGCCTCAGCCTCCTTCAGATAATTCAGGTCTCAGAGTAAATGTCACTTCCTCAGAACTCTTGTCTGACTGACCACTCTCATTTCACCACCATCGTGCTATTTCTTCCTAGCACTCATCACTATCTGATATTACCCCATTTGTTTTGTTTTGTTTTGTTTTCTTTCTTTTTTCTGTTTCCCTTGCCCCCACTAGAATGTAAATTCCGTGAGAGCACGGGTTTCGTCCTCTTTTCTTTTCTACCCTCACCTAGGCCAGGATTTAGCATCTTGCTGGTGCTCAAGGAAGGTTCAGTCCGTGAATGAATGGCTCTGCCCATAGGGCTCACAGCATCTCTATGAGGAAGGAATGTTTATTGGCTTTTTTTTTAAGTGCAATTTTATTAACTTAACCGTCTTGGTTGACGTTGTTATAACAAAATATCATAGACTGTTTAGTGGCTTTTACAGATGAGGAAACTGAGGCTCAAGGAGGATCCATGACTTGGAGATAAGGGTGGTTAAAAGGAAACACCGTGGGTTCTTGGTCCAGTCTTGACATTTCCAAGCTGAATGTACTGACTTCAGAGTCTCTATTTCTTCTTCTAGGAAACGAAGATATAGTATGCAGAGTATATCTCAAGTAGAGAAAAAAGAAGGAGAAGGAGAAGTCGGAGAAGAGGAAACTCTAAATTTCAGGTTGCCTCCAGCTTCGGGGCTGGGTGGCCCATGGAGCCAGCTCTGAGTGGGCTGCCGGCCTTCCCCTTCCCCATTCAGCTTATCAGATGATGCCCCCAGTAAGGGGTCAGCCCAGCATCCTCTCACCCCCGCACACAGCCCTCCCTGGACACTCCTGCCCACCATGGGGGAGGCAGGACTTTCTCGAGCTCCTCTGATTTCTTCAAGGAAAACTTTTCCTATCGAGTTTAGTGGTTTAGGACAAAAGCATTCTGGGACATTGAATTCATCATACTTTCCTCAACTTTTGTATGGGTTTGAAATTTTTCATAACATCAACAACAGCAAAAGCTGAAGCTACCCTGCAGCTTGCCTGGCACTCAAGTATCACTTACCAATTAGCTTACTCTCATGCTTGACCTACAAGAAGAGAGAGGAATGGAAGGAACTCCCTCTCCTGGAATGTACACCTGTACTGCCCTGTCCCTGGCATGCCACTGCATGGGGATGACAGATGAATGGGGGCCATGCCTTCCCTTCTCTGCTGACTATTGGCCTGTAAGTTTTCCCCAAGAGCTTATTACTTTAAAAAAAAAAAAAAAAAGGAGTTTTGCAGTAAAACTGGTTTAGTTATTTTTATTTATATATTAATTTAGTTGTTGTTTTTTTTTTTTTTGCGGTACGTGGGCCTCTCACTATTGTGGCCTCTTCCATTGCAGAGCACAGGCTCCAGACGCACAGGCTCAGCGGCCATGGCTCATGGGCCCAGCCACTCCACGGCATGTGGGATCCTCCCAGACCGGGGCACGAACCCGTGTCCCCTGCATCGGCAGGCAGACTATCAACCACTGCGCCACCAGGGAAGCCCAGTTATTTATTTATTTATTTTTGGCTGTGTTGGGTCTTTGTTGCTGCGCACAGGCTTTCTCTAGTTGCACCAAGCGGGGGCTGCTCTTTGTTGCTGTGCGTGGGCTTCTCATTGCGTTGGCTTGTCTTGCTGTGGAGCACGGGCTCTAGGCGCACGGGCTTCAGTAATTGTGGCACGCGGGCTCAGTAGTTGTGGCTTGCGGGCTCTAGAGCGCAGGCTCAGTAGTTGTGGCTTGCGGGCTCTAGAGCGCAGGCTCAGTAGTTGTGGCGCATGGTCCCAGTTGTTTGGCGCATGTGGGATCTTCCCGGACCAGGGCCCAAACCCGTGTCCCCTACATTGGCAGGCAGATTCCCAACCACTGCGCCACCAGGGAAGTCCAAAACTGGTTTAGTTTTGCAGTGAGACTGGTTCAGTTCAGCCTCAGGTACTTCTTACCTACAAGTTACTTATCTGTACCCCAGTTTCCCCACCTGTAAAATGGGGATAACAATCGTAGTGCCTGTATCATAGGGTCAGTGGAGAATAAAATTAGTTATTGCACGTAAAGCTCTTAGTACTGCCTGACACATAATTAGCACCCATAAATGTTAACTCATTAATTTGGCTCTTACCATGCTGGACTACCTTGTCTTGGAATGTTATGGGTTTGTCTCATCAGTGAGGCTGTAAGCAAGCCCCTTGAGAATTAAGATTATGTTTCATACCCTCATGCTCCCACCTCAGACTGACAGATATAACTTTCCTGTGAATATCAGCTCCATCCTGGGATCCTGCCACTGGCTTATGTGGCTTCGGCAAGTCACTTTTCTCTGCCTGCTTTCCCATCTGTCAAATGGGTGTACAAGGGAGTTAAGGAGTGGGGAAACCACTGTGTTTGTGAAAGACCTAATTTTTACATGAATTTTTAAATCAAGTAAATAATATATGAGTACATTTACACAAACTTTTAATTACACAAATCATACAGGAACACTCTACTCCTGTAAAGCTACAAATAATATAGCAATAGAGTAAAAAGTGAAACTCCTCCACATCTTCAATCCCACCTCTCCCACTGTAGTAAGTGTATATCTATCCTTCCAGGCCTTTCTATGCATTATTGTTGTAAATGGATGAACATACAGAGGTCTATATATAGGATTTTGCTTCACTTTTTTCTTTCCACATGAATGGACTTTGCCTCAATATTGTTTTGTAACTTGCTCCTTCAGTAAACACATTTGTCATTATGTTTTGGAGTTTGTTCTATGTCAGCACATAGATGTCTAATTCATGCACACTATCCCACAATATGAATGTCCCATGATTTAACTATACTCCTATTTACGGGCATTTAGGTTTCTGGCAGTTTTCACCTTTATAAGCTGCTTTAGTGAATAATCTATATATAACTTTGGACACAAGTATAGACATATGACATATATTTAACAGTAAAATTACTAGGTCAAAATTTAGGCATTTAAAAAGTTTTGATAGAGAATGCTAATTACAAAAAGTTGTACCAATTTGCACTCTTATTTCTCCACATCCTTGCCTACACTCTATATCATCAGTCTTTCTTGTTTTTGCCAGTTGCATTAGCAAAAGATGATATTTTGTTGTTTTAACTTGAATTTTCCTGGTTACTAATGAGGCTGACTAATTTTTTCAGATGTTTATTAGCCATTTACAGTTTTACTATGAGTTGCCTTTGCATATCCTTTGCCCATTTTTCTACAAGGATATTTTTTCTTATTGATATGTAGGAGCTACTTATATATTCCAGATATTGATCATTTTCTTCCTGTCTGAGGCTTGTCTTTAATTTTTAACTTTATTTATAGTGATGTCTTGAAAATGCTCTTATCTCCCATTACTGTTCTTGCTATTTGTCGATTTAATGCAGAGTCTAACTTGGGGAGGGCATCACACTGTGCTTCCTGGAAAATCTGCTAGTGGCACAGGAGGCCTGAGGTTGTCTTTTCTCCCTGCCTTTTCTAGGAAGTGGATGTTGTTTCATTTTTCCAGCTGTTATTGCTATCAGAGTATGATGGGGTTAAAGAGGCATCCAAAGGCAAGACCGTGACTGTTTGTGGGTCTTTGCAAGGACTTTGCCTTCAATTTGGAGTGAAATCAAGAGCCGCAGGGAGCCTTTGAGCAGAGGAGTAACATAAGCAGTCTCATTTTTCAGAAGGTTCACTCTGGCTTCCATGGGGAAAGGGGGCTATTAAGAGACAATCAGGAGGCTACTGCAATGGTCTGGGCAAGAGATGTTGGTAGCCTGGACTGGTGTTATAGAGGTAGAGGTGGTGAGAAGTGGTCAGATTTGGAATATATTCAATATATGAAGATGGAGTAAAGAGGACTTGCCAATGGATTGGATAAGTGTTGTGAGAGAAAGAAAGAGAAGAGGCAAAAATATCCCAAGGTATTTGGCCTAAGTAACTGAATGCTTTTGTTCAGAAATTAATAGAATATTTGGATTAGGCTACATTTGAAGTCAGCTCCATGAGGACAGGGATCATTTCTATTTTGCAGCTACTATTTTGCAGGTCTATGCCTCAGGGGGGCCATTTTCAAGGACACCAGATGCCACTTTCTATTTCCACAGCTCTTCAGCCTGCCTCTCCCAGATGTTCCAGCTTCTAATTCCCCACTGCTCCCTCCCATTGTGCTCTCACACTGGGAACAACGCTAAGTCCTGAGTCCCCACTGCATCCCCAGGCCCCTGCCTTTTTCTTCCCTCTTGGGAGTCTCCATACACACAGGGTCCCCAAGGGAGTGGGATGATGGAGTGATAGGGAGGGGACCTGAAGGGCTTGAGAGCATCTCTCCCCTCACTCCAGTCCTTCTGTCGCCCTTCTGCCAAGGCTTTTAGCAACTCTGCTCGCTTTCCGCATTAGCCATGAGAGGAGGAGATGGGCACAAAAGCAGGACAAGAGGCTCTTGTTCTCTCTCCCCTTCTTGAAGAGGCTGGTGAGCTCCTTCTACCTCTATATTCAGTGGCAGACATTTCTTACCCTGAGTATCACATCACCACCACCACCCCATCATCATCATCATCATCATCATCATCATCATCATCATCATCACCATCATCATCATCATCAATCTTTAATAAAATAATTGAAATTGGGGACTTCCTTGATGGCTCAGTGGTTAAGAATCCACCTGCCAATGCAGGGGGCATGGGTTCGATCCCTGGTCCGGGAAGATCCCACATGCCGCAGAGCAATTAAGCCCGTGCGCCACAACTACGAGCCTGCGCTTTAGAGCCCGCGAGCCACAACTACCTAAGCCCGCGCACCTAGAGCCCGTGCTCCGCGCAACAAGAGAAGCCACTGCAATTAGAAGCCCACGCACCGCAGCGAAGAGTAGCCCCACTCGCCGCAACTAGAGAAAGCCTGCGCGCAGCAATGAAGACCCAACGCAGCCAAATAAATAAATAAAAAATAATTGAAATTGTCGATGGGACTTCCCTGGTGGTCCAGTGGTTAAGACTGTGCTTCCATTGCAGGGGGCACGGTTCGATCCCTGGTCGGGGAACTGAGATCCCACAGGCCATGTGGCGTGGCCAAAAAAAAAAAAAAAAAAAAGTAATTGTCATTTAGTACATATTTACTGTACGCCAGACCCTATACCAGTCATTTCCCTTAGGTGATCTCATTTACTCCCCTGGGTAACCCTGTGTGTTAGGTATTAACCCCACTTTACGGGTGCAAAAACCGAGACTAAATTTCACTCGACCCTCTTGTGGAAACCCCACAAGAGGGCTCACTTCTTCATATGTCCTTTATTGATATTTGCAAGAAGTGCTCAGTTTCTGCTTACAGTTCCTCAGCCTTCAGATTTCAAATCCAAGTTCTTACCAACTGTTTGAAGACGTACCTTCCCCCCGTGCTCTCAGCTGAATGCTCCCTGACCCACGAATAGGTTTGGGCTTTTTTTTTTTTTTTTTTTTTAATCTTCAGTGAGGCTGCAGCCTTCGATCTTTCTCAGGCATCTTCCCACTGCCTCCTGCCCTTATGACTTAGTGCTCAGGAAACTGGATGAGTTTTATTCTGCTTGGTTTGGGGTTGGGGGGGAGAATAGCTTCCAGATTTGGGTCAAGAGGAACATGGCAGCTGCTGTTTGGAGCTTTCACTATTTTACCCATTTCTTACCAAAAATCAATCTCTCTCTCTCTCTCTTGTTCACATGGCAGAGAAGAAAAGTATGGGCTTCAGAATAGATTGATCTGGGTTTAAACAGGCTGTCCCTTGCTGTGTCTGGACTGGGACCCTGGGGAGCGAGAATGGGGCTAAAATCTAGTTCTTACTGGCTCAGCCAAGCTCTGAGACCCTCAGGCCCAGGGACCTCGGCACAGGGCTGCATCAGCAGCTGGGAAAGGAATGTCTTTTTCTCTCTGGTCTGCCCAGAGGACTTGCCTTTTTTGCAGTCAATCTGCTCAGAGAGGGAGCCTTGTCCTAATTCACACAAAGGTGCCTTATGGTAGCAGCAACCATGGTTCAATCTCATTTTTACCCTATGCCCTCAGTGTGACTTTAGACAAGCGACTTCACCAATCTGTTCTTGTTCAGCTAATCTTTCTGGAACACTGGCTCTGTGCCAGGTGCTGTTCCAGGTGTGGCAGGACCAAGGTGAATAAGTCATGCTTCTTGCTTCAGAGAAGCCTGCAGTTTAGTCGGAAAGACACTCACAAACAGCTAATTTCGATATGATATAGTGAGCACTCAGTTGGAGGTCTGTGCAGGGTAGGTGGATGGACACCTAACCCAGGACTCCAAGGGTAGATGCTACAGAAGATGCTGAAGGAGAGGTGGGGATGGCACTCCAGGCAGTAGGGACCACAGGGGCAAAGGTATGAGATGCAAAATACCATAGTGTCTGCAGGCACCAAAGCGCAGTTGGGCGTTACTGAAGCAGAAAGGGTAAGGTAGGCAGGGATCGGGATCGGGATAGGAGAGAGGGCTAAAGGCCCTGAGGCTCACTTTTCTGATCTCTAAAACCGGGGTAAGAGTATTACCTCCAACAGGTAATACTAGATCCAGTTAGATATTCAATCAACAATCACTTCCGTGGCCAAGCAGATTTGAAACTTCCCAAAGGCGGTTACTTTGTCTTAAAATCATGGCTAGGGCTACACCTCACCTGGGCACTGTGCTGAGAATAAAGTCTGATTTAAATAAGACTTTTTTTTTTTTTTTTTTTGCGGTATGCGGGCCTCTCACTGTTGTGGCCTCTCCTGTTGCGGAGCACAGGCTCCGGACGCGCAGGCTCAGCGGCCATGGCTCACAGGCCCAGCCGCTCCACGGCATGTGGGATCTTCTCAGACCGGGGCATGAAACCGTGTCTCCTGCATCGGCAGGCGGACTCTCAACCACTGCGCCACCAGGGAAGCCCAATAAGATGTTTTTGATTGTCTAGCACCTAGCACATATTAGAGACCTAATGAATATTTGTTGAATGAGTGAATGAATGAATGAGTTAAACCAAAGCTAAAGTCTAGTTCTCTCCTCCTTCTAGATGTACCTGAGATAGGGGGTTGGAGGAAGGTCTCTGGAGAGGCAGGAGAAATGGGAAACACATCAGCCCCTTCCCTTTCCTGTGGAAGCAGCTGCTTCGACCACAGAGCAGAGCCCTCAAACCGGGGGCCCTGGGGGTGCCTCAGGGTCACCCTGTTCCACCTTCTCAGGGGCAGGACTGGGGAGGATGCCTGAGGTGTGAGTTTGGGGGTGGAGATGTGCAGGCAGAGCTACTGGACAACAATTGCTCAAGTTACTTGCTGGAAATGAAAGAAAGAGGCTGGGGGGACGAGGAGGCAAAGCCCAGGGAACATAAAAAATCTTAGCTGCAGGGGAAAGCACTCTTCTTCCCATGAAGGCAATGAAATTAGAGGTAATTGTGCGACACAGAGATTCGAGAAAACCTAGGGAGGCTAGCAGGTAAGGGGGGCCAGGACTGGATTCGGAGATGGAACAGCTGGTCCTCCCCTCTAGCACCTGGTAATCGCCCCTCTGTTGTGACGATTGAACAAACAGTCCTTCCTGGCCCCCGCACTGGCACTGTCCTGTAATGGGGGCAGCTGGGACAGGTGGAGGACATAGGTGGCCTGGCCACCCACAAGGCACTAGCCTCCCCCCAGCCACCACCCCATGCCTGGGGTCTGGGAGCCCACGAATCGTGAGCTGGGACCTGCTTGGGGGCAGAAGGCTAACAGGGGTGGTTAAGCCAGGACTGACCTTCCATCAGCTTGTAGACCACAGAGGGGCTGGGAGGAACCAGTGAGCAATCTGTGGGGGAGGAGCAGGCATCCCGTCCCTCCCTTTCCCTCTCTTGTCCTCCCTTTCACCCACTGAGGATCTGGGTGAGTAACTCACACAGTAAAACTGAAGATGGGGTGCGGAAAGTGCTGGTTAGGGAAGCACCGGGCCATGAGGATACACACAGCAGGCAACAGTTATCGTTAGTCCCACTGTCCCTTAGTTAGGAAAGAAGTGATCTCTAACTAGGTCTGGTGCACGGCTGTTGGGGAGAAGGCAGCAGAAGAGGACAGCAGGTGAGAAAGCACAAGGCAAGAGATACCTTCTATGATTTTTATGATTTGCATTTTTCACTGTATTTTCACAAACTGAAAACATTATAGGTAAGGGTGAGAACAACGTACCAAGAGGAGGCTGGTTAAACAAAGAACGGTGGAATATCAAGCAGTGATTAAAAGGTCTGGGATGAGTGTTGGCCAGAAAGAATACTCGTGACTGCCGTTAAGCGAGGAAAGCAGTATGTAGATGCTCTCTTTCATTTAAGAGGGAAAAGTTTACATGGATAATAAAAAGTTAGCAAGTTTATACACTTATCTGCTGACAATGGTTATTCCTGGGAGGCATAATGGGGAGAGATTCACTTTCTACTTTATACACATCTTTGTTTTTGATTTATACTGAGCATGTTTTGTTTTAATAATCAGCAAAATCAGTACAGATGTTTATACTTAAGGTATTTAAAGTAAAACACAAATAGCAAAACAAAAAAAGGTAGGTTGAGAAAAATGCTGGGTTTTCAAGCTGCTTATAATCCCCCCCTTTTACCCTCAGAACAATGTCATCTGTGACCAGAGCATCTTAGAGAAGACAAATTATGTTTCCTTCATTCTACAGCCCAGAGACACTGCCTTCTGCTAAGCTCAATTCAGCTTGGAGGAGGGGATAAATCAGGAGTTTGGGATTAAAACATACACATTACTATATATAAAATAATCAACAAGGACCTACTGTATATAGTACAGGGAACTATACTCAATATCTTTTAATAACCTATAATGAAAAAGAATCTGAAAAGGTATATATATATACTTATATATATATATATATATATATATATATGAATTACTTTGCTGTACACCTGAAAATAACACATTGTAAATCGACTATATTTCAATAAAATTTTTTTTAAAAATTCAGCTTGATGAGCTCTTTACATGAGCATCTTTCTGTACAGTGCCTGGCTAGGCATTGAGGGTGGGGGAATGGGAAGGCAACAAGAAGAACAAGATGAGCCCCTGTCGTCACTGTGACTAGAGTATAGGGCTGGGGGAGGAAATTCGGTTAGAAGGAAAAGCATGGAGGTCTTTGGAGGGTCTCCACTGCCTGGACTTGGTCTGCAGAGAGAAGGGCAAGGGGGTGAAAGGATTAGCGTTGATCCTTAAGAAGATCATTCGGGGAGCTGTGGGAAGACAGACAGGGAGGATGGGGACAGGTGATGGAAGAGGCTGAGCCATCCTTCCAGGTGATGAGAGCTCAGGCCAAGGGGTTATCCAGGGAGCCCCCCTTATTGACCAGCGGGCTTCTCTTTAGGATTGCAGGCAGGGAACAAGCTGAATCACCCCCTCCCCAGTGCCCAAAAGAAGAGTGTCCTCTAGACCAGCAGTCCTCAACCATGGCTGCCCGATGAACACAACTGGGGAGCTTTAGAAATGCTGAGCCCTGGGTCCCATCCCCAAGTATTCTGATTTAACTGATCCGGGGTGCAGCCTGGGCATGGGGATATTTCAGAGCTTTCAGAGGATTTTAAAGTACAGTGGAGTTTGAGAGCCACTGCTTCAGAGCATCATCGAACACAGCAGGAGCCTCATGGGTCTGTCCCCAGACAAGTTCTCCCACCTCCTCCTGGAATAGATGCCAAGCAGCAGACCACTCTCTTTATCAGACTCTGGTTTTGGAGGTTTTCTGGGGAAGTGACAACTGTGTCTTCAGCGACGTTGAGAATATTCAGCTATTCTTGCTCAGTATTACCCATGACTTGCTGCCTTTCAGAAATTTGTTCGTCACTTAATCCACTGTTGATCCCTCTTCCTGTTTTCCTCATCATTAGGCATCTATTTCCTTCTGTCCATCACTGCCTTCACCACGGGATTTAGAGAAGGCAGGAGGAAAGCACATGTGTGCAGGGAGCCACTCTGGCCTGGAGGCTCCTTTTGTCTTTTATGGGAGCAGACGTGAGGGGAAGGATTGTGGCCCTCGGGGCATCCAGCCTCCCCGGTCACCAGTGGTTGAATACAGGAAAAAGACACCACTTTAGGTATATTCATAAAGAAGCTGGGTTCTGTTCCAAGATGCTGGGGTGTGCATTTGGAACTGGAAACAGACATTTGCAATCTGTAACCAATAACCGCAGTAGTTGGATGTGAAGTTGGTCACCCCGTCCATGGGTGAGGCCACCCAGAGTTGCTCTCTTCTCCCCTCCAACCCATCGACAAAACTAAAGGCTGGAAGCCCAGTCCCAGCTCAGGAGGGCAGAGCAGTTAGAGTATGACATCTGGTGATGCCCAAGCCTACCAGCGTGACCAGAGTAAGATCAGTCACCCTCTACTCCAACAGGAATCTCCTCACATAGCCAGCCAGGGAGGGATTTTTGCAGCGCATCCCCCTGCCAGTCCATAAATAGTGAGTTTGAGAGACAGCCAAAGTCATTCTAAGGACCTGGCCAGCAGCCTTTGCAGGGATCTGGTACGATGGGGACAGAACGACAGCCAGCAGCTAAGGACCACTGGATGGCCTTCTGACCAAATGGGGCAGGTTGAAGAGATGGGAGGAGGGGGAGGGAGGAGTGGGGACACTTTTCCCTGCTGCCTTCACAAAACATTACTGTCTGCTGGGGGCTGGGCCCCTCGGAGCATCTGATAAGGTTGTTAAGTCAGCTGGAACACCTGGCCCGCCATCTGGCACTTTCATGCTCCAGACAGGGCCACTCGGGCGTCCTTGCTCACCTTCTCGAGGCCAGTGGGCTGCAGGGGTCCCGAACACCTGCCAGGGAGAATGAAACCCCCAAAGCCCCGAGGGCTGTAAGGCAGCACTCTGGGTTCTCAGGTAACACTTCAGGAATACTTCTTTAACTTCGTTAAGAGATGGGGTTTTTTTTAGCAATGATGCACCCTCTCTGAGGCTCCTGGTAGTTTAAACACAGGTTAATTCTGACCTTGCTGAGATAACAGAGCAGCATGGTTACAGCGTCTGGAAAAGGGAGAATTTAAACAAGGCTGCCTTCTCTCCATGTCAGACTAAACGGGAGCTGCAGCTCAGGGACCATTAATCATCTCAAATGCTGGGCTTCAGGATCTTATCTGCTGTACAGTTGCCTCATTCCCACCTCTCCTGGGCTCTGGAAACCAGAGCATTTGGGGAGAAAACACAGTACCTATGTTAGCAAATCTTATTAGGCTCTAGCTAGTGGCACATGACCCATTAATGGATATACTTCGCTGTTCCAATAGAGTTCTGATATGTGTTAAGAAAAGCACAATTGGAGCTGCTGGAAATATTCTGTATGCTGCCTGGGTGATGATTATACAGATGTATACATATGTAAAGTGTCATCCAGCTGTATGCCTAAATGCCCTTTATTCATGTACTCTCTCTATATTATCCCTCTGCTTAAAAATTTAAAAGAAAAAATCTATTTAAAAAGAAGGGATGGGGCTTTGCTGGTGGCGCAGTGGTTGAGAGTCCGCCTGCCGATGCAGGGGACACAGGTTCATGCCCCGGTCCAGGATGATCCCACATGCCACGGAGCGGCTGGTCCCGTGAGCCATGGCCGCTGAGCCTGCACGTCCGGAGCCTGTGCTCCGCAACGGGAGAGACCACAACAGTGAGAGGCCCGCGTACCGCAAAAAAACAAACAAACAAAAAGAAGGGATGCACAACTGAATGATGCTAAACTCTTAGGTTTAACACCCCCACCCCACAGCCAAGGAGCCCAGACTGTGCGTGCACGAGACAGGAGCCTCAGTGCTTGGATCTCTGCCTGCTAGTGAGGGGTGGACGGTGGGGGGCAGGGTGGTCAGCAGCAGGGTGGAAAGAGGTGAAATTTGGAGGGGGCATATCTGTATTTGCATCTGGACTCCGCTGTTTCGTAAGTCACTCTGGACAAGTCACTTGGCCCCTCTGTGCCTCAGTTTCCTCACCTGTAAAGTGGGGATAACATCACCTGCATTATCAGTTGTTGTGATGTTCAAAGACCATTAAGTGGAAAGTACCTGGCACACAGTAGATGCGCACTCAATGGTAGCACTAGTCACAGTGTAACAGTTGGTCCCTCAGGAGCCTGCTTCTCCCATTTACCTGTTCTTAGGTTGACACACCCAACATCTGAAAGGAACTTTTTTTTTTTGGCTGTGTTGAGTCTTCATTGCTGTGCGCGGGCTTTCTCTAGTTGCAGCGAGTGGGGCTACTCTTGTTGCGGTGTGAGGGCTTCTCATTGCGGTGGCTTCTCTTGTTGCAGGGCACGGGCTCTAGGCGCACGGGCTCGGTAGTTGTGGCACGTGGGCTCAGTAGTTGTGACTCGAGGGCTTAGTTGCTCCGCGGCACTTGGGATCTTCCCGGACCAGGGCTCAAACCCGTGTTCCCCGCACTAACAGGCGGATTCTTAACCACTGCACCACCAGGGAAGTCCTGAAAGGAACTTTGATGTCAGTTGGCACCGACTTCTCTGTCTCCACCTCCTCTCGTGCACTCCATGACTTTCCGGTCCCTATTCCAACTGTAGAAGTCCTGCTTATAACCCTTGACCCACCCCCTGCTCATACTGCCACCTGCTCCAGCAAGA
Source organism: Lipotes vexillifer (assembly GCF_000442215.2). Lineage (NCBI taxonomy): Eukaryota > Metazoa > Chordata > Mammalia > Artiodactyla > Lipotidae > Lipotes > Lipotes vexillifer. The sequence goes on along the minus strand of NW_006770328.1, from coordinate 90,496 downwards.
GTGGGTTAATCTTTTCTACTGTCCATCTGAGAGACCACCCAAACCCCACTGCTGTGCTCAGTGTCCCCAGCAGCAGCCCTGGCCACATCAGCTGTGGCTCCAACCCTATCTGTGGGTTCAAGAGACCTTGGGCTGGGATTCCCGTGGTGGATGAGAAGGAGGTCAACAGCATACGCAGCACTTGCCAATGGAGACCAGAGGGTGTCCGGTTCTTAGGACCCAGGATGTGGGTGGGACAGAATCAGTGCCCACACACTGAGCTACTTGTAGCCAATCAGGAGTGCAGACCTCTCCAAAGTGAGGTGTCATGGATGTGCATGGACACATCGAGGGCATTACTGTCCATCTGTGCACATCCGTCCCCAGCAAGCATGCCTATGCTGCAGGGAAGTCATTGCGTCCCCAAGACAACCTCTCCCTCTACAAACCATGTGATTTTCAAAACCACTCCCCCATAATGAACCCATATTTGTTTCCCTTTCATGCCACCTAGAACCAGACTAATTCCTTTTTTGCACTCTCAGATTCCAGATATTTAAAGACAACCATGTCCCCAATTCTCGAAAGGAATCTCCGGATTAAACATGCCCTATTCCTTCAACAGTAGCTCAGACATGAGCCTTGCTATGAACCCCCTTGCTCTATGCCCTGCCCAGATTCCATCATGGAGGCAGTAAGGGGTAAAATTAAGAAATGATGCCTATTTTCACTCCAGCTCCCAAGTGCCCATCACAGACCCTCCTGTGTGCTCTTTACACCCTTTTTACCATCCTGCACCACCCCCCTAGCCTCCTCTGTGATTGATTCCCGGTTCACACTAATTAGGCCTTGCTCGGACTGT
>NW_006770328.1:88185-89645 GCF_000442215.2 Lipotes vexillifer | reverse complement strand
GAAAGAGTGCTTTGCCATTTTCTTTAAGGAAACCATGTGATAGGCCAACCGGCTGTGGTTGCCAGGCAACCTTGATGCTCCTACCGAAAAGACAAACTCGAGAGAGTGACAGGGCCAGAGAGCCTAGTTAGCAGCTATTGAACATGAGCCTCTGCTCCACTGAGAGGTGCAAGAAAGGCCTGGCTGGCATTGGCTCCCATTGCTCCAGCTTTTTATATGTATAGTGTGTGTGTGTGTGTGTGTGTGTGTGTGTGTGTGTGTGTGTGTGTGGTGTATGTGTGTGTGTGTGTGTGTGTGTGTTGGGGGTGCATACGCAAAGGGAGCTGGGAAAGAATAAAGGAGTGTTAGTCTTTAAGATGGAATCACAATAAAGGATACCATGGCAGGATAATTTATGAAATATCACACTTTATCTGTGTACACTTTAATTTTCCTTCCTGCCTCCTCAATTCTAGTAACTGAGCAGGACTTGTAGTTACTTAATCAGAAGAGGACAGAAAGCAGAAACAGCTGATAGGCAAAGGCTTTTCCCCTCTGGTAAAATATTAACCCACAGAACAAGGGATAATGTGAGGAGTCTCAGAAGGGGCGGGGGGCGGGTGGTAGTGTCTGTCCCTGGGAAGGCCCAGCAGGGTCCTGTTTGGTTTCAATTTCAGGTGAGTCCAGGCACCTGAGCTCCCAACCGCACCAAAGGGTTCCTTAACCCACGTGTAGCTCAGCACCTCATGATGAGAAGTAACCACATGGGCGGCCGGCAATGCATGGCTTCAGGCAAACTCGTGTGAGCTGAAGAGGCACAGAGCAGCCACTTCAATACCTTAGCATCTCCAATGACCCAGAACCTTTGCACAACCCTGATGGTGGGAGAGGAAACAATGACTTAGACTGCATTCCCCTCACACTGAGGCCAGAAGGGGACTCAGCAGAGTGGGTTTGATGTAGAGCAATTAAAGCTTTTTAGGTGGGCAACTTGGTGGTATCACACCCAGTAATTTCACTTGTAGTAAGAGGTCACATTCATTGTACCTTTAACACATGCCAGGCAATGCTCTAAGGACTCTCCTAGTTACACTCTCACCAGCAATACATGAGACTATGTATGTGTCCCACACACTTGCCATCAGAGAACGTTACTAATCTTTAAACGTTTTGCCAATCTATTTGCCAACCTATTACTGGGAAAATGGCATCTCGTTGGTTTTGTTTGTTTGTTTTATTATTTTTTTGAATTTTTGAATTTTATTATTATTTTTTTTATATAGCAGGTTCTTGGGCTTCCCTGGTGGCGCAGTGGTTGAGAGTCCACCTGCTGATGCAGGGGACACGGGTTCATGCCCCGGTCCAGGAAGATCCCACATGCCTCAGAGCGGCTGGGCCCGTGAGCCATGGCCGCTGAGCCTGTGCGTCCAGAGCCTGTGCTCTGTAACGGGAGAGGCCACAACAGTGTGAGGCCTACGTAC
>NW_006770328.1:68928-88175 GCF_000442215.2 Lipotes vexillifer | reverse complement strand
AAAAAAAAAAAAAAAAAAATGTTATATAGCAGGTTCTTATTAGTTATCCATTTTATACATATTAGTGTATATATGTCAATCCCAATCTTTAATATACGTTAACACTGAGTAGTGATCTTTCACTTCTATTTTTGTATTGTTTTCATTTTAACGAGGATGCATTCGTGTACTAACTTGTGTGTAAAATTGAAGTAAATAAAAATCATGATTCCTTATGCATTTACAAGCATGACTTTGAAATACATAGAGCAAAAATGGATTGAAAAATAAAGTGAAATCAATAAATCCACATAGTGGAAGGTTTTGACTCTATCAGATACTAGGTAAAAATAAGAGATTTGATAACATAATTAAATTTGATCATATATAAATGTATTATACATGTATGTATATACATAGGTACACACAAAATTCAATAAAAAGACACACAATACACAGCATATAGGGAACAGTCTCAAACAATTGACTCTGCCTTAGACTACAAAGGAAAACTGGACAAATTCTAAAAATCAAAAATCATAAACAGTACACAATCTCTGAACACAATGAAATAATATTCAAGATTAAGAATTCTAAAGGGATAACCAAAATATTAATCTGCCTAGAAAAATTATTTAAATATTCTCCTAAATAATTCTTAGGTTAAGAAAAGAAATCAAATTATAATTTATTTAGAAATGAAAGGCAACCAATTGGTTTGAAGGTTTAAATGTAAACAAAAACTAGATAAACTATGGGTAATTAAAAAAATAATCTTGGCATAGGAAAGGTCTTTCTAAATATGACACAAACTTCAGATACCCCAAAAGACTAATATATTCAGCCACTGTAGAATTAAAAAAAAAATTCTATGTGGCAAAAGCCACCATAGGCAAAAGCAAATGATAAACTGGGAAAAAATATTTGCAACCTATATCACAGACAAAGGAAGAGTTTCCTTATTTGTAAAGTTCTCCTATAAACTGTTAAGAATAAAAACTAACATAAATCAAGTATACCTCAAAAAAAAAAAAAGAATGAAGACCAATAGCCCAAGAGAAAAATGGCCAAAAGATATGTACCAAGAGTTCACAGAAAAGGGAATTTAAGAAATGACTCTTAGGGACTTCCCTGGTGGCACAGTTGTTAAGAATCTGCCTGCCAATGCAAGGGGACACGTGTTTGAGCCCTGGCCCGGGAAGATCCCACGTGCTGCGGAGCCACTAAGCCCATGCACCACAACTACTGAGCTCACGTGCCACAACTACTGGAGCCCACACACCTAGAGCCCGTGCTCTGCAACAAGAGAAGCCACTGCCATGAGGAGCCTGTGCACCGCATCAAAGAGTAGCCCCTCCTGGCCACAACTAGAGAAAGCCCACATGCAACAACGAAGATCCAACACAGCCAAAAATAAATAAATAAATATTTTTTAAAAAAGAAATGACTCTTAAACCATGTGATGTGGTATTTCATTCCACTTACAATAAAATTAATTGCAAAATCAGACTACATCAAGATATTGAGTTAAAGAAGAAGACATACTGGATAATTACATTTATATAAAATTCAAAAACAGGTAAAACTAATCAAAGATGTTAAAGATTAGGGTAGTGGTTATATTAAGGGGTATGGAGCCAGGGATTTGAAAGGGCTCATGAAATTCTACTTGTTGATCTGGGTGCTATTTTGCAGATGAATTCACTTTGTGAAAATTGGTGGAGCTAATTTGTACACATTTCTGCATGTATGTTAAATGTCAATAAAATTTATTTTAAAATACCACATTGATATAATTTTTCACCTGGAGGTTGGCAAAGATCAAATCATTTGATCTCTGTGTTAATAAGAGTGTGGAAAAGGGAACTCCCTCATATATTGCTAACGGGAGTGCAAATTGATAGCACCTTGATAGGGAGATAACTTATTATTAGTATCTGTGGAAATTATTAATGCACATGCCCTCTACCTAGCATTTCCACCTCCAGAAATTTACCTTACAAATAATACTTGCACCTATATGAAGATATAATGCATTGCCATGTCACTGAGAGATCAAAAGATCGAAAGCTACCTAAACATCCATCATTAGGGGATTAATTAAATAGTCCTTATAATGGAAAACTTACAATGAAATGCTCTGCTACCATTAGCTCTAATGAGGAGACACCTTATGTACTAAGATGGAATGATCTCTGAGGTGTATATTAAGTAAAAATATAAATTAAGGTGCAGAACTGTATGGAAGGTATACTACCATTTGGGTAAAAAATGGGGGAAGGATATAAACAGTGCTCATATATACATAAATATCCCTGGACGGATAGTCAAGGAACCGATAACACTTGTTGCCTTCAGAGAGCATTTGATGGCTGAGGAACAGGAACAGGATGGAGATTTTTCTTGATATACATAGAAAAAGGCCTGGACAAACACCATTGAACAGACGTTCCCTCTGGGTTGGAAGTGGTACTGAGTGGCAACGATAAAGGGGAACTTTTAAAGTTATACTCTGTAAACTGAATATATATTCATGCATTAAAAGTATAATTTTTAAAAGATTGTTTTAAGAAATAATGTAAAAAAAAAAAGAAAGAAAGAATGTGGGGCTTCCCTGGTCGTGCCGTGGTTGAGAGTCCGCCTGCCAATGCAGGGGACGCGGGTTCGAGCCCTGGTCTGGGAGGATCCCACATGCCGCGGAGCAACAAAGCCCGTGAGCCACAACTACTGAGCCTGCGCGTCTGGAGCCTGTGCTCCGCAACAAGAGAGGCCGAGACAGTGAGAGGCCCGCGCACCACGATGAAGAGTGGCCCCTGCTCACCGCAACTAGAGAAAGCCTGTGCACAGAAACGAAGACCCAACACAGCCAAAAATAAATAAATAAATTAATTTTTTAAAAGAGAGAGAAATAACGTGCCTGCAGTAATATTTGTTGCAGACAAGATAGAGGCTAAAATCGGGACAAAAGTTTGAGGAGAAACAGATATTAGCATCATCTCAAAGGATCGCTCTAAAGATATTTATCAATTACAAAGGGAAAAATAACTTGATAGTGGAGAAACCTGGCAGACACCACTTTAATGAAGTGATCAAGGTTAATATCGCCAGTAATAAGATAACACCACCTTGTACCCCCTGATATGACACACTGAGAAGAACACAGTATCTCTCCTGTCTTGATAGTCACAGAAGGAGTCCTCACTTCTTTTTGTAGCCCAGCTAGGAGGGTGTGTGTGTGTGTGTTTGACATAAATTGCAAACCTTCAGTTCACCCCTGCGTCTCCTGGAGTCAAAAACTCACAAAGGTCATTGAGCCACCGAGCCTGGAGTAACGAGACATTTTTTACCAAGAGGAAATGTTATTTTAGAATGAAATCCTAGCCAAGGCTGCCAGGGGCTATGGAACACAAATCGATAAAACCAAGGTCCTTGGAGCACTTAATAAGATTTCTACCTGATGATAGGAAAACAATGATTTTATTGAGATTTCCCCAGGAAACGGGTTTCTCCCCATCTAGCTGAAAGGCTGAGATCATTTTAGGAATAATCGTGAGCATCAGCAGCAGTCAATCAGCCAGTGCTGGCATCTCCTGTGCATGTTAGTTAACTCATCAATGTCCTTCCCAAGGGCAGGAGAAGATGAGCGGCTCAGAGGCAAGTCTTGCAGACCTTCCTATCTCAAGAATGCTGAGAACTCACTGGTATCCTCTCTCAAATGATTTGCCTCCTAGACAAGCTAACTGATCACTTCTACACGCTGCTTTTGGTTGTCGCCTCTGGCATTTTCCACTAACAGGCTCCCCTGATGGATAGCCCAGCAGACTGCCAAAGGAGTGATTTATGCTCATGTTAAACCCAGGACCTTCTCACCCCCTCCCTGGGCAAAACGCCTTTGTCTGCACTACTTAGAACACCCTGGGGAAACATGAAGGGGAAATTGAATACCATCTCTTCATCTATAACCTAATTCAAAATTAGTGTGTGCTCTAGTTGTAAATCTCAGATTAAGCTGTTCCTAGCTCATTATGTTTTTGCCATTTCATTTTATAACACTAATATCAACATTAAGCAGAATTTATAGTTTTCAAAGTGCTCTCTTGTGTGTAAGTGTATTTGATGCTCACTTAAATGCTATTAGAGAGAAAAAGAAGGGTCACCAGTTCTGAGTAAAGAGAACCTGTGACACAGAGGTTAAAGGGCTCCCCAAGGTCAAATATCAATTTCTACCATCAAACAACCTTGTGCAAGGATTGTGTCTACTTGTAAAAATAAATTATTAAATATTTCAAAGATATGTAAAATATAGAAAATATAAAAGCCACGTTATCTCCCAGTTTTAACAGCTGCTAACGTATTTCCTTCAGATCCTTTTAAAGAAGAAATAAAATGATACAGATACAGTTATCACCACCCCACTTCCCCACTTCCTCTTTTTCTTGCTAGAAGTCATTGCTGTCCTAAAGTGTTGGTGAAGATATGGGGAAACAGGAATTCTTCGACAGACTATTATAACCAGACTATTATTAACCAGACTATTACTAGTCTGGTTAATTTTCCAAATTGATGGTTGTGATTGATTGTTATAATTGTTTTAACTTCGTTGCCTTCATGACTAGTCAATTTGGGCATCTATCCTAAGTTTATTGGCCATCTGAGTGTCCTTTTCTGTGAATTGCCTGGTTATACCCTTTACTCAATTTTCAATATTTTTATCTTTTTGAACTGATGTATACAAGTTCTTCAGGGATTCTAGATATTAATTCTTTGTTGATGATATGCTTTCCAAACATCTTTTCCCAGTTTCTAGCTTGATTTTAGCTTAGTTTATGTCATTTGCCTCCACTGAAGTTTTAAAGTTTAATGTTATTGAATTTATCTTTTTATTTGTGCTTTTTGCATCTTCTTTAAGAAATCATTCACTGTTCTAAGGTCATTCTCCTGTATGTTTTCCTTATTTTTCTATAAGTTTTTCACATTTTTGTTTTTAATCCTAAATGTAAATTATTTTTGGATATGATATGAGGTTATAAACTAATTTTATTTTATTTTCCTTATAAATGTTTTCATACAGATGTTTCAATTGTCAAACACCCATAGAACAGTTTCCTGTATTATCCATGGGTCTGTTTCTGGGCTCTCTAGTCATGTCTGTCAGCATATTTTAACTTCTCTATCGCTATTCCATCCAGTACTAATTACGGGATGGAATAGCTTTATGATAAACTTTGATATTTCATAGGGAAGTCTCCCTCCTTAATCCTCACAATTCTCTTCAGTATTCTTGGCTTTTTGTCTTCATATAAATTTTAAGATCAGTTTGTTAAGTTCACACAAGAAATCCCCTTTTTATTAGAACTGTCATAAATTTATAAACTAAGGAAAAATAACATTGTAATATTACTGTCATAATCCACAAATATGCCATGTCTCTACATTTATTTAGGTCTTCTTTTATGACTTTCAATAAAATTTTAGAATAGGGACTTCCCTGGCGGTCCACTGGTTGGGACTCCATGCTTCCACTGCAGGGGGCAAGGGTTTGATCCCTGGTCAGGGAATTAAGATCCCACATGCCATGCAGCATGGCCAAATGATTAAAAAATAAAATAAATAAAATTTTAGAATATCCTCAACAAGTAACACATCATTATTAGATTTATTCCTAGGTACCTAAGAATTTTTCTTGTTATTCTGAATAACTTCATTTATTAAGTTACCTTTTTGAGTAAGGTGTTGCTCAGGAATGCTATTGATTTTTTTAAAATTGAGAAATAGTTCACACACCATAAAATTCACCCTTTTAGGATGTACAATTCAGCGGTTTTTAGCATATTCACAAGGTTTTGCAATTCCAGAATATTTTCGTCACCACAAAAAGAAACACTGCACCATTGGCAATCACTCCCCATTTCCCACTCCCCTTAGTCCCTGGCAGCCACTAATCTGTTTTTTGTCTCTATGGACTTACCTCCTCTGGAAATAAGTTCATATTAATATAATCATACAGTATGTGGCCTTTTGCATCTGGCTTCTTTCACTTAGCATAGTGTTTTCCAGATCCGTCCATGCTGTAGCATGTATCAGGACTTTAAATAATATTCCACTATTTGGATAGACCACATTTGTTTATTCATTTAGCAGTTGACGGACATTTGGGTTGCTTCCACTTTTTTGCTGTTATGAATAATGCTGCTATGAACATTTTGTTTACAAGTTTTTATGTGAACATGTTTTCAATTACCTTGTGTATGTACCTAAACGTGGAAATGTTGGGTCATATGGTAAATCAAGTTAACATTTTGAAGAACTGCCAAACTGTTTTCCAAAGCAGCTGCACCATTTTACACTCACACTAACAATGTATGAGGGTTCCAAAATCTCCACATCCTTGCCCGCTCTTGTTCTCAAACGCTTTTAAAATTATAGCCATCCTAGTGGGTATATCTCATTGTGGCTTTGATTTGCATTTCCCTAATGGCTAATGATGTTGCATATCTTTTTGTGTGCTTGTTGGACATTTATATATCTTCTTTGGAGAGCTGTATATTCAAATCTTCCACCCATTTTTTAATTGAGTTGTGTTTTTATTATTGAGTTATAAAAGTTCTTTAAGGATCCTAGACGCTTATCACATATGTGATAATATTTTCCTCCATTCTGTGGGTTATCTTTCCATTTCTTGGTAGTGTCCTTTGCAACACAAACGTTTTAAATTTTGATTAAGTTCAATTTATCTATTTTTCCTTTGGTTGCTTGAGCTTTAAGTGTCATATTTTTAGAAACCTTTGCCTAAGCCACATGGGTATAAGTTCACAGACTTATACCAATGTTTTTGTAGTTTTAGCTCTTACCTTTTCGTCTTTGATCCATTTTGAGTAAATTTTTTATACTGTGTGAGGTTACAAGTTCAAAATCACACTTTTGCATATAGATATCCAGTTGTCCCACTACCATTTATTAAAGAGACTCTTCTTTTCACCATTGAATTATCTTGGCACTGTTGTTGAAAATCAATTGGCCATAGACGTATGGATTTATTTCTGGACCTCAACTTTATCCCACTGATCTATGTTTATCCTTATGCCAGTACCATGCAGTCTTAATTAGGGTAGTTTTGCAGTAAGTTTTGAAATTGTGAAGTGTGAGTCCTCCAACTTTGTTCATCTTTTTCAAGAGTGTTTTGGTTATTCTGGGTCCCTTGAATTCCAATGTGAATTTTAGGAACAGCATGTCAATTTCTGCAAACACAGCAACAAAAAAGAGCAGCTGGAATTTTGATATGGATTGTGTTGCCTATGTAGATCAATTTATGTATATTGTTATTTTAACAATATTGTCTTCCAATACATGAATATGGGATATTTTCCCACTGATTTAGATGTTTAAATTTCTTGCAGCAATGATTTCTAGTTTTTGAGGTACAAGTCTCACACATCTTTCATTAAATTTATTCCTCACATTCTATTACTTTTGATGCTATTGCAAGTGGAATTGTTTCCTTAATTTCACTTTTAGATTGTTCATTGCTAGAAATAGAACTGATTTTGTATATTGCTAGCCTGCAAACTTGCTGAGTTTATTAGTTTTAATTGATTTTTGTGGATTCCTTAATAATTTTTCATATAAAAGACCATGTTATCTGCAAATAGAGAAGTTTACTTCTCCCTTTCTAATCCTTTTATTTCTTTGTCTTGCTGAATAGCCCTGAATAGAAATTCCAGTACAATATAGAATATAAGTGGTGAGACCTACATCTTCATCTTGTTCCTGATCTAAGGAGGAAAACTCTGTCTTTCACCATTAACTGTGATGTTAGCTATGAGGTTTTTCGTTTTGTTTTAAGACACCTTTTATCAGTTTGAGGAAGTTCCTTTTTTTTTTCTTTTTTTTTTTTTGCTGTACGCAGGCCTCTCAATATTGTGGCCTCTCCCATTGCGGGAGCACAGGCTCCGGACGCACAGGCTCAGCAGCCATGGCTCACGGGCCTAGCTGCTCCACGGCATGTGGGATCTTCCCGGACCGGGGCACGAACCTGTGTCCCCTGACTCGGCAGGCAGACTCTCAACCACTGTGCCACCACGGAAGCCCTTGTCACCTCCATTTTTTAAAAAGTATGTAATGCTATAATGGACAATTTTATGCATTTAGATTTTCCTGTAATTAAGATTATTTTATTAGAATAGATCCACAGAAATATTCCTGGCCCAAAGGGAGTGAATATGTTTATGGATCTTGATACAAGTTGCAAAATTACATTCCCATGAATTTAACCAACTTAAAATCTTCACAAGTTATTAGTGCTCATTTCACCATACACTCTCCAGCATTGGGAAGTAGACATTTTAATTTTTTGTTAACATCATATGTGAAAAATGGTATCCCACATTTTCAAAATCTACATTTCTAGAAGCCCCAGCCCTGATACAGCAGCAGGTCTAAATGAGGACCATCAGTTGTCAGCTTGCAGCTGCAGCCTCAGAATGATTTTCAGGGTGTTGGCGGCCTCCACCATGGAGGCTCTACTGGTGTTTGGAGCCTGAACCTAGCTCCACAGGTCTGGAGGGCCCCGCTGCCCAAGGACCACTAACCAGCCGTGTGGCTAACAAGGTCTTGGTGCTCTGGCCGGGTGTTAGGCCTGTGCCTCTGAGGTGGGAGAGCCAAGTTCAGGACACTGGTCCACCAGATACCCTACGGCTGCACATAATATCAAACGGCAAAAGCTCTCCCAGAGATCTCCTTCTCAACGCTAAGACCCAGCTCCACTCAATGACCAGCATGCTCCAGTGCTGGACACCCTATGCCAAACAACTAGCAAGACAGGAACACAACCCCACCCATTAGCAGAGAGGCTGCTTAAAATCATAATAAGGTCACAGACACCCCAAAACACACCACTGGACATGGTCCTGCCCAGCAGAAAGACAAGATTCAGCCTCATCCACCAGAACACAGGCACTAGTCCCCTCCACCAGGAAACCTACACAACCCACTGAACCAACCTTAGCCTGGGGGCAGACACTAAAAACAACGGGAACTACGAACTTGCAGCCTGCGAAAAGGAGACCCCAAACACAGTAAGCTAAGAAAAATGAGAAGACAGAGAAACACACAGCAGATGAGGGAGCAAGGTAAAAACCCACCAGACCAAACAAATGCAGAGTAAATATGCAGTCTATCTGAAAAAGAATTCAGAGTAATGATAGTAGAGATGATCCAAAATCTTGGAAATAGAATGGAGAAAATACAAGAAACGTTTAACCTACAAGAACTAAAGAGCAAACAAACAATGATGAACAACACAATAAGTGAAATTAAAAATTCTCTAGAAGGAATCAATAGCAGAATAACTGAGGCAGAAGAATAGATAAGTGACCTGGAAGATAAAATAGTGGAAATAACTACCGCAGACCAGAATAAAGAAAAAAGAATGAAAAGAATTAATGACAGTCTCAGAGACCTCTGGGACAACATTAAATGCACCAACATTCAAATTATAGGAGTCCCAGAGAAGAAGAGAAAAAGAAAGGGACTGGGAAAATATTTGAAGAGATTATAGTTGAAAACTTCTCTAATATGGGAAAGGAAATAGTCAATCAAGTCCAGGAAACACAGAGAGTCCCATACAGGATAAATAAGGAGAAACACACCAAGACACATATTAATCAAGCTATCAAAAATTAAATACAAAGAAAAAAATATTAAAAGCAGCAAGGGAAAAACAACAAATAACAACAAGGGAATCCCCATAAGGTTAACAGCTGATCTTTCAGCAGAAACTCTATAAGCCAGAAGGGAGTAGCAGGACATAGTTACACATGTGTATTAGCCACTTGAGAGCATGTGTGTGTGCACACATACACACACAACACTGAAAGGTTACTATTTTAGGTGCAAATAAATTGAATAAATTTGAGGTCAAAAAAATTTACATTTCTATATTAAATAAAGCAGAAAATTTTTCCAAATGTTGGTATATTCGTTGTTTTTCCACTTTTGTAAATTGTCTGTTTAATCCTCTTAACCACTGAATAAATAATTTTTGATGATTCACATAAGGGAGACAATTGGGTCTTTCCAGCAGAAAGAGCACTGATAACTCAAGGTGAATTAAGCAGTTTGACCTCTGCTTCTTCATCTATAAGACAGGCAGTTTCTAGAATCAAGAGAGATACACCATGTGAAATGCTTGGTGAACTCTCAAGCATTTTAGAAAGGTAATGAATAGAGAATTAATATTATTACTCTCAATTCATTGACAGCCTAGAGTTCTAAGATTCACAAAGAGATTGGCTGTAAGAAAAATATGCTGGGTGAAGGGGCAAAATCAGTCCAAATGACGAGATGTTGGAGGACACCATGTACTACCTAGAAACCTAACAGGTTCCCACCAAGAGACAGATGCAGAATCTTTTCCCAGACCTAATTTTCCTGAATAAGCTAAAAGTACTCCATATTGGGCAAGATTTGGAGTTGATCTAATAAAAAGTTAGCTTGGCTTTCAACGAAAATTTCCAGATACTTGGATAGGAGAGCAAGTACATAATAATAGAAACCTCTTTCTCCTTAGGGGGAATTCTACTGCTAAGGGGGAGAAAAGATAATCGTCTTTCCCAACTGTTGCATATATTCAAAATGCACATTTAATGACTGTCCCAGTAAGTGTGGCTGTATAAGTGTGAATACCTGAGGCACAGCTATTGATATATGGCTCCGTTGTTGATGGTGGTGGGTTTTGCTGGTTTGTTTGTATGTTGATTGTGTTCAGGAGAATTTTTTTTTTTTTACAGCTACATTTAAACTGCCAGTCAGAAAATGTAAAACATTGTTATGTTTAGGTGGTGAGTGATTAAAGCTTTTTTCTTCTCCCTATTTTTCTGTATTTTTATTAATGAGATATTTTAGTCCTTAGATTTAGAAATGTAGAATGTTCTGTGTGAGCAAATATCTGGGTGATCAATGAAAAACATGATTTTTAAAATGTTTCCAGATACCTACATATTTTGAAATGTGAAAATGGAAGGGGGGTGAAAACAGCCTTATTAGCAGGAAATATGCTGCTCTGTGTGGTTTGGTTGTGGGTAGCACAGATGTCTGTGTGTCAGTCAAAGCTCTGGACCTGCAGGGCACCAGCCAGCCAGTGGTGAAGCAAAAATTTCAGCTTGAGTGAAGCCATTATCAGTTCCTGTCAAACACAGGAGGGCAGAAAACTCACATGAGTGCAGGGCTTGACAGATGACAGTAATGAAGTGAGCAGGTGAGGTGGGGACAAAAATATTTCACTTTCCTCTCTACTACTAAAAAAAAGAAAAGATAAGATTGGTGATAAATGGCCTTGGTGACACTGACAAAAAGGAGAGGTGGGCCTAGGTTGGACGGGACCCCAGCCCTTCCTATGGGGTCATTGCTTTTTGGCGTGCACAATGCCAGCTCCCATGTTGAAGAGACACAGAAATCCCAGATTTCTGTGCAAACATTTTCGATCTTGAAGACAAGTACTTCAAATATTTTAAATTCTGTAAGAGCCCAGTAAACACTTCTGTGCCCCATCTGACACCCTCGGCCACCAGTTCGCGAACCCTAGATCCATGGGTTTTTCTCCGTTGGTTTGGCTGTTTTCTGAAGCAAAAGGGTAAGGTTGGAGTCTCGGTTTACCCTCGTGTACAGGCGAGGATTGGGGCAGGTGGTTCTGTGCCGGCGCTGCCTGGGTGCGCTCGCGCAGGGATGCGTGTGCCTGAAGAGTTGGTGAGAAGGGTGAGCGTTTGCATACTTGAATTCGGGGAGAACTAGTCTGCGTGTGGTCAGGCGATCTGGGTCTGATCTGCCAAGGCGCGGCGATTTGGGGGAAGTGGGGCTATAGGAATTGTCCCTGTGGAAATGAAGCTTTCTGCGGGATCACCCTTTGGGAGTATCCTTGGAGTTCGAGGGTCCCTCTCCTGCCCTGCTCAGCTGGGGCAGTGGGACAAGGACCAGGACAGACAGGTGGACCCGGGTCTAGCTCTAGTGCCTGTCCCGTGAGGGTAAAGCTGGCTTGGGCACTTATGCGGGACCCTACTCCAGCATTCAACCCCGGAGGGGCTCGGGATCCCGGAGCCCAACCGCTCCGGAGGAGACAGGAAAGGCGGTGAGCTCCTGGCCCGCCGCCCTCCACGAGCTGTTGCTATGGCCACAGGGGACTTTTGATGTGAAGTGCGGTGACCCCCCGCCTCCACTTACCTTCTCTGCCTGCCTTCTGGATGACGTCATGGACGCCCGCGGCCCTGACAGGCCACCTGTGGGTTGGTCTCGCTTTAAAGCAGCTGTTCTCCACCGGCCCCCGCAGCCGCAGCGACTTGTGTCATCACCAAGAGCACCATGCCGGGACTCTGGACCTGCCTCTCGCCCTGGCGGACCGGCCACTGCTCCGGACAGCACTGATTACCCGAGAAAGGCAAGTATTCAAGGGATGCTTCACAAATTATCTTCCTCAAAGCCCAACCTCCTCTCCGCCCCTCCCCCTTGCCCCTGGTCTGCAGCTCTTGGGGGAAGAAGGGACGACCAGCGGCGGCGTGGTGGCTGAGGGGCTTTCTTACAGAAAGAAGTGGAGAGCAGCGGTCTTTCTCCCTGGCCGTGGAGACCCATGCCAGGGAAAGTCCCGACCAGGGTCCCCCGTCCGATTCTCTGTCCCAGGTCGAGGGCTCGGGATTGGAAGAACAGCCGACTGGAACTGAGTGAGGTTCGCGAGGCTGAGTCTGGGGCTGCTTCGGAAGGCCGGAGGAGGGGGCAGTCGGGCTTGGCATCTGCTAAAGGCGCCGAGCCTGCCGCCAAATTCACGAAGAGGAGGGAAGACGGTGAGGGCGCCTGGAAAGCGGGAAGCGGCTCCTAAGCCCGGCACCCGAGCGCTCCTGACGGGGTGCTCGACTAGCTCGAGTTGTGGGGACATCTTGTTCTCGGACCCACTCTCGGGGCGACGCCGAAACCCGGTTTGCCGTTTGTCTGGCTCGGTCCGGCACCCCGTCGGAGATGGGCAGCACCACAGCCTCTGGAGTGGGCGCTCTCCGGCCCCAGCCTCCCCAAGCCCACCGCCGCCGCCTGGTCTCCAGCGCTGCTCGCCCTTCAGATTCCGGATGCAGCGGACCTGTTGCGTGCAGAAAAGCGGCGGGGTGAGGTGTTCCAGGCCTCTCCTCCCTGCCTGGCCCGCCACGGCCCGCCACAAGATCTGAGCGCCGGGAGTCCCGGGACTTTGCCTGCAGTCTCCCAGAGAGCCCAGTGCTGAAAGAGAAAATGGGAGAACTGCCGGCAGGCAACTGGGTAGCCATCCCACTGCAAAGGGCTCTTCGTACCCGCTGCGATTGCGGCAAATAATCCCACTAACCCGGGGAGGGAAACGGAGAGGCGCGGGGCATTGAGCCCGGGAGGGAGTCGGGTCCGCTGAAAAAGCGCACCTGGTGCAGACACGTCCGAGTCTCGCCTTTGACCCCGGCGGACGGAGCGCCTGCACTTCAGCTCCCTGCCTCGGGGTTAGAACCGAGCTGCTCAAGGTCCCCAGAGCCCCTCCACGGCGAGTCCGAAGCTCCAGCTTCAGCACCAGACGCTGGACAGCGCCCCGCCGAATTGCGCCCAAGGGTGGGTTCCTGCGGGCTACTCCGCTTCCTAGCTCGTCGCCGCTCGCAGTCTCTCAGATCCCACTCGGAGGAGGCAAGGAGGGGAGACAGGGTTCACCGAGAAATGGATGGGGGGGGGCGGTACTCATGTTCCCCGTTTCTCCAGGAGCTTAGGTATCGGATTCTAGGAGGGCATTCTATCTCCCCTCCGCTAAGAGCAGCTGGAATAACTTGGTGCTAAATGCAGGCAGGATGCCCGAAGAGAAAAGAGGCGCGCCTGTAAGTGGTGAGCTTAGTTACGCACAAGCGGGAAAGTGGTTCTACCGGGAACCCCAGGCACTGGTGTACTGTGAAAGGTCGCCACATTCAAGTTATGTTCTCTCTACCTCTTCCCCCCACCCCGACCCCCGCCCTGCCTCTCTCCCCACAATCTCCATACGCCTTAACGCCGGTGAACGAAGGGAAAAGCGTGGGATGATGGGAGAAGATATTGAGGTCGAGGTAAAAAGCACATTTTATCAGGGTTGCCATAGCTCGGTGTAGACGAAATCTGTCCTAATTGAACATCAAGGTCTGCATTTTTAGCCAAAGGCGCCCAATGTGCCCTTTGTATGAGGAGCTGAATGACTGTTCTGCCAGGAAGGAAAAAAGCCGCAGAGGGGAAGACGTTATCACAAAAGGGCTAACAGAGGTGGGGGAGGAGGAGAAGGGGACAGGACCCCGGCAATAGAGTGTGGTTACCAGGCAACCAGCCCCAGCCTCTAGTTGCCTTGGTTACAGTGAGTGGAGGGGCTTTGACCATTGATTATCCGTGAGCACCTTTATTCTTAAAATATCTGCTGGGAGCCCCTGTTTTCCCCCGTGTGGATGTGAGTCAACAACCGTCCCCCGTAAAATCCCTGGGGGTTAAGAGGAAATCCTGGAAGGCAAATACTTCCTTTGAAGTCAAGGTGCCTGGCAAAGCAGCTACCTTTCCACCACCGCAGTCCTTCCCACCCTCTCCCTTGCCCCCTTCAGAGAGGTGAGCATATCTACTCTGTCCTTTCTCTGGGATTTACAATTAGGGCTTTTATTTTTTTCATGTGGTCCTTTAGACGCAAGGGCTTCCCCCACCCTGACCCCGCACGCTTTGCTTTTCCCCCTTTAAATGAGAAAGACACATTTGTTCTTCATGGGTGAACTGGAGGGAGAGCGGCTTTCTCCTGGGTTTGGCCGTGGTTCCTCCCTCCCTCAGCACCTCTCTCAGGCTGGAAGGGGTGAATTCTAGATCGTCACCTCTTTTCACCTCTTCCCGCAGGCCACACAGAAAGCACAGATAGGTAGAAACGGGACTCCCTTAGCAAAAGCCACTAGCGTCACCAGCCTCAGATTCCTCAAAATTCTCTTTTCTTCCTCTTCAGCTCTGCCTTCATAATTAGGGAATGCAGCACTTAAAGCTTCTAATACTCTGATCTTTTTCATTTCCCTGGATTGACAAACATTGATTCCACTTTTTACCTGTCAGACTTGTCTGCCTGCATTCATTTTTAGTGTCTGGGTAGAAAATCATTTTACCCATAATTTTCCCAAGGCAGCTGTAATACTCTCAGAATGATTTAAGGGGGAATCACTAGTAAGTTAATAGAATAGCCTGTGTTCTGTGCACTACTTCACCTAGAACACTTCTTAAGAGCCACGAACTTTGTCTTTTCACAACAAAACCTTGTTTTAAACTGAGCTATCACCTGACAATCCAGGAATGGAGGAAATCTCTATTCCAGGCAGTAAATATCATATCTTTATCTTTGTTGCCCTACATCACAAACACACATATCTTTCCTTTTTACTTTTTCTTCACCCATTGCTAATGTAAAATTTTTAAAAATCATTATAATTTCAGACTATGTTGAAGGTCAAAATTATCCTCCATGGGCTGGCTAGATATAGTTTTGGGGACATTTGCATTAAAATGCTTCTCCTTCACATGTTACTATAGAAACTTCTTTTTAGTCCAGACTAGACAGCTGGTCTGCTTTTTGTACTTTTCTTCCCAAAGAAGTGCCTTCCTTTATGAATTCTCTGGGGCAGCTATCATTGATCACATCAATAATGTCCCATAGCAACAGTGGTTTCTTTTTTCTTTTTTTTTAATTATTATTCCCTTTCTGCTCATTTTCTTTATGGACAAAGGTTTTACTTCCCTTTCAAGAAGAGAACTGAGATCTTATTGGCCAGAAAAGAAGAAGCATTCTTTCATTTGTTGGTGTGTATTGTCTTGTTAACCAATCAGAGGATGCCATTTATCCTTTTCTGACTAGCTAAGTGAGCAGAGTACCCAGAATGATTGAATCTGTGTTAGTACCATCCAGTAGCAAAGGTTGGAACTCAGAGTTCTGAGACCCAGGATCTGCTATTTGCTTTGATTAATCCAGATTGCCTTTGACTTGCAATGATGAATTCACTACCTAGTTATTTGTAGCTTACTTGAACACAGCTGGATTACACGTTATTCTATGATTCTTTTTTTTCATTTTAAAATATATTATGATCATCTTTCCAAGTCAGTGCAGATTATTGGTATCAGCACACCAGTGGTCCAGGGATCTTTCTGATTTCCCTTAGAAGTGTAGAATTGGTCCCCACACTTAGGGATTTGGTGAAAATCTGGGAGGATGAGGATGGGAAGTCAGAAGAGAGAAGAGCTTTGTTACTTATGATGAACAGATATCTCAGCTTTTGGATTCATTCTGTCCAACTTTGGTATCCCTGGTAGTTTTTTTTTGTTTGTTTTTCTATTTTAATGCTTCACAGCTGCCCTTCTGGCCTGCATTTTCAGTGACAAATAGAAAAGCTGGATGGATGGAGACAATGACCCTCTAATTAGATGTAAGAGAAGACATAACTTCCCAGGAAGGCTGTGGCAGGTAGGTGGTGGAGATCCCTGGAACTGGAGATTACCCCAGTCTGTCATGGCACTGGAGTTGGGCAGGTCTATTTTTTTCTTTCTCCCTCCACCAAACAGCCCTATTTAAGGATGCTGGCATTAGTCTCCACTTCTCTAAAAGGAAGGGGGCATCAAACTTCCTTCCCTTCCAAGACAGAAACCGTCTGACAACAGCCTGAGAAATCTTAATGTAAGTACAGACCCCCTTGGTCGATCTTTTCTTGTTTTTGGCTGGAGGGGATGCTGGGAATGGACAGATGCTTGACCATGTGGATGCTATCAAGAGCCAACTCCTTTAGTGACCCAATCTGTGCCAGGGTTTGAGTGGGACCATGACCAGAGTGTAAGCCCTTCAATATTGGGGGCTATGTCATGTACACCTTTGATTCCCTGGAGCTTAGTCATGCTTAAAGTAGGGGCCCAGCAAATATTTGAACTGAATCCTACAGGCTAGTGTTAGGACAAGTCCCTTAACTTCCTTTTTATGACAGTGGCAGCTCTAGCCCTGCACCATCCCCCACCCATCTCTTCCAAAAGCTTCGTATTCCCTAGCTGTCTTCACAAAAGATAAATGAAGGCTCCGTTAATTGTTTCCATGGTTACATGGAAGTGGCCACACTGAGGATCCCTATCACCCTTACTGTCTGAAGGAAAAAGAGAGGAGGCGTTTGGGGATCTTTGTCACAGAGGAAACCATGGAAACAAGTGTTGCTAAGGGGATGGCTCTAAATTCAGAGGAAAGAAACTAGAAGTGGGGAGAGGGAGTTGGTGGGCTCAAGGGCAGGTTATTTTTCAAGGTACATTTCTCTGAGGCTAGAGAAGCCTCTTTCACTTCTTGCATCCTCCCCCAACCCAGACAGAACCCAGAGTTAAAAAATTTTAGAAAACTGGGGCCACTCAGGCTCAAGTCCATCTTTATTGGTCCTGCAAGGGAAAAGCCATTGAAAATGGAGTTATTGTGTTCACATCTCATGATTATACTCATTTATGAACTTTGCCTCTTTGCCAATCAGTTTTGTATATTGTGAGCCAGGCGCTGTGCTGGGCACTGGAAAATAATCATCAGCAAAACAGTCCCTGCTCTCATGGTGAGCTGATAGCAGGACAGCCACTTGGTGGCTCTAGGGCCAGGGTTGCTCACATGGGCTGGATTGGACAGTCCTGCATGGCAGTGTCCAGAGGGCTGTCAGGAGTCTCTCCAAACTCTTTTTGTAATACCTATTAGCTTATCTATTACCACCTGAAGTTTACCTGAGAGCTCACTGAGAAAGGCCTGTTTTTCCTGGGAATACCTAGGGCTCTAGCCCCTCCGGTGAACACCTTGCACCTTGGTTAGGCTTGCCCTCTGATATTAGCACTCAGGCCCTTGTCTCTGAAACTATACACCAAGGATGATGAACTAGTCCTCTCTCAACAGTGCCAAAGAGACGTGGGGTTTTTTGTTTTTTTAAAAAATTTTTTGTCTTTACCACACAGTGTGCAGGATCTTAGTTCCCTGACCAGGGATTGAACCCACACCCCCTGCAATGGAAGTGCAGAGTCTTAACCACCCAACCGCCAGGGAAGTCCCTATTATTATTATCATTATCATTTTACAAAAAATTAAAGGCAACAAGTCCCTCTTTCTTCCTTGATGGGTTAGCTGGGGGGTGGGAGTCCTCAGCTCCCTGCAGCTTGGAGTTGGAGAGTTAGCACCTCACTGGGGAGTGGAGAGATGGGGGAGGTCTTAACCTCCTGGGGAGGGATACCCCTCTCTTACATCCAGCTGAGAGCTGGGGGGCTGGGCCTCCGAGCTCGGTTCTGCCAGTCTTCTCCATGTCCCCCCTCTAACCTTCAGTTTCTCTGGGCCAGCCCTTCCCCACTCTGGGTGCACAGAACAAGCCCAAGGATGGCGGGCTGGGCTACAGAGGAACAGGTGTAATTAAAAACAGAAAGAATTGGGCTTCCCTGGTGGAGCAGTGGTTGAGAGTCCGCCTGCCGATGCAGAAGACACGGGTTCGTGCCCTGGTCCCGGAGGCTCCCACATGCCGCGGAGCTGCTGAGCCATGGCCGCTGAGCCTGCGCGTCCGGGGCCTGTGCTCCGCAGCGGGAGAGGCCACAACAGTGAGAGGCCCGCATACCTCAAAAAAAAAAAGAGAAAGAATTAAAAGCAGCACCAAAAGGGAAGGGTAATTACCCTTCAGCTGCTGCAGAAATACAATTAGGGCCTTGCTCTCTGAGCCGCCAGGATATTGTGGCTTTTGCTAATTATGAAGCGGATATGCCCTGGCAGCACAATTAGAGGCCGGCCAGGCACCAGGGACCTGGCCTCTCCTCCATCAGTGCCCAGGCCTGGGGAAATTCAGCCCGGAGCCCAGTGCCGGGACTGGCTGGGTGGAGGCGGGGGTGCAGGCCCACAACCGGTGTCCCTTTTCCTCTCCTGCCTATTCTGCTAGACCCAGCCCCCATCCCCACTTCATTCGGAGCCGTGGTTCAGTAAGCACTGGGTGGATTGTCACCCTGGGCCTTCACCGTGGACTAGGGCGTAGATGGGAAGGGGGAGGCTGGTAGAGAGGGGTCACCGTGACCTGGAGCTCTTCGCTTTTCCCTTCTCCGTGATAGTACAGCGCTTTGTGATTCCCGGAAAAAGGTAGAGAAATGAGCCGCCCGCTGTCTCCCTTTAAAAATAAGATCCCCCTATTATTAAAGGAAATACGTTCATTAGAGAAAATGAAACACTCCAAAGAAAAAGAAAATAATAAAACAATCCCCTCCCCACCCCCCCC
>NW_006770328.1:65520-68476 GCF_000442215.2 Lipotes vexillifer | reverse complement strand
GGGGGCGGGGCGCTGGGGCTGGGGGCGGGCCGCGCACTTTGTGGCTCTTCCTCCGTGTGTTCTTTCTGTGCCTTCTCTGTCTCCTAGAAAGCACCTCTGGAAACTACCCTGAGCACCACCTTGGGCAGCACACGTCAGGCGGACTCTTCCAGAAACAAGGACAGACTAAAGTGTGTGTGTGTGTGTGTGTGTGTGTGTGTGTGTGTGTGTGGTGGGGTGCGGGGAAGCATGAGGGTGGGAGGGATGGACAGGGTCTCAGTCCTCCGGGAGCGGCGAGCTGCTTCCACATCACTGACAAGGGCAGGGAGAGAGAATCCCCCCGCAGGAGCCCAGGCGTCTAGTTGTCTCTGGCAGGAGAGAGCCAGAGCGGGTGCAGGCACAAAGGGGCATGTACTTATGACCAGGGTGTCTGCGATGTTGGTGCCCTGGCAGCCACCTGGAGGACACGCCTGACCCTGGCTGGCCCGGACCTCACCTTGCCTACCCCAGGGAGCAGAGAGTGGACTTGTGCCTATAGAACTTATTCTTGGCCCCAGAATCTGCCTCCGTGCTGCTGGGCCCAGAGGTGTCGCCAAGGGAAAACTGAGGTGAGAAAGCCCAGTCCCACAACTGAGCCTGGAAACCAGTTCCCCACTATGGCAGAAGCAGTGATCATACAAACCATTTCCCATCCTTTGTCCATGCCTCCGTGTGGGGGGCACCTTACCCTCCGATGGTCACCAAGTTCCAATGGTGAGACTCTCAGTGGTACAAATTTTTCAAGCAGCAAACTCAAATGCCCTCCCCAGTCCTTACTAAGTATATTCCCACCCTCCTCCTCCACCCTGGAGAAGGAGGCACTCCTAGGGCCCTTGGGCCAGAGAAGGGAAGTGTTGGTCAGCAGCATCGGGAGGCAAAAAAAAGACTGGGAAAGTGTTTGTTTGTTTTAGAACACTAACACATCTTACCAGTTTAAATTGGGTTGGGAGTTGTACTCCTTTAGGGAACCCTAAAAATGCAACCATTGTTGAGTTCACCCTGCCTCTGCCACTTGCCAGCTGTGTGACCTTTGGCAAGACACTTAACCTCTCTGAACCAATCAGTCCTTCACTTCCACCCAGAGGCTACTGGTGTCAGTATCTCAGCTCTCTCCAAACTGGCTTTCTCCTCCATTTCCTGCCTCTTAAATTCTCTTTACTCCAATCCTGCCTGAAACCAGTGGGCAGCCAGTCCTATTAGAAATCTCATTCACACTTGAGAAGGCTGCAAATTGGTGTCACTCAGCAGGTGCCTGCCCTTCACTGGAGGAAAGGGGCTTGGATTGGGCAGAAGTGGGCAGAGGTGGGGAACAGGGGAGGAGGGGAGTCAGATCTCTCCCAGGCAGTCCTCGGTATCCAGGGCTGCTATGGAGACAGAAGGGAGAGAGATCCTGCCTCAGTGAAACAAGCATCTGGAGAGGGTAGTGGGGTGCATTCCTGATTTGAGAGATGGACAAGAGTGCCCCTGTTGATATGTAGTAAGGTGCGAAATAGAGGGAGCAAGGCACTCCCTGGGGGGTGGGGAGGGAGTCCTGGCTTCAAAGTCAGACACACCCCAGTTCCAATCCTGGCTGCACCACTTACTAGCTGTGTGACTTTGAGGCAGTCACTTAACATCTCTGAGCCTCAGATTCTTTAATTGTAAAATGGAATTGATCACATCTACCTTGCTAGGTTATATGTTAATTAATCAAGAGAAGTGCCAATAATATATAATGGCATATGTAAATACTCAACAGTAGTCTCTTTTGCCTCCTCTTTCATAGTTTTTCTTTTCCAGGATCTGGGGTACCCACAAGTCCCCTTCCCTGAAGTGGCAACAAATGAGAACCACCATCTCTCTATTAGTCTCACACATCGCATAGAAGTTTTATCCCATTTAAACGTTTATCCTTCCCCTCCCCAGATCAGTATCTTGTCCACTTCAGGAGGCTCAATATATATTTAAAGAATGATTATAGACCAAGTGTCCCCGCCCCTACCCCCCTCCTTCTCTTCCCTCCCCGCACTTCTCCGTTTTTTTTGTTTTTTTTTTGTTTTTTTTTTTCCTTGCGTCATGCGGACCTCTCACTGTTGTGGCCTCTCCCATTTGCGGAGCACAGGCTCCGGACGCGCAGGCCCAGCGGCCATGGCCCACGGGCCCAGCCACTCCGCGGCATGTGGGATCCTCCCGAAACGGGGCACGAACCCGCGTCTCCTGCATCGGCAGGCGGACTCTCAAGCACTGCGCCACCAGGGAAGCCCCACTTCTCCGTTTTAAAAATGCAGACACCAAGACTTAGGTTGTATGATTTACTTCTAAGTCACTCGGAAAAATAGACAGCTTACTACTTCTTAAGGTAACTTTCTAGGAGTCTCAGAACACAAAATGGTTGGTGATCCAAGGGTCTGGCATCTGGAGTCCCCTTACCTCAACTGCATCGCCCGGGTTTATGCAGCCAGCAGCCAGATCTGCGCGCGCATTTCCAGGGATGAGCGGGGAGGCCGCGCCCTCTGATGGATCTTGTAGGTAGCTGCGCCTTAGCGCCCAGTCTCAATCTTGGCTGAAAGCTAGAATCACCTGATAAGCTTTAAAAATCTCCATATTCAGGTCACATTGCAGACCTGTTACATCAGAATCTTGGGGTGTCACCTAAGTGTCAATATTTTTTAAAGCTCCACAGGCAATTCTAATGTTCAGCCAAGACTGAGCAATAATTACAGATTAATTTTATACGTGAAGAAATTGTAGTGTAGAATGGAAAAAGTTAACGGTGGAGAATAAAATTCCCCTGGATCAAATCTTGCCAGTTTTCCACAAAAAGTCAGTCATGTGAGACTTGATATGGTTCTAAAAATCCTGGAAGATCTCAGGAGTTGGGAGAAGGTATAAAATACCATAATTGTCTTGATGACAGGCTGTGTCCAGGTAGGTTCAAAGTCACTGTTGGATCAAGAGT
>NW_006770328.1:63416-65510 GCF_000442215.2 Lipotes vexillifer | reverse complement strand
GCAGGAATGTGCTTGAATAAAATAAGTTATTTACATTGGCTCCCAGGTTGTGTCCGCTTCATACCCTCTAACACATCAGATTTTAAACTTGAGCATGCATGAGGAAGCTGTTAATCTGCTTGTTAAAATACAGATCGCTGGGCCCCACCCACCCATGAATTTCTGAGTCAGTGGGTCCAACAAATTTCCAAGTGATGCCTAGGCTGCTGGTTTAGGACCACACTTAGAGAATTGCTGCTACAAAAAATGGCCAGATCGACACCCGCCTTCAGGTCTGCACCTGCTCCAGCAACATGGGAATCCCCATAGCATCCCAAATAGTCCTCAAAACAGGCATGCAAAGAAGGCAGAATGGTGCTTCAAGTGTGGCATAATGATTTGTAAGCACAAAACACAGGTCAAGTCCGATGTCTCAAGTGCTTCTGGATTGACAAGGCTCGGGGGGATAGGGTGGGGTCCCTGGGGGCAGGGCTTGGATCATGGGCTTTCCCCCACCAAGGCCCAACTCAAAAGGGTCTGTTATAGAGGAGCCCCAGTCTTTGTGGAAGGAGGAGATAGTTTCATTTCAGGAATGGGAAGGTGAAGTCCCTAAAGGTTGGGGCTGGAGGTACTGCCATTCACAGTCAAGATGCCAGTATTGGGCCATCCATACTGTATACTTGTGGACCTTCAACTTTTTTGCTTGATAGTATTTTCTATCGTAAGTTGTGGTAGTTACAAATGATGTATCGTAAATATTGACATCTTTTTAAAAAATGTGTCTAAATCAATGTAGTGGACACATATATATCTATCAGAGCAATTTGATTCTAACATTAACCATTTTTAAAATACATGAGGGGCTTCCCTGGTGGTGCAGTGGTTGAGAGTCCGCCTGCTGTTGCAGGGGACACGGGTTCGTGCCCTGGTCTGGGAAGATCCCACATGCCGCGGAGCAGCTAGGCCCGTGAGCCATGGCTGCTGAGCCTGTGTGTCCGGAGCCTGTGCTCTGCAACGGGAGAGGCCATAAGAGGCCCGCTTACCGCAAATAAATAAATAAATAAAATAAAATAAAATACATGAAAAAACTCTTACCATCAATGTTAAATTTTATTTGAGTCCTATGCTCCTGGAAAGCAGCAATTGTGAAGAAATTTCTCCCATCCTTTTGTGTCCCAGAACCTAGTTGCTGCAGAGAAACACCCTGCCCCATATGACTGTGATAAGACTCCAGGATTCCCCCATTGTTTACCTATGACGAGTCCTGGCACGGACACTCCAAATTCCCATTCTTTGCCTCATTGATGATTAGCTGAACTGCTGGACCCATGGATCAATTGGAATAAAATGCTCATTAACCAAGCTTTGGTTAAGCTTCTTTTCTTCCCCTAGGTCCCTGAACTATGGCCCACCCTCAGCCAGAGCCAGTTTACAATCCCGCCTTAATGACCCCTCCAGGGAATAGGCTGGCCTCAGGGTAAAACAATCTCCATATCTAATATCAATTTACTAACCTAATAGGATCTGGGATCTGGTCACTGCCACCTCCATATCCTGTTCTTTCTAGCCCCCTTTACTCCTCCCTATAAAGGAAAACCCTTTTTGCCTACCCTTGAGAACTAGCAGAGCATTTTCTCTATTGCAATAAATATCCCCTCCCAAACACCCACCCCCCTAATCCTTTCAAATAAAGTCTCTCCTTCCTAAATCTGGATTTGTTTTTTATTACATGCAACATTCTTTTTTCTTCTTCAATTTACACTTCGATTCAACTTCCAATACGGAGATTTATCCTAGCATAATCTATTTTCATGCTTGGCAATATTTTCTGGAGAACCTGATCATACTTTAATGTCACAAAATTATATCAATTTGAACTTGTTAAATCTAGAAAAATGTCCTGTGACCCATGAGGTTCCACGTGTTATTTTTTTTCCTTCTGGATTGAGACATTGTTGCTATTATTTCTATTACAAGTGAGCAAATGATAAATATACAGCATTTCATTATATGAGCAATAATCTTTACGCATAAAAAGTGAGTTTTAATTAGAAATGCCATTGGAAACATGTCTCTTTAGGAGATAGATGGAGCCAGTTATTTTTAAGTTTATAA
>NW_006770328.1:52942-63382 GCF_000442215.2 Lipotes vexillifer | reverse complement strand
GAAAGAGTTGTGCCTTCTGTTTTGTTTTTATGGATGTAAACACTGATAAAAACATTGTTCACATAAAAAGCAGATAGAAGTGGAAGGAGTTTTCTCTGGCAATGTCAGCTCTTTTCATTTCTGTTAATTATGTGGCCTCAAAAAATTTTTTTAATGACCCATTAGCTGGCAACATGATTAAATCCTCCTTGGATCATAGCGAAAGCAAAGATTCAGAAACCCACCAGATTTGTAGAAGGGTTTCTTGCCCAGTCCTCAATAATAACCCATATTTAGATCAGTCTTATTGATACTGATAAGTGTCATTTCAGGCGAGCTCCAAAAAGCCTGGTCCTTTATGTCTCAGCGCAGAAAGAATTCAGCAAGAGGCAAAGTGATAGATAAGAAGTGATTTATTAGAATGGGACGTTTGTGAGGCTTACAAGCGGGCAGGCAACAAGGTGCCACACCCGAGAACTTAGTGGGAACTTAGATTTATAATCAAAGGAAAAGAGGGGAGGGGGAAAAGACCACTTTCTTCTTCATTCTTTTTCTTTTTTATTTTTTGCGGTATGCGGGCCTCTCACTGTTGTGGTCTCTCCCGTTGCGGAGCACAGTCTCCGGACGCGCAGGCCCAGCAGCCATGGCTCACGGGCCCAGCTGCTCCGTGGCATGTGGGATCTTCCCAGACCAGGGCACGAACCCGTGTCCCCTGCCTCGGCAGGAGGACTCTCAACCACTGTGCCACCAGGAAAGCACCTCTTCTTCATTCTTGAGTAGACGTCATGCTTCCATCATCAACTCCTCGTCCAGGTTGGGCAGGGGAGTGTTTTGTCCCTACATGGTCAAGCCAGGACTTTAAAAATTATTTCAGGTCTCTGTACAATGAGCACCTTTCCATACTGAGCTCACTGGGCAGGATGTGGGTCTCATGCCACCATTGTTTTATTGTTTTGGGGCATGTCTCTTGCTTCTGTCACATGGTTTTGTGACTAGGCAAGCCTGCTTGGTTTTGTGGTTAAGTAAACCTGCTTTCTTGAGTGATCATTAATCTTACTGTGGTCTCCCAAAGCCTCCTAAAGTTCCTTATCTATAATCCCCTAATGGGGTTTCTAAGCTGACTATTTGATTATCCTACTCAATCCCTATCATTATTTTTCTTCTTCCCCAAGACTACTTTTATTTCCCAGGGTAATGCAACAGAGCAAGATTTAGAATGTGCGTGTGTGACTTTCCTTTGTAAAGTGGGAGACAGCTGGTTATAAAAAGGGAGAGGGAGGCTGGACTCCAAGGACTCCAGGTCCATTCCCAGGTGTAGTCCCATGGGAGTTGAGGATCTGATTACTGACTCTTAAAATCCTCCTTGCCCCGAGAGTTGCCTCTGACAGAGTCTCCATGTCTGAAAACAGCTACTCTGCATCCCCTTCCCTTCTGCTCTCTGTCCTCTCAATGTTGCCTCCGAAGGAGCTCTGGAATCTGTCCCAAGCTCTTTATCCTCTCTACCACTCTGGCCACCAGGATCTTATCCCACTTGAATGTTCACCATCACCCCAACACCCACGCCTCTTTCTCCTGGCCTGGTCCATTCCTTTCCTACTGCAGCCAGAGTGAGCTTCCCCAAACGCAAATCCGCTGCTCTGGCTTGAATTCCTTCCAGCTCCCCCAAGCCTTCAGGAATCTGAGTAGAAAGCCTTATCCCTCTAGTGGCCTTCTCCTTTGTCCTGCTTCCCTCAAATCTGTAGCGTGGTCAGAAATAGCCGAATTTTGGAACACGTACCCCTGGCCTTCTGAGTACATTTGCGATGCCACTGCTGCTTGCACAATGGAGCTAGAAGGAATCTGACTGCGTTGGTCTTTGTTTGGACCCTCGCTGTTTTCCCTTAATTTCTTGAAATGTCAATTTCCTTAATCGTAAAACAGATATAATAGTACACATCTCAAAGGGTTCGTCAGGTTAAAGGGGTGTATTGCCTGGCACACTGTTAATGCTCACATAATAAATGCAAACTCATTGTTATTGTTTTTTGTTATTCACGTTGCACTGTTATCTGTTAACCTCTGTTACTGCGCCAAACCATGAACAACTAGAGTCCCCAGCGATTGTTCTTATTCTGTGTATCCCAATGCCGAGCCCATAGTAGGAACTTACTACTTATGAGTAAAGTATCGCAAAAGGATAACTGAAAAAGCGCCGAAGGAGCAAACCTGACTTTTAAAAATCTTTTTTTTTTTAGTGGCCATCGTGTATATTATTTCACCGAAACCCCTCGACACCCGAGGAGGTAGGAGTTATTCCTATTCTGCAAATGTGGGTGTGTACTCTGTAAGTCAGCCTGCCTTTAGTGGCACGGAGCTCATAGGAGCCCACATCCCGACCCAGGGAGCGGGATGGATTGGACAAAAGTGGGAGCAGAAGTGGGCGATAGGAGGCCACGATCTCCTCCAACCGGTTGAAAATTTCCCGCGGGCTGGGCCGGGCTGGGCCGGGCTGGGCCAGCCTTGGGCACAAACCACACCCCTCTAGGAGTCCCCGCCCCTTACGCTCCCAAGCGCCAACCCCGCAGCGAGCCAGGCTTCCGGCCAATCAGAAGAGGTCTTAAGCGGGCGCTGCGATTCAGCAAGCCAACAGGCTGGCGGCCGGAGCAGGACTTGCCCGGGCGTGTTGGAGCTGCAGGGTCCTTGGACGCCACGTGCTGGCGTGAGAAGACTCGCTGGGTTTTCAGGTGATTTCGGGGACCATGCTGGGGATCGCGGGGTCGGGTAGGCTGGCGCGACGTGTCCCCGGCCGCAGGGCCACGCGCGGTGTGTCCGCCCCCGGCTTGTGGCGGGGGACGCCCGGCCGGGCCGGCCCGGCTACCGGGCTCCCCGAAGTGCAGGCCTGGCCCCGGGCGCCGCCTGGCCCCCATCCCGCCCTGCTCGGGGGTCTCGGGCTTGAGTGGGCGGCGCTGGGCGATGGGGCTCGGCCTGGTGGGCGTCTGCCCGGCCGCCGCGACCAGTGAGTGACCAATGCCTCAGTCCTTCCCTGGGTGAGGCCGGGCTCCCCACACGTCACTCCTCGGAACGCCGGCGCCGGGGGAGATCGTGCAGGGCTCTCCTCTGACTGTTCTCGTCTTGTGAACTTTTTAGTAGCACAGGGGATCTTATCGAGCCAGCTTTTCTCAAATTAGGGCGATTATTAGTATCATGGCAAGGGGGTGAGGCCGCGCACTCTTTGAAATACAGATTCCAGGCCCCGTTTCCCCAAATGGCAGTTACGAAGGTGTGGGGAGTAGGCCTGGAAATCAGCCTTTTAAACAGACGTTTAAACAGACTAGGTTGGGGAAGCCCCTAACCTAGTTCAGTGCTGGATTTCATAAACCCTCGTTTTAAGTTAGGAGACAGTGCTTTGGTCCAGTTGATCTAGCTCTTTAGGGCCAGAGCAGGGTCTAGAACTGCCCACCTTCCTGATCAGCCAGCAGGTTGGTGGCCCTGAGGCCACTGGGAATTCTGACTTCGAGGTTCCTTTGGGCCTTTGCCCAAAGGCCTGGTGGCTGCTGATTCAAAGTGCTGGTTCTGGGCTGGAGAGAGATTTGTTTGCCTCACTGAAATACTTTTATTTGAGCAAAACTTCTCCTGAGCTCCCCTGAGCTCCATGTGGGAGCCCAGGATGAGGAAGGTGTCCCCTTGATGATTAATTGTTGGTTCTGACGTGTCAGCTAGGTCAGGGCATGTAGAGAACTGCTTTCATCTCTTGCAGCACAGGGCCAGGGCCACAGAGACCTTTTTTCTCAGGGATCCTCATTTCTGGCTTCTCTGAAACCTTGCCAACAGTGTTAGGGAGGCCACTGACCCTTGTTCTGGCCTCAGCTCCTGACCTGTAGGGTCCTTAGCCGTCTCAGAGAAGGGAAAGGGCCCTCCTCCCCTACAAAAGTCAGTTATTAGTGGTTCTCTGTCTTAGGCCTCCCCATTACTGGGCTGAGACAAATTGAGTTTCTGTATTTGTCAGCCTTAATATGTGACTTGTCAATATGAGGAAGTTGATTACAGTTAAGAGCCCTTTTTAAAAGGAGAAGACTTCTTGGGGAAGGGGTAAGCAAGCAGAGGGAGGATAAGTCAGGATGGGTCACCGTGCCTCCCCCTGGCCCAGGCATCACCAAATGGCAGTTCATCTCCCCTCCCATTTCTCTTAGCCTCTGCTGCTATTGCTCAGATTCGTGTGTTCTCCAGGTCTCTTTCTATATGGCAGTTGTGATCCCGCTCACGCTAAAACTCTAGGGAGATTGGTTCCCATCCACCTCTGGATTAAGCCCAAACTTTTACCACTCTCCAGGAACAGTTCTTTCTCACTGTCCACACTGCACGCGTCTCCTCTCCCCTTACCTCCTTGCTTTCCAGTTGCTGCACCAAACTCCTTGCTTTCCCACAATGGATGTGCTTTGCCTCCTGGACTTCGTGTCTGTGTTTTTTTCTGTCTGGATGCCCTTCCCTTCCTGGGCTCCCTGGTAGACCTTTCTGAAACCCTTGAAAGTGTCCCCTCCACTGCCAGGACTTTTCTAACCTAGCGCTTCTGCTTTTTAAATACCTGGTCTGGTGACTCAGGCATGGGTCCTTTGTCCATTGCTCCCATTCTGAGCACACTCTTGTAAGTTCCTAGCTATCTCTCTTCTGACCAAACCAGAGTTCCCTGAGGATGTGGTCACTTCCAGCTCTGTAGTCCCCACAGTCTGGCAGATAGCAGGCCTGGTGTCAGCTTCTGGAGAGGATCTGCTCCATGCCAGGCTCCGGGCTGGCTGTAGGGGAAGGGACAGAGACAAACAAAGCTCTCTACCTGCCTTCAGAGTGCTCTGAGGTAGGCTGTATGTAACTATTGACTTTGAAGAGTGCAGTAAGTTCTCTGATTGTGCTGCCGGAGCAGAGAGGGGTGAACTTCTTTGCTCCCCAGTTAGGCTGTAATTGTCCGAGGTCAGGGCTACTGTGCCATATTTCAGTGACCTCCGTAGGTGCCTTTGGGGCTCCCTCACTTGACCTGCTGAGACCAGTATAGGGACACCACCTTGGGGTAGGAAAAGCCACCAGAGTGTGATGGGCTTCCCAGGGTGCAGGCAGAAGGTGGAGTGGTAAAAAGCGGACAGGGGCAGTTCCTCCAGCCAGGCCTACCCTTTGCCTTACGCCCAAATGGCATCAGGCTGAAGGTGGGCCCCTCTTCCTCAGCCCTGGGGTACTTTTTTCAGGACTTTGCCCCTAACATGTCCACTGATTTCTCTCCCTAATACCTGGAGGGCTACTGTTCCACGTTCACGCAGACTTAACCTCTTCAGCCTGTCCTGCTTCCCTGGCACTTCTCACGTAGCCCTTCACATGCCTTCTGCTCCGTTTCTGTCTCTGCAGTGAGACTCAACTCTTGGAGTCCAGGATCTTTCTTTGTAACTCTCTGCCCAGCTCTTGCCACAGTTGGGACCCCAGAGGCCTCAGTGTGACATTGGCCTGTGCAACCCGGAGGATTGTTCCAGAAGGGCTTCCTGGAGGATGTAGAAAGGGTAGGGGGGATGTGAGTGGGAAGGGAGGCAGGAGGAAGGCCTGTGGGTTGGGAGTCCAGGCTGAGGCAGCTCTGGCCTGGGAAGAACTGGTTACCAACCATGAGCAGGGGTCTTCACCTCTGGGGGAAAGGGAGCATATAATACATGCCAGGAGGGAATTCCCCGGTGGTCCAGTGGTTAGGACTTGGCGCTTCCACTGCCGTGGCCTGGGTTCAATCCCTGGTTGGGGAACTAAGATCCCGCAAGCCGGGTGGCCATAAATGAATGAATGGATGGATGGATGGATGGATGGCCTGGATTCAATCCCTGGCTGGGGAACTAAGGTCCCGCAAGCCGCGTGACCAAAAATGAGTGAGTGAATGAATCAATAAATAAATAAAATAAAATAAAAAAGCAAATTATTAAAAAGGCAAAAGGGACTTCCCTGGCAGTCCAGTGGTTAAGACTCCGTGCTTCCAATGCAGGGTGTACGGGTTCGATCCCTGGTTGGGGAACTGAGATCCCACCTGCCGCTCAGCCAAAATAAATAAATAAATAAAAGGCAAACAATAAAAAGATAAAGTCCTTTAAATATATATATATATATATATATATATATATGCAGGGAGCATATAATATATGCAGTTTAATGGGGATTTGGCCACAATCCAAATATATACTAACCAAGGGAAACTTGGGACATGACACTGCTGACTCCACAGAAAATCCCTTTGTTCCTATTAAGAATAGTTGATTCAGGAGTTAAGGATGAGCAGCTAAATTTTATCCAGATGTACTAGGAAATAGCATTTTCATGAATACAGATGCAACTAAAATTGGTCACCTATAAAGATTTTAAAGGCTACATCAAGGTAAATAGTCTTGACTAAAGACAGATTAATGAACCAAATGACTGTAATAATTAGTATTCTTAATAATAGGGTGGGGGAGGGAAGGATTGGGAGTTTGGGATTAGTAGATGCAAACTATTTTGTATAGCATGGATAAACAACAAGGTCCTACTGTATAGCACAGGGAACTATATTCAATATCCTGTGATAAACCATAATGGAAAAGACTGTGAAAAAGAATGTATATATACGTGTATCTGAGTCCCTTTGCTGTACAGCAGAAATTAACAACATTGTAAATAAACTATACTTCAATAGAATTTAAAAAAATAAAGCATAATAATTTAAAAAAATATATGCAGATCCTAGCACACATGGATTATGCCTTTTCCTCTTCACACGGGAAGGGTAGTAGGGCCATTTTACACGCAAAGAACCTGAAGCTCAGTGGTTAGGTAACTTATACAGAGCTGAGTTAGCCCCTGCTCTGTCTCCTTCAAAGCGCTCGTTTTCTGGTGTGTTCAAAACATACTGGCTGACTTAGTACAGCAAACAAGATGAGGTTTTCCAGGCTACATCCTTCACTGTTGGGAAGATGCCGGCCTTATTGCATGCGATTTGCAAACCCATGTGAACAACAAATATTTCTTGTGGCAGTGGTGTGTGACAGCATCTCTTTACAACCCAGCGTTCAGGGATGGAGAGCTTGTGGGAGATACCACAGAAATCTGCAGCACTATAGGTCAGGGCTTTTTCTGTTTCTCTTTTAAAGTTGAGCTGGTTTACCAGCACACCAGTGCCTGTAGGCTTAAGTGATTAAACTACATGTCCAACTGTATTTAAATGTTTGTAGGCAGTGTTGTGATGAGTGAATTAGAAGAAAGGCATTTAATTGATTACATCATTTTAGTTAACACATACCAAAAATACGATTGTGGGCTTCCTGTGAAATATTTTCTCCAGGTTTTGCTGTGGGTCTTGCGTTCACATTTCATAAATTTTTGTTTTTGTTTTTTTAAAAATAGGACATCATATATATGCCGTTTCTGTAACCTTTATTTTCTCATAGCCATACCTCTAAAATGTTTTGATGGTAATGGTATTGGAGGTAAGCTATGGCTTGGAGGTTGAGAGCATGGATTCTGGGTTCACATCAGCCTTTGTCTGTGTATTAATCGGGCAAGTTACTTAACCTCTATGCCTCAGTTTTTGTACCTGTAATATGAGGATAATAATGCTTTGTTCAAGTTGTTGAGAAGATTGAGTGATTCCATGTAAAGTACTTAAAACAGTGGTTTTGCAGGTGGTATCGATTGTATGAGTGCAATTATTATTAAAATAGGTCCTTGACTCCACCTGGGATGCTGAGACAAAGTGTAGGGCTCTGGGGCAGCCTGGCAGTAGAGCACTGCAGGGAGGGAGGACGAGAGATGGAGGGGCAGGGCTGGCCTGGGACACTCCTCACCCAGCCCCTCTGCCCTATGTGTTCTCTCCCCAGGCTGCTGCCCCGTAGGCAGATTACCTCCCAGACCTCCCTTGCCCTGAGCGGTGAGCTGATTGGGATGGTGGCCCGGGAAGCTCCTGAGTCTGCCCAGTGCCTGTGCCCTTCCCTGGCCAGCCTGAATGCCAAGGATGTGCTTCGGAGGAAACACAAGAGGAAGAGCCGACAGCACCAGCGGTTCATGGCCCGGAAGGCCTTGCTGCAGGGGTATGGGTTGCGGAACACACCCCTGGAGCCAGGATCCTCCCCAGGCACCGAAGCCGCCAGCAGTGTGAGGCAGCGTCCAAGGGCTGAATCTGCAGCTGCTCCAGGCAGCAGAAAGCCCATCCCCAGAGAATCTGCTGGGCCCTTGCCCAGCAAGTGCGTGGCTATCGACTGTGAGATGGTGGGCACGGGACCCCGAGGGCGGGTGAGTGAGCTGGCCCGCTGCTCCGTGGTGAGTTACCATGGCGAGGTCCTCTACGACAAGTACATCCAGCCTGAGATGCCCATCGTGGACTACCGCACTCGCTGGAGCGGCATCACCAGGCAGCACATGCGCAAGGCCATCCCCTTCCAGGTGGCCCAGAAAGAGGTGAGGGCAGGGCTGGGGGCTTGGGGTCAGTGTGATGGGCTGGGAAGAGCAGCCCCGGGCCTGAGTCAACACTTAGCCACTAGAAGCGAGAGACCATTGGGAAGTTACTTAACTTCTCCAAACAGTGGGTTTCCTCTCCATAGAAAAGGGTGAATAGAAATCCTGCCCTACCTGCGTGGAAGGGATGCTGGGGTGTCCCACGTGATAGTGTTTATGGAGAGGCTGCGCCAACTGTAAGATGCGAAACAGCTTCTTTTCTGTTATGAAAGCACTATGTGTCTGCCTAAAATTTGTAAAGCCCACAGTGCTGTCACCTTCAGGTGTTAAATGTTTTGGTATTTTTTTAATGTTAGTTTTTCATTGCTTTGAAAAACATTAGTGTTGGGACCACACTGACATGCCAGGAATACCCAAATGTCCTCGAGCATAGGAAACACCTAAATCCTTATTAATGATCTTGGATCCTTGTCCTCAGATCCCTCCGTAGAGATTCTGATCCTGCAGGTCTCTAGGCCTTGGGAGGGCTCTGATGTGTGTGTTCCTAAAAACCGTCATGCTGTGTAAACTTGCACGATAAAAACCCCAGAGCTGATGGGGAAAAGGGGTTAGGGACACAATGCCCAAAAAACTTCATTAATGATACCCCAAAAATAAAAAGATAGAAACCTAATAACAGTGGGAGCATAGTTTTGCACAGGTTGAGTGGTTGAGAAATGTGTAAGTATGGCACTCTGCCTTGAAAAGACCTGGAGTGCTCGGGGAAGTGGGTGTCGGGGTGGCGGCTTGCACTGTGGGAGGGGTTGAGGGAATTACCTGAAGTCAGGAAGTAGGAAGCCAGGTGCGGGCAGCACGCTGGTGAACTGCGCTGGCTGGTAGACTTCCAAGGCATGGGTGCTTTCTGGATTCCCCAGTGGCTCTGCTCAGCTAGATGAGGTTTCTGCATTCACTTTCGCCCTTCTGTTTCTCAAGGGCGAAATTTGCATTATTCTCAAATCGCATCCTAATATATCAACCGTGTTGGAACATTTTGCATTTTCAAACCAAACGTTGTAGCAGAACTACTTAACATTTCTGGTTTATTCTTGGGATGAGGTGCATTTAGGAAATACTAATATAAGTCATCTTGTGTCTTCCTTTTTCACATAAGATACACACTAAGGATTTCTTTCAAAAGGTTATTTATCAAGCAGGTTGATCAGGAATAGAAGCAGCAGGAAGGGAGGTAGGTGGTGAACCCTCCAGCTCCCTGTTGCTTCCCTCAGCCTGCCAAGAGCTGGACCACATTGGATCTGCCTGGACTCGGAGCCAGTGTGGAGTGTGCTGGGTGCCTTCCCACCGCATGGCTGTGTGTGTGTGTGTGTCTTTGTTACGGGGGGGGGGTGACTAGAGTGGGGTGGCCCGTCCCTATCACTAAAGTCTAAATGCACCTTATCCATATGCCGTGAAGGCTGAGTTTAGCAATAAACCACGCGTCACCAGCAGAGGCAGCTGTGGGAGGCTGGTGGCGGGTGATAAGGAGATGCCCGTGGCCCTGGACGTGGCCTCCCTAGGGCCTGAGGAGGGCGGGAGGCAGGAAGGAGAGGCGCGCATTGTGTAGCTGGTGAGAGCTGAGCCAGAGAGCATGTTTCGAGGGTGAGAAGCGGGAGTCCTGTACAGCAGAGGGGCAAAGGGATAGAATCCTGAAGATAAGGACCGTTCCATTAATGCTGTAAAAGCTGCCGTTGGTGATACGTCTCCAGTGCCTGGCACAGTTCTGGGACTTCACCCTGACACCCTTCTGTGTGCTGAGCCGGCACAGACATGGTTCCTCCATGTTACCATGAGCTCACAGTGGGGGGGCAGCCGGACAGGCCACGTGAAGCTGAATGTGTGCTTAGAAAATGTGGTGAATCCCCCGAAGGAGAGAACAGCGGGGGTCCTGATGGCGTTGGAGGAGGCCTGCTGATGTGTAAGCTGAGACCTGCCATGAGAGGAGTTGGTGGGGGTGGGGGGGGCTGGGGGGCTGGCGAGGTCTTCGGGCTGAGAGAGAAGAGCCTGTGC
>NW_006770328.1:0-52844 GCF_000442215.2 Lipotes vexillifer | reverse complement strand
AAGAGTGCTTGTATCGGGTCACTTACCCATCCAAGAGCCCCTTAATGCTCACTACCACCCCACCAATGCCGTCGCCAGCTCTCCTGTTTTGCAGGTGTGGGGGAAGCTTAAGCGGCCCCCTGATTATAGCAAGTAGTGAGTAGAGGGTCTGGATTCAAACTCGGGGCAACTTGGTTGACAGTGGAGCCCGTGGTCGCCCCTCTGTGCTGCCTCACTCCAGAGGGGTCCCCGCACCCACTGGTCAGGGTGTCAGGATGTGTCTTGTGCCCACCTGACAGTGGGGCCTTCCCGACTCCTCTGCTCACAGATCCTCAAGCTCCTGAAGGGCAAGGTGTTGGTGGGGCACGCCCTGCATAATGACTTCCAGGCCCTCAAGTACATCCACCCTCGGGGCCAGACCCGGGACACCACTTATGTCCCCAGCCTCCTCAGCCAGCCCAGCCTCCACGCCCGGACCCGTGTCTCTCTCAAGGACCTGGCCCTGCAGCTGCTGCACAAGAAAATCCAGGTGCGTGGTACTGGGGGGCTGGGGGAGTGAGAGGGCCTGGCCTCCATGCTGGCCTGGCCACAGACAGGCAGTGGGCTGTGCCTCCAGCCTGCCAGTCCCAGTCCTGGGGCTCCTGCATGTCCACACAACCCTGGTTTTTTTCTCTCCATCGCCCTCTTTCCCCAGTGCTTTGTGACAGCCAGCCACACCCTCCCGGGCTGCTGTCTTTCAGATCTGTCACCCACCCAGTTCCTGGCTCTGTCCCCACGCTTGCATGTAGAACCCATCTCCTGCAGCCTTCGGTCAGGGGTAGCTGATCACTCTTGCTCCTGCTGTGCTTCACATTCATAATTCCATCTGCTCCTGAAGGCTTTGAAGCAGGGATTTTTTTTTTTTAATAAATTTACTTATTTTATTTATTTATTTTAGGCTGCATTGGGTCTTCGTTGCTGGGCGCGGGCTTTCTCTAGCTGCAGAGAGCGGGGGCTACTCTTCGTTGTGGTGCGCGGGCTTCTCATTGCGGTGGCTTCTCTTGTGGAGCACAGGCTCTAGGTACACGGGCTTCAGTAGTTGTGGCACACAGGCTCAGTAGTTGTGGCTCGCGGGATCTAGAGCTCAGGCTCAGTAGTTGTGGCTCACAGGCTTAGTTGCTCCGCAGCATGTGGGAATCTTCCCTGACCAGGGCTTGAACCCGTGTCCCCTGTGTTAGCAGGCGGATTCTTAACCTCTGTGCCACCAGGGAAGCCCTGAAGCAGGGATTTTTAACCGGGTTTTCTATTTGAGGAAACAGGCTTCAGGAAGCTAGGCTCGTGGTACAGCTGGGATTCTTGTGCTTGTCTGTGTGACTAGGACCCATGCCCTTCTCTCTGTACCAGGTTGTACGCCCACATTCTGAGAGTATGCATCTCTGGGCCAGGACCCAGCCCGGGCAGTTGGGCTCCCACCAGGACTGCGGGCAGTGATGCGTGGGCTCTCGTCCGCAGGTGGGCCAGCACGGGCACTCGTCAGTGGAAGATGCCGTGACGGCCATGGAGCTCTACCGGCTGGTGGAGGTGCAGTGGGAACAGCAGGAGGCCAGCAGCCTCCAACCCCACCCTGAGGACAGAGAGCCCGACAGCAGCACAGACATGGAGCAGTATATGGAGGACCAGTACTGGCCGGAGGACCTGGCCCAGGGCACCAGCAGAGGAACAGGAGAGACACTGGGCAGAATGGAGTGAGGGAGGAGAAGCTCCACTGGAGAGCGGGGACCAGGAGAGTGGCTGGGGCCGGATGCCACCAGTGTCACCCAGGGCCTAAAGTGTTGGGACCATCTGCCCACAGCACAGTCCCCGATTCTGTGGTTTTGCTGATGGCACTTTATAGGCACCATGAAAATGGCAGGTGGGCTAGCTGCTTGAGCCTAGCAGGAGTAGGGGATGCGCCGGCAGACTCCCCACCCTCAGGCTGTGCTCTCTAAAGGGATGATCTCTCCCTCCTTGGGGGTGTGGGGGGGTGGGTGTCCCTATTCAAGAATTCCCTTGTCTCGCCCCAGTGACCTGGGGTAAAGCTCTCTTCCTGTTGTCACCATCTACCTCTTCTTCCACAGTCATTTTCAGGAGAATAACTGCACCCTGAAGCTACAGAGTTAAGGCCACTCAAGGGTCATTTTGTCCCTTTCTCTCAGAACTGGAACCCTGGCTGTAGCTATCATAGGAGCTGACAGGCTACAATGGAATAGCATAGACCTTAGCTCATGGGGAGCTGGGTCTTCACTTGCTCACCACCAGAAGTCACCAGGCACTATTCTGGGAGGAGGGAAGGCAGATAAGCTTTGGGTGGAGACTCCCATATGTATTTTGACCCAAGTCAGGCGTTCCTGCTGCCCACCCAGCGCTAGGCTCTCTGAAGCAAACGTCTGAGAAACAAGACAGCGGTTTGAATTCTGGGACCCCTGTGCAGAATTGCTCACAGGGATCTTTATTTATTGAGAGCAAGGCCACGGGTCTGTAGGGGAGCAGAGGGCGGGTCCATTGGGGCCAGGCCGGGCATTGACAGCTGTGGAGCTGTTGCACTCGGGCGGGTACCCCCAATCACTATGGTGGTTGGGTTTTCTCCAGATTTCTAAAAATGTTCTGTGTCGGGATTCATCCCCTACCCCTCTTTCCTTGTTTCCTAAGGGGCAGTTTGGGGGTATTGGGGTAACCCGGAGCTCAGGTCACACGGAACCTTTGAGCCCCATCTTTGTTCACCACTCAATAGCTTTGAGACTTAGGCAAGTGTGTGACTTCACTCTTGAGTCTGTTCCCTCATCTGTAAAATGGGGATAATGACACCACCTACCTCACAGGGTTGTTAGGAGGATGAAGTGCTGAGTGCTTGGCCCAGTGCCTGGCGCCTAGTAAGCCGGACCGGCTGTGTTTTCTTTAAGGATCAGTGTTGGGCTTTCCGGGTAACACTTGAACACGCCCTCGGGTTGAGTGGCTTTGACCCAGACAGGACTGTCCTCGTGGCTGTTCCAGCAGGTGGGGCACAGGCCGTTGAGGACAACTCAGAGGTTCCGGGCTCTCACTGTTCCCCGTGATGCTTGGATTTCATGTCAGTCTGAGCAAAGCAGCAGGGCCAGGAAGGGAGAGACACTGAAACCACGCAACTGCAAAAGCAGGGCCGCAGATTGCTCTGGGAGCTGGCTGAGTCACTGACCACGCCTCGCCTGGCTCCAGGACTTTGTTCTAGGTTCCTTAAACGTCTGTAGCTGACGCCACACTCACAGGTGAGAAGTAGCTTTGGTTCTTTGGTCTGTGGGTTGAGGAAGGATGGAGCTGCTAGCAGTGGGGAGATGTACTGGGTTTAAAATCAGCTTTGTTGTAAAACCTGGAAAAAAACTCAATTGGAAAGT
Organism: Lipotes vexillifer; assembly: GCF_000442215.2. Classification (NCBI taxonomy): domain Eukaryota; kingdom Metazoa; phylum Chordata; class Mammalia; order Artiodactyla; family Lipotidae; genus Lipotes; species Lipotes vexillifer. The sequence goes on along the minus strand of NW_006770328.1, from coordinate 49,479 downwards.
GGGTGAAGTGGCCTTTCCTTTGAATTCTTCAGCTAGGGTGGGAGGGTGGCTTGGGGGAGGGATGGGATGCTGGGGCGCTGAGTCTTGCTGGCTGCTTTGACCTTTCTGGTGGGCGGCTTTCAAGATGATGCTTTGGGATGTAGCAAGAAAATACTACAGAATTTATAGTTTATTTTTTTTCCTTTATTTATTTATTTATTTTTAACATCTTTATTGGAGTATAATTGCTTTACAATGGTGTGTTAGTTTCTGCTTTATAACAAAGTGAATCAGCTATACATATACATATATCCCCATATCTCCTCCCTCTTGGGTCTCCCTGCCACCCTCCCTATCCCACCCCTCTAGGTGGTCACAAAGCACCGAGCTGATCTCCTTGTGCTATGCGGCTGCTTCCCACTATAGTTTATTTTTGAAAATTTTATAACTGCCCTAGTATAGAGCACAAGTTTATTAAACCTCTTTCTCTTTGAAGGTATGTACTCTTTTTTTATTTTTAAAAACTTTTTTTAGTTTTAAATATAAAATACACAATATAAAATTTACCATCTTAGCCATTTTTAAGGGTAGAGTTAAGTAGTGTTAAATATATTCACAATGTTGTGCAACCTGTCTCCAGAACTGTATTATCTTGCAAAACTGAAACTCTATACTCATTAAACAATAGCTCCTCATTCCCTCCTTCTTCCAGCGGCAACTACCGTTCTTTCTGTTTTTATGAATTTGATTAGGTAACTCATGTAAGTGGAATCCTATAGTATTTGCCTTTTTGTGTCTGGCTTATTTCACTTAACATAATGTCCTCAGAGTTTGTCCCCGAGGTTGTAGTATGTGTCAGAATTTCCTTCCGTTTTAAGGCTAAATAATAATTCATTTGTGTGTATATGACACCTTTTGTTCATTCATCCATCCATACATCAACAGACATTTGGGTTACTTCTCCCTCTTGGTTATTGTGAGTAATGCTGCTATGTCTCTCAGGGACCCTGCTTTCAGTTCTTTTGGGTATGTATCCAGAAGTGGGATTGCTGGACCATGGCAATTGTGTTTGTTTGTTTATTTATTTTTGGCCGCGCTGTGGCTTGCAGGATCTTAGTTTCCCCAGACCAGAGATTGAACTCCGGCCCACAGCAGTGAAAGCTCAAGGCCTAACCACTGGACTGCCAGGGAATTCCCTGTGTTTCATTTTTTTGAGGAATCTCTATACTGTTTTACACAGTGGCTGCACCATTTTACATTCCCACCAACAGTGCACAAGGGTTCTAATTTCTCCATATCCTCACCAACACTTGTTACTTGTGGTCTTTTTGATAATAGTCATCCTGACAGGTGTGAGGTGATATACCTCGTTGTGGTTTTGATTTGCATTTCCCTGATGATTAGTAATGTTGAGTATCTTTTTCACATATCTATTGGTATATAGTTTATTTTTAACACATTCTTTTTTATGTTTGTGTTTTAAAAAATGTATCCTAGGGACTTCCCTGGTGGTCCAGTGGTTAAGAATCCTCCTTCCAATGCAGGGGACACGGGTTCAATCCCTGGTTGGGGAACTAAGATCCCACATGCCACAGGGCAACTAAGCCCGTGCACCGCCACTACTGAGCCCGCACACCTCATCTAAGATCCCGTGTGCTGCAACTAAGACCCGACACAGCCACAAAAAAACAAAAACAAAAACAGTATTCCATAGCACAGTTTGACATGTTTTAAGTTGAACTACATTAAATTGCTGATATTTGACTGAGGTGTTTCCATCTGTGGTATATAATTTAGAAATTCACATACACATTTTAGGGGTACGTGACCAGCTGAGGTTGGAGACAGTTGAGCTGGATATCAAAGGGCAGGTTGCCTGTAGGGAGAGGTATCTGACCCACCGTTATGATTCATCCACTTGGCCTGTGTCCTGTGCTGGGGGTTCAGAGAAGGCCATACAGTGGCAGCCTTCGAACCTGCTACAGGCACTGCAGGTGGGCCAACTGGCAGGATGCGTGTCTTGTAAGGCTGAGAGGTTTGCCCTGAATGACTCACTTTCCTCCTGACCCAAGGAAATTTGTGGATTGGTCTGGCCAATGACTGACACCAGTTAAACTTGGGAAGCATCCCTACTAGGAAATCCCCATCCCATCCCCCTGGCTGGGGTCAGGGATTCCTCTCCTAGGCTGTTACTCACCAATGCTTGTGTCCAACCTCAGAGCGCACAATACATTTGAAAAAATTCAGTGTGATCCAGGCAGGGTTCCAGGTGCAAGTGGGAGGGGGAACAGTAAGTGAACAAATACAATATGTGGTATCTCAGATGGCATCAATTCTTATAGAAGAAACCCGGAAGGGGATGAGGGTGTAGTTTTAAATAGAGGCCAAGAAAGGCCTTGGTGGGAGACCTGAGGGAAAGGGAGAAAACTGGATAGATAACCTGGAGGAAGAGCTTTCCAGACTGGCACAGCAAATGTCCAGGCTCTGGGGACAGAGAAGAAGCCAGTGTGCAGGAAGGAGGTGAGAAGGGGGTGCTAATTGAAGGTGTGGGACGGGCTGACCTTGTAGCACGACTGTACATCTCCTTGACCTGAAGGCGCAGACCTGATTATTCCACTGCTAACCCTAGGGCTTAGCATGTGATAAATGAGTTAGGAATGACTGATCTCTTCTGAAGAAGTCAACATGTGAACACATGGAAGGCCATCAATTTAGGTCAAAACCTAAAAAAGTCTTAGATTGGATAGTGGTGCAAGATGAGATTGGAAAGGCAGGTGGGACAGATATAAGAGGGTCTTGGGGGCTGTGTGGGAGTTGAGGTTTTTTTTGTTTTGTTCTTTTGGACGGCAGGAAATCACTGTAGGTTCTTGAGCAAAGTGCCATGACAGTGTAAGAGATTCGATTTTGGAGAACTTAATCTGGTAAGATTTGAAGGGTAATTTAGAGCAGGGCATGAAGATGGAGGTAGGGCAGGTGAGGACTGGGGTAGGGTGTGGGTAGAAAAGGAGAAATGCAGAGAAGACTGGAAGATGCAGGTTTGGAGTTGACCACGGAGCAGGTTTAGGACCCGTGGGGAAAAGAATTGCAGGGGTGAGTACGTGTTCTGTCTGAGTCCTGAGGTGGCCAGTGGAAGAGAGGGGGTGAGGCCTGTAGTGGGGATGTTGATGTGGGCCAATCACCAGAGGGTGCATGGGGTTCTACGGGGACTGTAGAAACAGAAACCTCCAATTGGATCTTTAGGGGGTTACCTTTTCAATGCATGTTCATTTAAAGTAACAGGGATTTTGCTTCATCTCTCCCTAAATCAGGGTGACAATCCTTTATGCATTTGAGAAACAAAAAATTCCCAGACAGCCTGAATTCAAGAAAAAGTAGCTCATTCAGAATGGGAACCCCAAATAACCTCTTCTAACTCAACTTCCCACCAGTTGAGCGACAAACAGGAACAATGACTTAACCTTTAAACACGTCAGTATCTGGTTTTCTTTTTGAGGTCTGTTAAATGAAGCTGGATGTCACTTGGTGAAAACACCGAGAACCTGGGGAAATTCCTTTCCAAGCCACAAATCTTGGTGACAACGGGGGGCTGTCAGATTCAGCTTGACAACTCAAAGCTTGTTCCATGTGGATCTGGGGTAGGAGGCAAGATGGGAGCGCTCAACTCACCACAGTATATAATGGACAATTTCCTCATTAAAGCTGATTCTATTTTTGCCCTGGATGTAACTCATTCATTTATTCAATAAATGTTGAGTGCTCCCTATGTGTTAGGCGTTGTTCTAAGGGGTCAAAGTTCTAGCTTGGGAGAGCGTAGCCCCTGGGAAATATGGCCGGGCTGGTGGGGCTCCCTCCAGGCCTGCTTCTCCTTGTCCTCAAACAGTGTCAGTCCAGCTGGAGGCAGAGCACATTGAGGGCAGACCAATGACCCTTTCTGAGGCATCCCTGAGCCAGTAGAGGCCGTAGGGCTTTACTGGGTCGGCAGTGGGGGCTAGCCCCCCTTGCACCCCAACCTTCTCCTGCCCTTCCCAATCAATAACCACAGTGTCCCAAGAGCCAGCTCTCTGCCCCGATAAAAGACCTCACAGAGGGACTTCCCTGGTGGTCCATTGGTTAAGACTCCACGCTCCCAATGCAGGGGTCTCGGGTTCGATCCCTGGTCAGGGAACTAGATCCTGCATGCCACAACTAAGATCCTGCATACAGCAACGAAGATCCCGCATGCCACAACAAAGACCTGGTGCAGCCAAATAAATAAATATTTAAAAAAAAAAAAAAAGACCTCACAGAGTTGTCAGATTGGTGGTGGCCCCAGAAGTTGTGGGACATTCCCTGGGCTCCAGTCCTGGGGATGTTTAGTCCCTGGGCAGAGGGTGAGAAATGAAAGACAGATGTTGCAATCCACTCCATCCACATCAGTTGCGTCATCCGAGGAGTGGGAGGGCTTGAGCGATTAGGTGGAGGGCAGGGGCAATGGTGGGACACCCAGACAAGGACCTGGCAAGCTTCGTCAATTCTGACTCAGGACACCAAGCTCCCCACCTGCTGGCCGCCCGAGAAGATGAAGCAGCCCAGTCCACGTGCCCCGCCTCCCGCCCCTGATTTCACTTGATACCAAACCAGAAACTGAAACAGGGTCAGGATTCCCGGCTTGAAGTCAGAGATGAGTCACTGCTAAGAGCAACTGCAGTAGCTGAGAAGGGGCACCAGAGAGGCAGGCTGGTGAGAGTGGGAGACAGGGTGGTGGGTTCAAGGCATTTCTCCGGGGTAGCAGCCAGGGATGGTGCTGGGAGGGGGATATCCTGGTCCGGAGGCTGCCGGGCAGGACCAGTGACAGGCCCTGGGACTGCCGGCTGAAGAAGCCAGTTGGGGTGGCAAGAGGCCAACTTCCTTCTGTGCCAGGTGGTGTTTGTGACAAAGGGCAGGGCAGAGGGTGTAGGCTGGCTGGGAGGTGGCTGAGGACGCCTGGGGTCTCAGCTGGCCCTCATGTGATGCCCCTCCTGCCACCCCCTCTCCAGCACATCTGAGGGTCCCGGTGGAACATGGCAAGAGGCACAGATGTGGTGGCCATGGACTGCGAGATGGTGGGGCTGGGGCCCTGCAGGGAGAGCGGCTTGGCTCGCTGCAGCCTCGTGGACTACCACGGCACCGTGCTCTACGACAAGTTCATCCGGCCTGAGGGTGAGATCACCGACTACAGAACCCCCGTCAGCGGGATCACGGCTCAGAACATGGAGGAGGCCACCCCATTTGCCGTGGCCAGGATGGAGGTAAGAGAAGAGCCATATGCCATCCAGGGCAACACACATATACCCCCCCACACACACATACACACTTCCCCAGCACCTCCCCTGGTTGCCGGAGCTGTGACCTATGACCCCAGCCATGTCAGATTCCCTGCCACCCATGCGTGGGGAGCACCAGAGCATGAGAAACCCGTTGGTGTGTCCCTCACATCCCTGAGGAGGCTTCCTGCCATCAGACAACCTTAGACTCGTGTCTGGGAGCAGGCTTCGGGGCATCTGGTACATCTAGCTGATCTTACGATGGGGAAGCTGAGTCCTGCCTGCTGTTCCCTGCATACTGATTTGGGGGCTAGATTCCTCCTTCTTTCCTCTATACCAGCTGCCTCTGGGGAGCCCTGTGGGGGAAATGGGGGACGGGTCCTGGGTGGAGGCCCTCACTGGCTGGGCGCTCAGCAGGGCGCCCACCTGGTCCTGAAGGACAGGCCAGCCAGAGTCCACTGAGCTCAGGGAGAGCTTGCTCCCAGACCCACCACAGGCCATCCACTCATAGAGATGGGTGTGACACACCAGTCTCCCATTCTCTTGCCCTTCAACTTGTTGTGACATCTCCAGTCTACTTTCTGTTTCTCTGAATCACTAGAAGAAAACGAAACTCAACCACTCTAGAAGTGACACCAGGGTTGGTCATTCATGGGAAGTGAACTCACCTTGGGGAAGTTCATGAAGAACACAAAGAACTGAGGTTCACCTCAATCTCACATACTGCATATGTGCCAGGCTCCAGGTGCCGGAGATAAGCCCACAACAATAGCTCCTGTTTTCTGAGCACTGGCTACTCACTGGATGCCCTCCTGAGCTCCATCCAGGAGCTCATGCCTCACAAAACAGTCTGCCAAAAGTGTCTTCAGGAGCTGTTAGCTCAGAGCTAAGAGGGCCAGGTTTGAATCCTGGCTTTGTTCCTTACCCGCTAAGTTACCTTGAGCAAGTTCCTCACCCTCTCTGTACCCCATTTCACCATCTGGAAAAGAAAATGGGGGTGATGACAGCAGCAATCTCACAGGATTATTGTGAGGATTGGAAAAGGGCCTGGAGAGAGTGCCTATATAAGTACTAAAAAGCTGTTAGCTGTTAGGATTCTTTCCTTGTTGTTCCCATATTACAGATGAGGAAACTGAGGCTCTCTTGAACTAAACAGTGATTTGGTAGGGCTGCTGAAACAAAGTACCACAAAGTGGGTGGCTTAAACAATAGAAATGTCTTCTCTCACAGTTCTAGAGACTAGTTCTAGAAGTCCCAGATCAAGGTGTCAGCAGGGCTGGTTCCTTCTGAAGGCTGCAAGGGAAAACCTGTTCTGTGTCTCTCTCTTAGCTTCTGACAATTTGCTGGCCATCTTTGATGTTCCTTGGCTTGGAGAAATGTCACCCCAATCTTCGCCTTCATATTCACATGGCATTCTCCCTGTGTGCATGTCTCACAAATTTCCCCTTTTTATAAGGATATCGGTTGTATTTATTAGGGACTCAACCTATTCCATTATGACATCCTATCAATAACGTCTGCAATGACCCTATTTCCAAATAAGTCACATTTTGAGGTGGTTGGGGTTAGGATTTCAACAAATGAATTTGAGGGGGAACGCAATTCAACCCATAACACTAAGCAACTCGCACAAGTTCAGATAACTAGAATGTGGAAGGCTCAAAACCTCTAGAGCTGTGTGTCCAGTAGGGTCCCACCAGTTACAGGTGACAGGTGAGCACCTGAAAAGTGGCTGGTCTGTCTGAACTGAGATGTGCCATAAGTGTAAAATATGCACTGGATTTCAAAGACTTGAATGAAAAAAGAACCATAAAGTACTTCAATAATTTAAAAATATAGATTATATGTAGAATGGTAGTATTTATATATTTTTATATATTAGGTTAAATAAAACATTAAAACTAATTTCACCTATTTCTCCTTACCTTTTAAAATATGGCTGGTCATGATTTAAAATTACATATGTGGCTCACGTTATGTTTCTTTCTATTGGACAGCACTGTTCTAGAGGTACTAAGAGGGTACTAAGGAGCCCTGAGGAGGGGGCAGAGTACATCAGGGTGGTCCTGGAAAGGCTCCATGAGGCTGGTGCTATTTGCCAAAGGGGAGGGAGGAGTCTGTGTATGCAACTCAGTGGGCCATAGAGAGCCACTGAAGATTCTTGAGCAATAGCATGGCAGGAAAACCACTGTCAAGAAAACCTGAACGGGGGTGCTGGGGAGATGGATGGGAGTGAGGAAAGAGATGGCAGCAGAGAGAAGAGTTAGAGACCCCAGGGAGCAGTGCCTTAGTCATCAGTAGCATCCAGAGGATCGGAAAGAAAGAAACATTTGGACAGAGGAGAACAAAGGTGAGTCACCGAGAAGGGGAGGGCAACACGAAGAAAGGTGGTGTGCTTTAGGTGCCGATGGGAGACCCAGGGATACTACATGGAGCTGCCCACACTCAGATCCCCACGGAGCAGTCAGGTGGGCGGCTTGGCCCCATCCCTTCTCCTCCTCCCCGGCCTCCCTCCCCATCCCAGCAGCAGAAAGGGCAGAAGAGAAATGCGATTCCCTGGACGCCCTCCAGCACTGGCCTGGGAGTCAGGACACCTTGGTCCTCATCCAGACTTGGTGCCAAAATGCTTTTGTTTCTCAGTTGGAGATTATGCCGGGCCCTTCCAGTGTGTAACACGGAGTGCCATCCAGGGTAGGCACTTAACAGCCATTCGAGGAGGGAGGCGGGGATCTAAAGACTGGGTAGCTCTTTGGAACCACATCTGCGGTTCACATTTCCTGCTCCATCACTTACTGGTTTGTGTGACCTTTGGCAAGTTACTGAAACTTTCTGAGCCTGAGTTTTCTCATCAGTGAATGGGGAGTACTAATGCCTCCTTCCTGGCCTTGTGTAGGTTGGGTGTAGTGATGTTGTCTGTATCCCTAAGCACAGTGCCTGGCTCATGGCTGAAGGTCATCAACGTGCCTGTGGAGAGAACAAGGCAGAAAGTCAGATTTTACAACCCGTCCCCTCTCCAGCTTCCCTTGAGAACCTCGGTCTTAGATTCTGGCTCTCGTTTTCTGCCTGCTGCACAATGTATGCTCCCTGCCCATGTCTTCTACCCTGCTGCCAGAGACACTTCCCCAGGCCTGGCTCAGATCATAGCCTCCGCTCCCATCCCCACCCCCTGGTTCAAGTACCTCCAAGGCTCCCATTGCCTAAGGTCCGGCAACCCAACGTCCATGGTCCTCTAAATACCACCTACCTACATTTTCTGCCTTCTCTCTCAGCTCAGCCATCACCTACTGTGCTTCAGACCCAACCCTACTCTCTCCCATCCCCCATCCCTTTCCCTAGAAATACTGCCATTCTGGCAGGCCCAGGCCAGAGGAGTCCTGTGTGAGGCCCTGCCGGACCCCCTCACCCTCCCCGCCCACAACTCTACCCCCCTGGGGGTCTCACCCTCCTTGTTATAGCCCACACACTTCCTTTCTTCCTTTGGCCGCGCTGCTTGGCTTTCGGGATCTTAGTTCCCCAACCAGGGATAGAACCCGTGCCCCCTGCAGTGGAAGCACTGAGTCCTAACCACTGGACCTCCAGGGAATTCCCATAGCCCACAAGCTTTAGAGCTTGCCTAGCCACACACACGGGTCTGTCTAGCTCCACAGCTCCTGCCATGTACTTTATCTGCCCCAGGTTGGATATTGTGCTTTGAACATAGAAGGTGCCCCGAGAATGTTTGTGGGATTGGAGTTGAATTGGTTTTCATAATACAAGAGTTCTGGCAGCTGCGTGGAAGAGAATTGCCTCTGCCCTCATGTTGGCCTTTGCTGTCAAGATACAGTAATACATGTACAGCCCAGGGGGCAGGGAGCAAGCACTGTCTTGATTATTTTTAAAAATTATTTATTTATTAATTTTATTATTTTTTTTGGCTGCGTTGGATCTTCATTGTGGCATGAGGGATCTTTAGTTGGGGCATGCGGACTTTTAGCAAACTGTCTTTAGACTTGGCTGGATGTGGGTCCAATCCCAGCTCTGCCACCTGATTGCCCTGTGTCCTCCGGCTTGTTGCTAAACCTCTCTGTGCCCCTCAGTAGGATCCTCTGTAACACAGGGGTGATGAAGCAGCACAGGTGTATCCAGCATCATGTCCGGGCCCTGTTCTAAGCACTTTTCATACCCCCACTACCTTTACGCCCCACCACAACCCCGGGAGGTAGTTAACTAGTAACATCACCCCATTTCCCAGATGAGCAAACTTAGGCACAAGGCTGAGCAAATTGTCCAAGAAAGGGGTGGAGCAGAGACTCAACTTCTGGCCTGAGGGCTTGCTTTGTGATGTTCTGATCCTGTGATCAAAGTGTGTAAATGCGGGCTGTGAATGCTAAGTGCCTGATGTACAAACGGGTAGTGTCGGCACAGCGTGGGAGTGAAGCTGTGGTATGGGGTAACTGCCATCATCTGTTTTCACGAACGAGGACACTGAGACATCTTGACCTCACTCATCACCCACAGTAGTTGAATCTCAAAGACCAGGCTCACAGATCCCAAGCTGTGCTGGGGAGCCCCCAAAGGGCAGAAGCCTATTAGCCATTTATCAGACCCCACAAGTCCAGGTGACACCTCTCAGCTAAGCCACCAGCTCATGAGGCATTGGTTTCTGGAAGTCCTTTTTCAAAGGTGGCTCGCCAGCCTGTCTCTTCCTGCAAGTGGGCCCGGCCAACAGTGAGCCATAGACCAGGCCATAGAAGCCAGGCTGGCTCCAGGGAGCCACTGAGCCCCCCAGTCCACCCAGGGCCCAGGCAGCCACGAGGCACTAGGATTTTGAGGGGGCTTCCCTCACCTCTTTTCTGTTTTTTATTTTTTGTAATGGGATGACATTGCTTTTATAATGCAAGGTAACTGCCTTGTTATCTTCTGATGCCTGTAAGTCTCACTGTCATCCAGAACGGTGGTTCTCAGTGCACTGTGATTTTGCCCACAAGGGCAAATCTGGAGGCGATATCTGGAAGCATTTAGCAATATCTGGAGGCATTTCTTTTTTTTTTTTTTACAGTAAGGTCAGATTTTTTTATTTTATTTTATTTTATTTATTTATTTATTTATTTTGTGGTACACGGGCCTCTCGCTGTTGTGGCCTCTCCCGTTGCGGAGCACAGGCTCCGCACGCGCAGGCTTAGCGGCCATGGCTCACGGGCCCAGCCGCTCCGCGGCATGTGGGATCTTCCTGGACCGGGACACGAACCCGTGTCCCCTGCATTGGCAGGCGGACTCTCAACCACTGCACCATCAGGGAAGCCCTTATTTTATTTTATTTTTTTTAATTTTTAACATCTTTATTGGAGTATAATTGCTTTACAATGGTGTGTTAGTTTCTGCTTTATAACAAAGTGAATCAGTTATACATATACATATGTTCCCATATCTCTTCCCTCTTGCGTCTCCCTCCCTCCCACCCTCCCTATCCCACCCCTCTAGGTGGTCACAAAGCACCGAGCTGATCTCCCTGTGCTATGCGACTGCTTCCCACTAGCTATCTATTTTACATTTGGTAGTGTATATATGTCCATGCCACTGTCTCACTTTGTCCCAGTTTACCCTTCCCCCTCCCCGTATCCTCAAGTCCATTCTCTAATAGGTCTGCATCTTTATTCCTGTCTTGCCCCTAGGTTCTTCTGACCATTTTTTTTCTTCTTTTCTTTTTTTTTTAGATTCCATATATATGTGTTAGCATATGGTATTTGTTTTTCTCTTTCTGACTTACTTCACTCTGTATGACAGACTCTAGGTCCAACCACCTCACTACAAATAACTCAGTTTCGTTCCTTTCTATGGCTGAGTAATATTCCATTGTATATATGTGCCACATCTTCTTTATCCATTCATCTGTTGATGTACACTTAGGTTGCTTCCATGTCCTGGCTATTGTACATAGAGCTGCAATGAACATTTTGGTACATGACTCTTTTTGAATTATGGTTTTCTCAGGGTATATGCTCAGTAGTGGGATTGCTGGGTCGTATGGTAGTTCTATTTTTAATTTTTTTAAGGAACCTCCATACTGTTCTCCATGGTGGCTGTATCAATTTACATTACCACCAACAGTGCAGGAGGATTTGGAGGCATTTCTGATTGCGTAAGTGAGGTGCGGAAGGCTGCTACTGACATCCAGTGGCTTGAGGCCAGGGATGGTACTGAATGAACATCCTACAATGTACAGGACACACACTCACACCAAAGGAGTATCTGGCCCCAAATGTTAGTAGTCCCAAGGCTGAGAACCCTGTTCTACAGAGAGCCCCACAAATCAGACTGTCAGCACAGGAAGCAACCTGTGAGATCAAGGTCCAGAGAGGGGCAGTGACTTGCTAAGGACACACAGCAAGCTGGGCTACAACTCAGTGCTCAGATGCAGGGCTCTCACCTGACAGGTCAATGCTCTTTTAATTCATTTTTTAATCTAACGGTAATTGTCCATAGACTGTAACTCATTTTTGTAAGTAAAGGCTCTTTTAATGTTAACCTGGTATGCTGAGTAGCATCCAGCCCATGACTGGGATTGGAGAATGATAATGATACTCTTAGTTTGCAGATAAAGAAACTAAATCTTGTGTGGCATCGTGGTTTAGGTGGGAAACAGAAAGGAAGCCACAGTAGCTTGTGAACAGGGACTGGTTTCAGCTGTACCAGTGCTGTAGCCCTTGCCTGGGTTGGAGTGCCCTGTCGGGGCCCTGCCACCTGGCAGGTCTCTCTGGGGCTCAGCCAGATGGAGGAGGATGACTTCATCATCCAGGTTTACCCCGGGTAAGCAGACAGAAGCTGGGGGCAGGGGTACCCAGAGAGCTTGGCAGGGGACAGAAGGAAAGAGGGGGACCAGGGCCACTCCTGAAGATGCCAGTAGGGGACCTGGGCCTCCACAAGGGCAACATTCTTCAGAGTCCCTTATAATCACGTCTCCTGGCAGCCAGGAATGAATGAACGGGCAGATGGAAGAATGGATGCATGATGGGAGCAGCGGGCTCTAAGGGGCCGGACAGTCATCCGTGCCAGGATTTCCAAACTTGGCAGATGGGAAGAATACCCTGGAACACTTGCTAATGCCCCTCCCCTGGCGATGTTGATTCCGCAGGTCTGGAGTAGCGCCCTGCCCTCTGGATTTCTAATAAGGGTCTCGGGTGATTTTTTTGATCAGGCCTGGGAAATACTTGGACTAGAGGGAAAACACAGTGGAAAGAGAATTCGGGCAGACACCAGGGCCTGTCACTCCTCTGCGTGTGACATGGGTACACACCACTGGCACCCCCCCCTTTCCCTGTTGGTAAGATGGTATGACAATCCCCGCCTCATAGGGGCCATATTCCTGATTCAAGAAATCTTCAGTGAGTGCCGTCATGGGCCCAGCAGTAGAAATTATTAATTTGCACCCTGAAATTAAAAATGCTAATATAATCCCTAGGTTCTCAGTAGGTAGTAATAATAATAACTGTGATAATAGTGACAGGGTCAGGCAGATCCGGACACTGCATCTCAGCAATCAACTCACCAGCTGTGTGACCTGTGCAAGCCTCTTACCCTCCCTGATCCACAACCCCCTTCACTATAAAATGACACTAAGAATATTCTTGTTGAGAGGCCCCATGATGAGGTAAGTACCTGGCCCAGTGGCAGGCAATGAGAACAGATCGATGCATGTCCCTTTCCCCACCCACTCCAGTTCTTTCCAGGAATTTAAGCCTCCCTCCCATGTGTTTGACACACCCGCCTCATGACACTGATTCAGGGCAGGTCCGAAGCCAGCAGGTCACGCAGCCCTGAGGCCCCTCCAGCTGGCACCTCCACACCACCCTGGGTTTCCCTCCCAGCCCTGCCACAGAAAGTCCGTGGAGCCTCACCTCTCCAGGCCCTCACCTTACAAATGGGGAAACTGAAGCCCAGAGACTGTCTTCGACCTCCCTGACGCCGCATAGCGAGTCCCAGCAGCCTTTCCCTGCCCGGTGCCCAGCATCTTTGTCCTGAAGAGTTGGCATCTCTCTGCTAAACAGACTGGTCTCCTGTCCCTACTTCTTCCTTCCTTCTGCTTGTGCACCTCTTATTTTATTTGTCTTATGATGAGTCTCATGGTCCTGAATGTACCCCTCCCCCCGCCACCACCACCGGGACCCTGGGGCTCGGGAAGTGATGAATTTCCCAGGAATCTACCTCACAATGACTTGGCCCTCTTACGCCTGGGACTGGCTGCTGTGGCTGACTCTAGGGTGGCACAGTCCCTTCCGAGCTTTGTGTGAACTGGACCAGAGTCAGCTCATAGACAGGAAAACAGGCCCCATTGTTCAGAAACATAAAGGATGTCAGCAAGGAAAGATGTGTGACCCACAGTTGCCCAGCACAGCCACATCCACTGGCCCTGGGCCTCTACCCCTCCCCTGCGTGCTGCCCGAGCCCTTTCCTCCACATGTAGGATTCCTCTCGAGCTGCTGCTCTGAGGTCATGTACCCTTACTACTCAGGGTGACCCACAGACCAGCAGAATCAGCACCACCTGTTAGAAATGCAGAATCCCACATCCGAATCCAGATTTTGGTGAGATTCACCAGGGGATTCCTGAGCCCAAGTGTGACAAGAACTGGTGTCCTTCAGGAGTGGCCCAGCTTTATTCTTTGAGTGCTTTCTCCAGTCCCTAGGTTGGGTGAGGGTCTGTCCAGAGGAGGACCCCAAGAAAACCATGGTACCGGTGGGGCAGGCTGGTGACATTATCTGTTGACGGTGGATGGACCGACTCTGCCTCCAGTGCTGTGACCGTGGACAGGTCACCTCACTTCTTGGAGCCTTAGCTTCTTTCTGCAAAGTGGCCACAAGGGGGAGCAAGTCAAACGCCCTGTGGGATGTCTGGGGAAGCCACTAGAAGCAGAAGCAGGACACCGGACGGTGTTAGCCATCCAGAGGGCTCCTTCCTGGGGCACAGAGGAAGAGATGAAGGCTGCCGGAGAGCTGTCCTAGGTGGGCCTGAGATGCCCATGAGCTGCCCTTCAGCTGGCGCCTGGTACAGCTCGCCCCAAGGTCCCCCTTCCATCCTCCCCAGTGGCAGCCAGGGGAAGGAAAGGTGACCCACCTGTGTGGCCAGTGATTGAGGCTCTCCATAGGGCCACCGTGGGAGAGGAGGTGAGAATGGAGGCCTGGGCGTACGTGCAGGGCACAGGACTGGGGCACCTGGAGGGCTGCCCTCTGCAGCTTGGCCGCTGGGCTGGCGGAGGCCAGGAGCAGGCGGCTCTTTCAGCATAATGTGGTGGTGATAAGCTGGCTTTGAGGGCTGGCCCTGACACGAACTAACCGTGTGACTTGTCCCAGTTATCTAATGACGCTTAGCACGTCACCCCAAAACGTAGTGCTCCAAACAGTGTCAATATTTATGTCGCTCAGGCATCTGCAATCTGGGCAGGGCTCAGCAGACGGGGACAGCTGGTTGGCTGAGGCACCTGGCAGGCCCGGGATTAGAATCACAGGATGGTTCGCTCACCCACCTGTGCCGTGGCTGGTGCTGGGGCTCCTTGGGCACATCTCCCTACGTCAGGGTGGTCTCCCCAGCATGGTGGCTTCAGGGTAACTCAGGGCTCCCGGGACACTGGCCCCACAGAGACATCAGAAGTCACACAGCCCGGCCCATATTCAAGGTGAGGGGAATTAGGCTCCATCTTTTCTGTGAGGAGTGTCAGGGAATCTGCAAATATTTTAAATTCATCAGAGTCACCTTGAGCAAATTACTCCACTTCTTAACACTTTAGTTTTTTCAACTGTAAAATTCAGTTAAACACAACCCTCATAGCTGTATGGGTTTTCTATGGCTGCTATAACAGAACTGTAGACTGGGTGGTTTAAAAGAAAGAAAATTTATTGTCTTACACTTCTGTGGTTCAGAAGTCCAATGTGGGTCTCACTGGGCTGAGATCGAGGTGTCAGTAGGGCCGTGTTCATTTCTGGAGACTTTGGAGGGGGATCTGTTTCCTTGCCCTTGCCTGCTTCTATGGCTGCCCCTGTTCCTAACTCTCAGCCCCTTCCTCCACCTCCACAGCCAGAGGCAGCCTGTCCAGTTCACATGTCAGATCTCTCTGACCTCCACAAATAAGGACCTTGGGATTATGCTGGGCCCACCTGGATCATCCAGAAACTCTCCCTATTTTAAGGTCATTTGATTAGCAACTTCAACTCCATCTGCAACTTTAATTTTCCCTTGCCGTGTAACATGTTCACAGGGCCTGGAGATTAGGGAGTGGGATCTCTGGGAGGCCAACCCGCCTGCCACAGGAGGGCTGTTAAAAGGATTAAACGACATAATGTATGTGATGCTTAACGAATGCCTGGCTCATGGGACCATGGCCATTGTTATCACACAGAAACCACGGAAGGAGTTGGGATGGGCCTTCCGGCATCACTAAACTGTTGAGGGTGAAGGGGCCTGGTCCAGTCTCCTCATTTTATCGATGGTATATATGTTCCAAGCCCAGAGAGGGATGGTGATTTGCTCATAGTCACACAGCAAGTCCAGGAGGACTTTGCTCATAGTCACACAGCTCAGGCCAGCCCCCCGTGATGGCACCAAGTTGCCCCAGACCCACCTGAAGTACCCTGGGTGACGTGTAGGGTGCGTGTCTTCCTGGCCAGATCCTGCAGCTCCTGAAAGGCAAGCTGGTGGTGGGTCACGACCTGAAGCATGACTTCAAGGCGCTGAAGGAGAACATGAGCAATTACGCCGTCTACGACACGGCCGCGGATAAGCTTCTTTGGCGTGAGGCCGGCCTGCTGTACTGCCGGCGTGTCTCTCTCCGCGTGCTGAGCCAGCGCCTCCTTGGGCGGTGCATCCAGGTGAGGACCACCCCTTTCCCAGGCTGGGGCCGGACTGCCGGCTCTGGGGGCCTGGCCCTTCCCGCTAGGACTGTAAAGTCTCCCAGTAGCTGTGGAGCAAATATTTGGCCCCAAAGATGCTCAGTCTCCCCTTAGTCCTGAGAGGCTGTGTGCTGTGAGGGGTAGGGGTTTCTCCAGGAGGGCAGGGCATTTATGTGAAAGCTGACCCAGGAAGCCCTGGTAGAGTGAGGATGAGTGGCAGGGAAGGGAAGTCACCCAATCAAGGCGTTTTTGTGTGTTTTCAAAATCATGCCAGTTTCCCTGTGGGTAACTGAAGCTTAATCCCCCTGCCCAACTCTGCAAAATGGTGTAGAGCACAGAGCGCAGATGTATCCAGGGAGCTGCACTATTTACACACACCTCCCTTTAGGCAGGAACTGATGCTGCTCCCGGGGCCCTAATTCCTCAGCACTTGCAGCCACAGACAGAGCAGGCCCCCCCCAGAGCCCCAGGCAGAAGCCTCTGGAATTGCCCCCCAGATAGGAAAGTGGCAGATATCAACGAGGGGGGTTCCAAAAGTGAGAGAGGGACCCTGAGCTCAAACCCACAGGCAAAGCAGTCTCCAGGAGCTGGCAGGCGTGTGCTGGGGCCTGGGAGCTCACGGAGGTGGAAGGGCCCAGGGAGGCGGGCTGGACACTAGGAGCTGCGGCCACAGCCGCAGCTGTGGGCCCTTCCAGCTCAGCGGATGTTTATGAAGCGCCTGCTCTGGGCCAGGCTGGACCAGAGGCTGAGCACCCGGGCGAGCAAGGCCCAGTCCATTCTTGAGAAACTCGTGGTTGAACGGAGGGTGGCCCGAGACCTGAGCATCAGCACATCTGTGGGGCGTGTCCACAGAGGGGAGGGCAGGTGTCCTGGAGCAGGGACGGAGGACGGGGGGCAGGCAGGACACCAGGTCTGAGTGGAGTGTGATGGGGGCGCCTTAGTGGAGGAGGCAAGAGAGGGGGCGCCGGGGAGGGGAGAGCCCGAGCCCCAGACTGAGGAGTGGGGGGTGGCGTGGCTGGGGAGCAGGAACATGTAGGAGACAAGGGATGGGCCTGAGGTTGGGCCCCTCTGTTGGGCTTGTGGCACCAGGGACTGAGGACAGAATGTCAGCACGTGGATTCACTGAAGAGCCCTGTTCACGTGCTGAGCAAGGAGCCCCTTAGAAACATCTGTGTCCACATTCCTCGGTGCCCTGGGGCTCCCTGTGAGAACTGCTTCAGCCCCTCTGGGTCTGAGGCCAAGTCTGCAGTGCCCGGTCCACATTCAGCGGATCCTAAGTGCCTGGAGGGCACAGCCTGGCCCTCAGGATGCTGGATTCTGTGCCTGGCCATGCCTGGGCACTTCACCCTAGTGCTAATGGGTGAAGCCAGGCCTGCTCCAGCCACCTGCTGAGTCCAGGGTGTCAGAGGCCTGGGGAGACACACCCACTGACCCACTTCAGCCCCGGAAGTCAGGGTGTGAGCAGGGAAGGCCCGGGTCACATGGGCGCCTGGATTCAGCCGCACCCCAAGTCCCCACTCTGCACCTGTATCTGCAGAACAGCGTGTCGGGACACAACTCGGTGGAAGACGCCAGGGCAACAATGGAGCTCTACCGAATCTCCAGGAGAATTCGAGGACTATGAGGGCTGCCCATCTGGTGGTATTCAGCCCCCTCCCCAAGGACTACAGACCTTCATCTCTTCAAAACAAAAATGCCCTTGTTTTTGGAAAAACATTTTTAGCAATAAAATGGCTCTATATTTTCTCTACTCCCTCGGCTTCTCCTCTTGTCTTTTTCTTCCTTCTCTCTGAGCCGGGTGTTGGTGGACACCACCTAGCACTGATAAGACAACGAACACTTGAGCCAGGATAGGGACAAGTGTCAATTTCCTTAACGTCTTGAATCCTATGGGTCCAGGAAGAAGTTCCTGTGACTTAATTAATACCTCTGCCTCAGGGCTTCCTTGGTGGCGTGGTGGTTGAGCATCCGCCTGCTGATGCAGGGGATGCGGGTTCGAGCCCTGGTATGGGAAAATCCCACATGCCACGGACCCATGCATTACAACTACTGAGCCTGCGCTCTAGAGCCCACGAGCCACAACTACTGAGCCCACGTGCCACAACTACTGAAGTCCCCGCGCCTAGAGCCCATGCTTCGTAACAAGAGGAGCCACTGCAATGAGAAGCCCGTGCACCTCAATAAAGAGAAGCCCCCCTCACCGCAAATAGAGAAAGCCTGTGCACAGCAACAAAGACCCAATGCAGCAAAATAAATAAATAAAACTTAAAACAAAAAACCCAAAATACCCTGCTTCCTCCTCCCTTTTCCAGTTGCATTTATTCCTGGGAGCGTGGCATTATTTCCTGGGGGTGACACCCACTCAGAGGTCCATTCATCCCATCTTGAAATTGGTTCCAGGGCACTGGTGAGCTTCCAGGCAAAGGTACAGGAGGAGTGATGGGTGCCACCCCTGGTGACCTTCAGCAAGTCATCCCTCCTCTCATTTGTAAAATAAGGAAGCAAAGGTGGTGGACTCTGGAGTCTGAGGGAACTAGGTTGAAATTTGGGTTCTGCCATTTAGTAGCTGTGTGACCTAGGGCCAATTACTTAACCTCTCTGTGCCTCAGTTTCTCCATCTGTAAAGCAGGAACTTCTAACAATTCATAGGGTTCTTGTGAGATGCTGTAACAAAGTGTCCAGGACCATGCCTGTCACAGCTCAAGCAGCCTCCAAATTCGGTAACGTGATTATCCTGCACACAACCCGGCATTCTACGACAACTGCTGCCCTCTGCTGCAGGGCCTGGCCCTCTAAAGGAAGAGCATGAGTAGGGTATGGAGAGAAGGATCCAAACCAGAGCAGAGACTGTGCAGTAGAATCAGCTGCGGAGTTGTTATTTTAATCCCTGACTGGGTCCTGCTTCGGCTCCACTGAACCAGACTCCCTAGGGGTGGAAGTTAGGGTGCGGGAGAGGGGGTGAGGCAGGCACCTGTTAGTATTTTGACCTTCACAGGTGATTTTGAATCCTAAGACATCTGAATCACATGAGGAGCTTTCTCAGCACCCCCCAGTAGCTAAGCACTGTGTTCTCACACTGGACCAAGCACCAGCAACACCTGGAGGCTGCTGAGCCCCATCCCAGAGTTTCTGATTCAGAAGGTCGGTGGAACCCAGGAATCTGCATTCCCAACAAGTACCCTGTTGATGTTCTGCTGCTGGTCCGGGGACCATGCTTTGAGAAGCACTGCCCAAGCGGCAGGTGATTGTGATGTGCAGCCATGGATGAGCCACTGGCCTAAGGGCTGAGCACCACCAAGTGGACACCTGTCATGGATCCAGCCTTGACCCTGCCATCTCCCTTGGCTGCCTGCTCATGCAGAGAGAGGGCCACAGTCCTGCAGGTTGTGCCCTAAATAGCCCACTGCATGGGTGAGCGACTCAAGGTGAGGTTAAGAACCCCAGGGATTAAAGTCCAGGCCCATCTGACCCCAAACTCCAGTGCTTTACACTCAGACAGATTTACAATGGCAGTACCTTCCATTTGCACCACTGACTCTGAAAGCCTGGTCTGGGAAGGGCAGGGGAGGTGCACCTTGATCTCTCTGGGTTTTCTCCTGCCCTGTCTCCCATGTTTTAGGGTCATGACCTCTGCTCTTAAGATTAATTAATGAACACCGGAAGCGGCTGGGTGTGCCTGCATGTTTGGCTGTGCGTGGCCACCAGGTGGAGCCCTTGGGCCGTCTCGCCCCCCAGGCGGCCTTGCAGTCAAAACCTGCGGGAGGGACACTGGCAGGTGGTGTGAGGGGCTGGGTCTTTAACATGGTTAGGCGGCTGCTCCAGGGACCCTCTAGATGCCCTTGCTCAGCCACTGAGCTGAGGCTCAGAGAGGGATAGTACAGTGGTACAGCCTGGCCTGAAAGGTGAGCCCAGGCTTCCTGACTCCCAGCCCAAAGTTCCTTCCAGTGCTTCAGGCTTCCTTGAAAGGAGAGGAACAAGGATTCCCAGAGGAAAAGCTTTCCCAAAGGAAATCTCTAACCAGACCTCCTGCTTCTGGCTCTGGGGTTTGGATGCCCCTAGGGGAGAGAAAAGCTGGGGAGGCCCCCCTACCTCCCAGGTGGGCCCCGAGCTGAGGGTCAGTCCCCAGAGGGCAGCATGTGCTGTGGCCCCGGCCCCTCTCCCGGGCTGCCTGCCTCCTGCCCAGCCAGCTTCTCAGCTGAGGGAAGCACAGTCACGTGGGAAGCACATGGGTTGATGCTCTAGAGAGACTCCAGTTTCAGTCAGCAGACCTGGCTTGAGTGTCTCCCTCTGTGAGCTCAGGGTCCCCAGCCATCAAAGGGGCTGAGAAGGGGACTGAGATCCCATAGGCAGGGTGTCCAGCCCCGGGCTGGGGGTGGTGGGGACCCATAAACAGCAGCATCACCACTGATCCTAATAAAAGGAAGAGCTGCTACTGCTGCCCCTCTAGACTCCTGACCTCCCTGGGTCCCCACACACCTGGGGTTGATGCCTGCAAATGCTGGGTTTATTCACTGAGGTTGTGAAGGAGGGAAGCAGGGAAGGTGAAGTTTGTGACTAGTTCTGTGATAGGTGCTTCAAACACATCACCTTGCACTGTCCTCCAGTGACCCTGCCTGGGGCTGGTTTATTTCCCATATTACCTTTAGGAAACCAAGCCTGGCTCCTGAGCCCAAGCTCTGTCCTCCCCAGCAGATCTGCTCCTGGTGGCCCAGAGCAGTTTCTCAGAGAGCAGACCTGGGACACACCCAGGAGCCCTGCTGTTACCTAGTGGCTCTACTCATCCCTGGGCAAGTCTCACCTCAGTCTCCTCCTCTGTAAAATGGGGATATTAGTCCCACCTCCTGTAGCCGTCATGGAAACAAATGGGGCCACAGTGAAATCTGCCCCAGTCTGGTCAGGCATCAGCTGGAATCTCCTCTCCATGAAGACCACTCCCTCCTGGTCTTCTGCCCTCAGATCTGAAAAGTGTAGGTTAGGGTGCATCCCAGATAAGAGGGAGAAGGGAGAGCTGGGCTTCTCAGCACCACCTTGCCTTCTGGTCTCTTCTTCCCAATCCCTTTAGCTGCCCCACTGTGCTTCCCCAGGTTAGTGTCCAGTCCCCTTTGCCACCCAGTCCACCGGTCACCTTCCATCTCCCCCACTGCTGCCGGCATCCTGCCCTGGGCCGTCCTCCTGGGCCAGGGGGAGGACACATGTCCTTATGTTGTCCCTCAGCTCACAGAGCACCTGCCCTGGGGACTGTCTCTGCTCCAGGACAGGAGGCCCCATGTGTGACTCTGCTGCCCTGGGTGGAAACAACCCATCCCTGAGACCATGATAGACCCTGGCAGCGTGGCAGTGTGTGGACGGGGAGGAGGGGTGGGCAGTGGGGGTCTCGAGCCGGGTGGGGTCCATCTGGCATCACAGTCATGGCCGGGCACTCGTGCCATGTGCTCCCACCTGAACCCGTGGGAAGGTCCTGCCGCCTCCCCTCCTGCCCCAGGTGGGCCTGCGGGTGAACCTAGAGAGGCAGAGGGTGATGAATGTGGTCAGGGCTCACAACCCAAATGCTTAAGGGGCCCATCCGGGAGCAAGTGAGTGAGAAGGGCTGATGAAGCCTTGCCGACTCTCCTCTGACCACCTGCATCTCTACAGGCACTTTCGGACAGAAGCCAGCCGCACAGACAGGGCGACATGCATTGGCAGCCAGCAGCTGGTCCTGAGGAGGGCAGCCAGGAGCCCAAGGCCACAGGACAGAACAGACCCTCTTCTCTCCGCTCAGAGGTGGATTGAGGAAAGCCACCTCCGTGATTTTTCCAAGAAGCTGTTCCAGAGCCAGAGAATAGGAACCTCTCCACCGCGGTTCTGTTCAGCACCTCAGGCCACAGTCTGGGGCTGGTGTCAGCTGGAGTCATCCCAGCATAGAGGAGGTTATGGCTGGCCAGCTGATGAGGGCTGCCTCTGGCCACTGCCCCAGGAGACAGCAAGCCCAGGCCAGGCAGGGTGCAAGGAAAGGGCTTGAGGCTTGGGCACAGGGGGGCTTCTCCAACAACTGTGTATGCTAAAAGGCAGCGGGAGGCCCTGGCCACTCAGCATATGAGCTTGGTGGCCACAGAACACCCTCCCCAGACCCCTGGGCCCAAGTCACCTCCCATTCCCCTGCCTTTGGAGATAGGCATGTGTGGGCATCTCTTAGCTCCTCCCCCAGCCTATCCATCAAGGTTGAAGGGAATGTGGAGACCAACTGGCCAACTTTCCTTCCCCTGACCCTTCTTCTCCTAGTGGTATATTTTTCAAACTTAAATTTAATTTTCTTATAATGGTAATATATTTACATAGCTCAGAATTAAAATGTCCTAAAAAACCACACATTGAGAAACCTGGCCTCTGCCTGGGGCTCCATCCACTCTCCCCTCAGCTTCCCTCCCCACCCAGGACCAGGTAACTCCTCCACTGCACTCATGGGAGTCCTTCCCATGCTTCCTGATGCAAATCAAGCATATACAGGTATATTTATTTTTATTTCTCCCCCTTTTATTACATAAAAATAGCATACTAGACATCGTTTTATATCTTACTGTTTTGAGTAAATATATCCTGGAGATATTTCCTTATCAATATTTGGAGAGCATCCTCTTTTTTCCAGCTGTCTGCACCTTGGTTTATGGACCAGCATCATAAAGATGAGCAATGGTTGTGTCCAATCTTATTTTGAAATGAGATCTTGGGCGGGGCTTGATTCACGCCAGGCTGCTCGGGGTAGAGAAGGTGCTGGGTGAGGCCAACACCCTACTTGCTACCCCACTGCCTCACCAGAACCCTAGCGCTCCAGACTACAATTTTAGCCCAATCTGCTCACCTTATGAGTAGGAAACTGAGGCTCAGAGCAGGGACTAGACTCATCTGTGGTCATGAGTTACCCTGGGGCAGAATTGAACTAGAAACCAGATCTCTTGGGCTCTGCTCTCCAGAATACTCACGGTTCATTCCCAGGGGGACCATACCAGGGCAGTGGCCCCACCTGACTGGAGTCAGAGCAGATGTGACTGTGGACCCAGCTGTGAACCCCAGATCTGACTTTCTCTCGCTCTGGCCTTCCAATTCCTCTTTCATTATTTGGAATCAGCCCCTTTGTACTCCCAGAAGGAAAGAGCTCAGGGAAGAGGCAGGGTTGGGAGGGGACCAGGGGTCTCTGGCACCCCCTCCCCCTTCTTGTAGATGAGGAAACTGACTCACCCAGCAGTGGGTGACCTCCTCAGGGTGACGTGGCAGGTTTGTGGCAGAACTAGGGTAGATGGGGCATAAGCCCAGCCTGGAGGATGCTGCTGCCATACTTGTAAGAAGCAGCGTGGGGCAGTGGAAAAGCAGCCGGCCTGGGAACCAGGAAACCTGTGTCCTGTCTTTGATTCTGCCAGACACAGGGTAACTCTGGACAAGTCCTGCCCTCTCCCTGGGGTCCAGCCGCACCTCCTCTATGGCAAGAGGGTTGGACTAAGCAGAGGGCCTTTAAGCTTTCTTTTGAACACCAAAGTGAGTGGACTAGACCTTTCCTTGGAACTGTGACAAATGACCCTTAACCTCCACCAAAAGGGAAGGATGGAGTAGCCACCCTCATGAACCATGAGGCTTGAGTAATGGGCACCTCAAGTGAGCCCTTTTCTTGGCAATTCTTTTCCTAAACCACAGAGGCATTGCTAACCTCCTGGGAACTGAGCTCCCAGGGTTGAGTTCAATTTCATTCAGGAAAATATAAGGATATGAGATTCTTGCACCCAGACTTGGTGAAGTCAATGCATACTTGCTTTTGTGGATTAAAAATTAGTCAATAGTCAACCTAAGAAAGAAATGGAAAATTTTATTCTAGCTAACCTGAGGATTGTAAATGGGGAGACAGTCTCTCAGGAAGCTCTGAGAACTGTTCTGAAGAGGTAAGGGGGGAGACCAGTATGTATGTGACTTGGGGGAAGGGTTACATGCAACCAAGCACACAGCTTGGTAGAAGGTTACTGTTGTTTGCAAGGAGCAGATATCTTAGTTAACGGTTTTAGTGTTTTTCTAAGTATGGGAAGATGCAAGAAACTAGGTTCATAAAAATTTCTGCTGAAAATGTCTAACTATCTGAGGGCCAGTTCTGGCAGTTTTCCCAGATCAAAAAGTGTCTGAATCTGATCTTCGTCCTGAATTCATTTCAGGGTGGTTTGTAGGTCAGTGACTGCAGTGGCTAATGACTTGATTCTTCTAGAGCTGGGTGGTGGGCCACATTCCTTTTTTTAAAAAATTAATTAATTTATTTTTTATACAGCAGGTTCTTATTAATTATCTATTTTATACATATTAGTGTGTATATGTCAATCCCAACCTCTCAATTCATTCCACCACCACCACCCCTCCACTGCTTTCTCCCCTTAGTGTCCATACATTTGTTCTCTACATCTGTGTCTCTATTTCTGCCTTGCAAACCAGTTCATCTGTACCATTTTTCTAGATTCCACATATATTTGGTAATATATGATATTTGTTTTTCTCTTTCTGACTTACTTCACTCTGTATGACAGTCTCTAGGTCCATCCAGGTCACTACAAATGACCCAATTTCGTTCCTTTTTATGGCTGAATAATATTCCATTGTATATATGTACCACATCTTCTTTATCCATTCGTCTGTCGGTGGGCATTTAGGTTGTTTCCATGACCTGGCTATTGTAAATAGTGCTGCAATGAACATTGGGGTGCATGTGTCTTTTTGAATTATGGTTTTCTCTGGGTATATGTCCAGTAGTGGGATTGCTGGGTCATATGGTAATTCTATTTTTAGTTTTTTAAGGGACCTCCATAGTGTTCTCCATAGTGGCTGTATCAATTTACATTTGGTGGGCAACATTCTTTATTACACAATCCCCTCCATTTTGGTCTTAATTTTGACCAAGGTTTGCGAAGCATTTCCTGACCATTTTGTCCCAGGAATGTTGATTCCCAGGTCAGCTGAGGATTTCATTGATAGACCAGTCAATGTGCTATTACTCATATAGTCCTGGTAACAGTAGCCAAGTGCCTCTGGACCACGTGTCCTACTAGTCTGTCAGCTCCAGGAAATGGTTCCCTCCTGTTGCTTCTTCCCATACCTAGAGTCACACTATTACAGTCATGGCTCTTATAGACTATACATCAGGTCAATCGTTTCAACTCACCTGGTCATCATTATTTTTATCGGAGACTCAGTCACACATTTGTTAATGCGAGAAAAAATAATCTTGTAAAAAAGGCAGAGTGCAAATAATATAGCCTGTGACATTAATCAGGTCATAAGTAAGTAGTATTATCTTCTAAGGAGTTACATGGCTGGGGCCAGAAAAAGAAAAATTCATCTTTATGGTGGAGCAGGTATTTCTGCCCTTGGGGAGGTCTGGTTAAGGCACAATGCAGATGCACAATGCACACCAGAAGGGAGGGAGGAGGCCCAAATGGGCAGAAAAAATTTTTATGTTGAAATTTTTCTTGTCTTGCCTTAAAATATGAATTTTATTTCATTGCTTCTTAAGATTTTTCTGCCACAGGTATCCCCTCCTGGCAGCACTCCCCCTCCACCTAACCTGCCACTGGGTGAAGATCACATGCTTCACCCCAGGACTGGAGTGAGTGGCAGCAGTGAGGGTCCTTCCCCTGTCTCTCCCCCAGGCCCCTCTGGCCCTGGTGACACAAGGATGCTGGGCTCTGAGCCTTTGTGGATGAGCTTAATCGAGGAAGAAGTCTTGGTGTGACTTCCAGGTCACCAGTTACTGCAAAGGGCTGCTGGTCTCAATGCATGCATGCACACAGACACACGCACGGGTGCCCACACACACACAGCATGCACACAGACACACACCTTTAAACAGAGGCATCCAGGAGCTGGCAGGGCCCCTTTAAGAGCTAGGGGACAGGATATTGGACATTCGGGTGGGGCCCAACCTCTCCTTTTCTAAGGCTGGGACACTCCATAGGCTCTGGCTGAGGTGAGGGCAGGAGATGGTAGAATGGTGGCACAGAAAGGGCAGTTTGGGTGAGGAGGGAAATCAGGTGGGCTGCCTCTGAGCTCTAGGCAAATTTGAGGCAATTAGGATTTGGTGATTTTGTGGAGTTTGTGTTTTTTCTTTCTTTTTCTTTAAACAGTAAAAAAAAAAAGAACATTATGGATTTGGGATAAGGGACAAGCTGTTTTTCTATTACTGGAAGAAGGAGCTGATGGGAAACAGAAGTTCTGGGGAATTTTTTTAAAATTATATACATTTTATAGGTCACATTATTCATGAGTCCTAGAGAAGCAGGAAGCAGCAGCAGAAAGCAAGAGGCACAGAGAAACACATTTAAGCAGTGCAGTTTGACTGTGGCCTCAGCAAGGCCCACCCCCCAGGCCACCTGCCCAAGAAAATTTGAAAAGAAGCTTCCCCATTACAAAAAGGATCACCCAGTAATTTTTGCCCTCCTGACCATCATTTGCCCTCCTGGTCATCATTACTTTTATCCGAGGCTCAGTCACACATTTGTTAATGCAAGAAACAATAATCTTGTAAAAAAGACCGAGTACAAATAATAGAGCCTGTGACATTAATCAGGTCATAAGTAAATAGTGTATCTTCACCATTTTTCGGAAAAAAGAAAAGAAAAATAAAACACCCAGGCTAATATCACCGTTAAGGCTGGCAGTGGCCGTTTATTTCTCCCCGCAGAGGCAGGACATGCTGTTTTGAACACCGAGGCAGGAGGGCCACATCGCTGGCCCTCACAAACACTGCAGACGGTTGTCTCCAAGACCCTGTGATTTTTTGCGACGTCCTTTTTTTTGATTCCCCAGAGAGTAGTTGGGTTGGAAGGCATACCAACTACCTTTAAGGTGGCCTCTAGGCAGTGGTTTTTTGTAAGCCTGGAAAAATTCTAGAGCCAATCTCAGGTGTGGCTGAGCACCAGGTGGGGCCTTAGAATCTAGAGGCTTTAATCCCGCCCACCGGAAATTACTGACATCCAGAGTTGTTTTTTTTAACTTAAAGGGGAGGTGCACTGTACACCCTCCTCCACTGGAAGAAAGGAGGCCCAGTGCCTAGCTACCCACCCCACACCCCAAACCCGCACACACACACCCCAACGAAGGCACCGCCAGGGGCACAGGCCTGCTTTGGCTGTGAGGCCCCACCGGAGGCCCAGGGTGTGAACAGCTGCACAGAGGGCTGTGTGATGTGGAGTCAGCACCTTAGGAGGTGGGAGGGGGGCGGTGGGCAGAGGAGGAAGAAGCTCAGGGTCCCGGTGGATCAGAAGAAGGAAAAGGGGAAGAGGCGGTCAGGACACAGGAGACGAGAAAACAAAGATGACCAGAAAAGGGCCGAAAAGCAGAAAATGTAGAAAATAAGAGAGTGAAAAGAGAAAGGGCCCCAAAGTAGAAAATGTAGAAAAGATGAGAGCAGCAAGAGAAAGAGGCAAAACAGGATCTGGGCAACCACACAAAACAGGAAGGAGACAGAGCAGAAGGAGGGAAGGGAACAGAAAAGAGAGCGAGATGGCTGGGGAAGGATGTGAGCAGGGAGAGAGGGGAGCCAGGAAGAGCACATCAGAACTCCGTGTAGAAACTTCCAGTTAGAAGAGGAATCTGGAGCCCCTGGGTTGATCCTTAGTCCCTACAAAAGCCTCTTGGGCCAAGTATGCCATGTCGGCTGCATAAATCAGCAGGTTGATGGCTGTCATTACGGTCACAGCCAGTCGTTGGTCCCAGATGCACACCAAGGAGGTGAGTCTGTCTCTGCAGCTCCCATTGCTGGACCGCTGGGGCTGGACACCAAACTTCTCACTGAACTTGTAGAGAGGCCAGAGGACCAGGCAGTGGTGTAGAAGAAGATGGAGAGCACAGTCTGCTCCGACAGGAAACAGGGAAAGCGGACAGGCAGCTTTTTATCTTCGTCACCCCCTTCACCATGAAGTTCATGGCCCCCGGGATGAAGCAGATGGAGTACACGGCCACATACCACACCAGTGCCAACTGGTGCTGGTACAGGTAGGGGCTGCTGATAAAGATGAAAATGACACAGGACACATAGTTCTCCAGCCTCCCGAGCATGCCTGGCAATGTGGGCACACAGATATATCGCCAGGCCAGACACAGACCCAGGCCAATTCAGTGGTGTAAAGCACAGCAGCCATGCAGGCGAATGTAGTGGCGATGATGGTGTGGTTCTTGGTGGGGCCTGGAGACAAGAACTGGATGTAGGTGATGCGGAAGATGATGGAGGCTGAGAGGCAGATGACGGCGAAGTAAACAGCGTGGGAATAGAGAAGCCGTCCCAGGAGCAAGGGAGGCAGGACTGGAGCCCACAAAACCCCACCATGAAGATGATGTGGTACACAGTGAAGCAGAAGCACCGATGAACATGCACCAGTTAATTACGTCACCCTTCAGAGTGTCCTCACTGGCCACCAGCAAGAAGGGTGCGCAAGTGGAGAGCAGCTGCAGCAGGTGGAGGAAGATGCCCACGATGGGCACAGAGCCCAGGTCTGAGGATGAGCACGCGGTAATGGTGATGATCAGGCAGGTCACCACCACTGGTGTTGTAACCTTGCTTGTTTTACAACCAAAGCCTTGTGAATAGTTAAACACAGCTCTGTGGTTTGACGGACTTGCTCCTGTTTTGCTTTGACTGCTTTGCTCTGTCTTTGTTCTTCTTTCTCCAGAAATATATGACCACTGACCCCTAGAACACTGACCCTCTGATCTGGACAATGTAAGGACCAGACTCAAGTTTAAAAGCCAGCAGGGCATCTCGTGGTTAATGTAAAGGTCTCCAAAAGAGAAGAGCAGGGCACCCCCAGTGCGCAGCCTGCAGCCATTTCCTGCTTCCCTTCTTGTATAAATCTGGCTACAACTTGCATGTAAGGAGTTGGTTCTTTTGCTCAGTAAATAAACCCCCTTCTCCCCTGGCTGCTGGCCTCCTTAAGATAAAGCTACTTTTCTTCTACCCAACACTTATCTCTCAGTGTTGGCTTCTTCAGCGACAGCCGAGCCTGAGCTGGGTGACAATGTCTTGCAGCCGGGCAGGCGTCAGGTCCCCGAGGCTCCGGCCCCTCCACCTCTTCCTGGGGGTGAGGAGGGGAGTGCGGCTGGGAAGGCTGGGGCGCCAGCTGCAGACAGACTGCTTTCTCTGTCTTTCCCCACTCCTTGCCAACAGCCTGCTTCTGCTTTCTGTTGAGAGAAGGAAACTGGCCTCTGAAGGCGCAGCCGCTCTTGAGTGAGTGCAGGGGTGTGCACCCCGGAGCCCCCTTCCCACCCGTTTGGGCATATTCTTTGCCCTTTGGGACTTTGGGATCAGTTTGGACACCGCGGGAGTGGGTAATGGCTTGTTTATGACTCTGCACCAGTATCTCCCTGAGGGAGAATTTGTTTGTTTTGAAATCTGTTCTGGGGAGCCAGTGAAGTGGGGTCTACATCCGTCCCTTCTAGAAGTCCACTAGGACGTATCTTGGCAGCCTGGCAAAACTGTAGCTATGACCTTATAACCAAGAAAAATAAAATGTTTTTTTAAATTTTTTTAATTTTAATGCAGACGGGTCCATGTATGTTTTCGATTCTGAAGAACGGTGGCCCCTGAATGGGTCTCTAAATTACTCCACTATTTTGCAGTTAGAACTGTTTTGTCAGAGATCTGGTAAGTGGGAGGGAATTCCATGTGCAGGCCTTCCTGTTACTCCATAATAAGGGTTCTTCCAACAAGGGCACTAAATTAATGCCCTTAAAAAAAAGGGGAAACTGCTCTTAAAAAGGGAAACTACACTGTGAAAAGCCCACCCCCTTTACAGGTGGGTCTTTGCAGGCAAGGGAAAAAGAAGAGGGGGTCAGTTTCTTAGGGAATTGAATCCACCCCAGCTGCTGTGGTTCCTCTCCTGATGCCTGAAGCAGGGGCTGCCCGGGGTCCCTCCCCCGAGTCTCTAGAAGGAAGAAGAGTTCTAGTGCACCGGGCAGAGCCTCAGTGCCCTCACAGCATGAGGAGGAAACGAGGTCTGAAGTAGTCTGTCCCTTTAAGACCCCACAGGGAGCTCAGTTTGGCCACAGTGTGTCCCCTACAGGGGGAGGCGGAGGGGTAGGGGGCTGGATTTCCACTAAGACAGTTCCTTGCAGGAGGTCTGAATGCACAAGGACAGCCAGTTGGCTGTTATTGGTCTTATACTCCGTTTTCCACCTCAGACCTACTAAACTGTAAAAACGCCAATCCTCCATACTGAGATGATCCACAAAAAATGGTGGAGACATTCATTAGTATTTTTTTTCAACTCACTGCCCAACGTGGGCTGTTGCACAGGCGTTGGTGACGATTATGTTGACAGCGATGAACGGCACCTTGTTCTAGACAAAGCCCAACACTTGTCTCTCAGTATTTGACTTCTTGATTGATGAGCGGCTCAGCCTGAGTTCAGTAACAGTGCCACAAGCTAAGGGGCCTCCAGAAGCTAAAAGAGGAAAGGAAGGACCTTCCCCTGGGGCATCAGAGACAGCAAAGCCCTGCTGACAACTTGATTTCAAAAGTCTGGCCTCCAAAGCTGTGAGAGAATAAATTTCTGTTGTTTTAAGCCACCAGGCTTGTGATAATTTGTTGCAGTAGCCCTAGGAGAACAAGATTAATTTCCAGAAATGAAAAATATAATCTTTGTCATATTTTTTAAAAGTTTCCATAAAAGCTTGCCGACCTCCTGCTCTAGAGCATATGGGCACATTGATCCAAGGGACCCCTTGTCATAATCCTGTGGTCCCCCAGTGTCTGAGACTCACAGAGTATGATTCGCTGATTAGAGAAGGGTGGTCAGTCCACAGGAGCTGGGAGGGAAGGAGATAAGTAAAGGAGATGGAGAGGACCAAGGCCCAGTGGAGAGGACCAGCTGCATCTGTTGGGGGATGGTAGAAAAGCACAATGCAGTGTGCATGACATGGTCTCATGATTATAATTGGGGGGAAAAAAATCTACAGATACGCCCTACAAACGTATGCATATATGTACACACATGTCTAAATATGGTTTCAGAGCACGTTGAAATGTGTTGAAGGTTGCATCTGAGGTTGAGGACATGGATGCTCCCTGGATGGGGGTGTGGACACGCCTGTGAGCAGGCAGGAAGCCTGGCCACGCTGAAGAGGGGAAACCAGGCACATGAGATATGATCAGAGTCCTGCTCTATGTCACGTATACATGAGAATAAGAAAATACAGAAAATACTAAACAGAGATGGAGAATGAAAAACATTATAATGTAAAGGGCATAGAAGCTGCTCAGCTCTAGCCACGCCCCCCTTCTAAGGAGTGCAGCGCAGTGACACCAGATCTCCTGACGCTTCAAAAGGAGCTGAAAATCTGGATTTTCATGTGAAATTAAAACCTGCAGCTACCAAACACTTAGAGAAGAAATAATACGGATTTTACACCATCTCTTCCTGAAAACACTGTGAAGGAAAACCAAACACATCCCCGGGCCACCTCTAGTACAAACTGGCTTGCAACCCTGATCTGAAGCAAATCAAGCTTGCATGTGCTAATGTCCAGAGTGGGGTCAGGGCCTTCTGGGCCCTGTTTGAGGGGAACAGGCAGCTGGCATGAACTGAGTGGGCCATGTGCCAGGCCCTCTGATAAGCCCTTCACATTCTTTCAGACACTTAATTGATACAAAGTAGATATTAAGCCAACTGCACAGATAGGGAAACTGAGACTTTGTTAAGCAACTTGCCCAGGATCACCCAGCTATGAAGTGTCTCCTCCATGCCCCACAGCCTCCCTGTAACTCTGAGTGTCCATCTCCCCTCCTCCTTCCTTCCTTTCTCCCAGCCATGACTTTTCCGGCTCACTGTCTTTTGAGTCCAGCATGCCTGGCTGTTGGGCAGGCAGGGCTCAGCCACATCTTGGATGTGCTCTGACTGGGGCACCATTTCCACGCTCACAGATTAGAATGGAGGAGGGGCTTTGGGGGAAACTCAGGCAAACCTGTTGCTTCACCCGTGGGGGAACTGAGGCCCAGAGAGGGCACATGCCTTACCCAGGGCCACACAGCTGGAACCCCCATGCCTCTCCTTCTACAAGCCCTCCCTCTGTGGTATTAAATGCATCCAAAGCTGTCATTTAGCCTTAGGTGTAAATCGTAGGGTCAGTTTGGGAAGTAAGTTGGGAACAAACTCGGGGACAGTCAGAGAGACACCCCCAGGCTCCCTTAAATCCAGTGCCTCTTGCCCACACCCCACCCCTGGCAGTGTCCACTGGAAGGCCAGCAGGCTCCAGGGCTCCACTGGCAACTGGGGCTGAAGGAGTCTTGTGAGTCCAAGTAGGTTCTCGGGGTTTGCTCTGTGTTTATCTTTCCAGCCTCAGCTTTTCCCAGGGTTTATTATCAGCAAAGGTGACAAGGCCCCTGATGGCAGGAAGCTGGCTGCAGGCTCAGGCTGCTGACCCTTAAGCCCTGGGGGCCCCTCTAGGCCAATAGTCCCTTTGAAACAGGGCAGCTGTCCCTGAGGAGGGAGAGGGCCGGGGAGGAGCTCTCAGTCCCCCACACCCTGGGACCCTTGCAGGAGGCCCTGTGTGAGGCAGGACTGCAGCCCTGCTGGCGGGACCGTATTGGGCAGGTGACCTGGCCGATTCCCTGGTCTCCATGGTCCCTGCCATGCTCGCCACGTGTCCCCTGTCCCAACCGTGAAACCCCTTTAGGCCCCCGTCCTCCCTCTCTCAGTTCCATTCCAGGCCCCTCCTCCATGGGGAAGGTTGGCTCCATGCCTGCATCCCTTCTGTGTCAGAACACACCTACTGGGCTGCCTCGGGGCCACTCGGACCCCGGAATCCTCCCCAGCTCATCTCCACTCTGCCGCCCCCGCCCCAGTCCCAAGTGCATCCTCAGGGCTGTCACCTGCCAGAGGGCCAGCAGGTGCCTCCTCTTTCAGCTCCTGCCCTTAAAAGGGGGCCTATCATCCGTCCATGCTCCATCCCCTCCCTAGGATGCCCTGAAAGGCTCCACATCAGCATCCAGACACAACATCCTCGTTCATTTCCAATCCCTCATTCCCGCCTTGGAAGCTGCTAACCAGTCTCCCAGGCCAGAAAAATCCTCGCTCAGGCAGTACTACTCCTAGATCTTTCCAGACTCACACCTGGATGGCAGCTTTGGTACTTAACAGCCAAACATATTATTTTGTTGTTTGGTTCCCCCGTGATACTCCTTCTTGGAGTAATGCTGGGTTGGTGTCTTCTTTCCAAAATAGGGAAGAGTTACATGTTAAGGCAAAATTTGGGGGGCAGGGGATTCAAAACAGTTCCTACTTCACATATCTTGTCCCCACTGCCTTGCTTTCACCCCATGGCTTATCCCTGTTCACCTCTGAAGCTGCCCTCCTCTGGGTGGGGCTGGGTCACCTCAGATGGCAGCTCCTTCTAGTGATGGCTGCAGGGAGGAAAGGCCAGGACATGTGTCTCTTCAGGTTGCTGTGGAAGGAACCCATGGCTCTGAAGGTGTGTCCTGGGTCCCAGAGCCCCAAGCTTTGGTGCTGGGCTACCACCCATGTGCGCTGCTTAAATGCTGGGCTTAGAGAAAACATTCAAACCCACAGCTTTGGCATTTTTATCTGGAGTTCCCACTTTCTAGCCATGAAACCTTAGGGAAGGCACTTGATTCCCCAAGAGTCAGTTTTCTTACCTGTAAAATGAGGTCAGCAGTACAATCCACAATCCGTTTTCTGAAACATTTCAGGTCAGATATGATCCAGAATTCAGAATTTTCCAGCTTCAATCATGTAACATGGTGCAACTACTCTGTAGGACATAACACCCCACTGGGGCCTGAAAGCTCCTTTTAATCAAACACATTAGTATTTCTGCAACTGAACTTTTGAACATTCACACTAAGTGAAATAAGTACAGACCATAAATTGTCTCATGTCTGTTCAGGTCAAATTTTCTTACCAAATGAATTTTTTAAAAGTTCTTTTTCCATTTCAGAGCCTTGAAGCTTTGGGGTTATAGATAAGGACCATCCTACCCTGTGTCTCTGTAGATAATGGCACACAGCACAGAGAACCTAAAATGTTCATGGTTTGAGGCCAGACCCAACCAAGCTATGAGGTTTGGGATAAGACAAGTCTCCTGACAAGGCCAAGGGTGATAGGTGGGGCGAACCATTCTGGAGCGGCTGTGCTGTTACCCAAGTGTCTGAGTCAGTGGTTCAAACCCCACACATCCTGAGCCTCAGCCACCACAGACTCCTGAGCCGTTTCCAGGTGTCTGACTTAATCAGCTTCTGGAGCCGGATCTTTCTCTGGTGGGTTCTCAGTGAAGACCCCTGCTGTATTGGTGACGGTGACCTGAATGACCAAGTGCTTGTCCTCAGGCTTGGGCTCCAATGACCATCATGGGCTTCTTCCTCTGCCTGGGGCAGCTGCTTTCCACCTGTGTGCCCTTCTTGCTGGTGGCCAGTGAAGACACTCTGAAGGGGGACATAGGTAACTGGTCCATGTTTGTCTGATGCTTCTGCTTCACCGTGACCCTCATCATCCTTATAATTAATTATGTGTATTCCAGTCCCGCTTTCCCCGGTCGTTGGGATGTTTTTCTCTATTCCTTTGCCTATTACTTTCCCTTCGTCTGCCTCTCAGCCTCCATCATTTTCGGCCTCACCTAAATCCAGTACTTGCCTCAGGGCCCTGCCCAAAATCATGCCATCACCGCCACTGCATTCTCAGGCATGGCTTCTATGCTTCATGCCACCGAAGTGGCCTGGGTCTGTGTCCGGCCTGGCGATATGTACTGATTTATGCCCACTTTGGGAGGTGTGATCAGGAGGCTGGAGAACTATGTGGCCTTTGTCATCTTTGGCTTCATCAGTAACACTGACTTGTACCTGCACCAGCCAGCCCTGATATGGTGTGTGGCCGTGTACTCTATCTGCTTCATCCTGGGGGCCGTGAACTTCATTGTGAACGAGTGTGACTGTGACAATGAAAAAATGCTGCCCATCCCCTACCCCAGTATCCTGGTGGAGCAGACTGTGCTCTCCGTCCTCCTTTACAGTACTGCCTGGTCCTCTGGCCGCTCTACCAGTTTGATGAGAATTTTGGTGGGCAGTCCCAGTGGTCCAGGAATGTGAGCTGCAGTGATGAGCTCTGCCCAACACTGTGCATCTGGGACCAACGACTGGCTGTGGCCATCTTGACCACCTTGAACCTGCTAGCTTAGGTGGCTGACAGCATATACATGACCTTGTATTTTGTAGGGTGAAGCTCTGCCCATGAGTGCCCATTCCTCTTCTTAACAGAAGTTTCATTACCATCAGAAGTTTCATGACATCCTCAGATGTCCTCGTCCTGTCCCCTCTCTCCCTGCTCACATCCTTCCCCAATCATCTCACTCTCTTTTCTGTTTCCTTCCCTCCTTTTCCTCTGTCTTCTTCCTGATTTATGTGGTTGCCCACATTCTGTTTTGCCTCTTTCGCTTTCCATTCTCTTCTTTTTTACATTTTCTGTTCTCTGTTTCTTTCTGGTTGTGCTTTGTTTTCTTTTCTACCTGTTTCCCTACTACCTTTTCCCCTTCCTTCCACCGGGACCCTGAGCTTCTGCCTCCTCTGCCCACCGCCCCCCTCCCACCCCCTAAGGTGCTGACTCCACATCACACAGCCCTCTGTGCAGCTGTTCACACCCTGGGCCTCCGGTGGGGCCTCACAGCCAAAGCATGCCTGTGTCCGTGGCTGTGCTTTAGTTGGGATGTGTGTGTGGGGGGGGGTTTGGGGTGTGGGGTGGGTAGCTAGGGATTTGAACCCCTTTATCCCAGTGGAAGGGGATATACAGTGTACCTCTCCTTAGAGTTAAAATAATATCTCTGGAGGTCAGTAATTTCTAGGGGCAGGAGGATTAAAGCAGATACCCTGGGTCCTGAGGTCCCACCTGGTGCTCAGCCCCACCTGAGATTGGCTCCAGAATTTTTGCAAGCTTACTTAAACCCACTGCCTAGAGGGCATCTTAGAGGAAGAGAGGGGTGAATGCCTTCCACCCCAACTACTATCTGTGTATCCAAGTAGGAGCTGGCAGAGAACTGCACCAACTTGAAGACAACCATCTGCAGTGTTTGTGAGGGGCAGCGATGTGGCCCTTCTGCCTGTGTTCAAAACAGCATGTCCTGCCTCTGCGGGGACAAAAAAATTGGCCACTCCCAGCCTTATAGCTGATGTTAGCTTGTTTTTTTGTTTTTTTTCTGGTTAGGAGGTCACAAATTACTGGGTGGCCTTATTCTGAAGGAAAGTTCCTTTTCATTTTATTTTTGGTGGAGTGGTTTGAATGGGGTAGAGACTGCTGCTTCCATAGTCAAAGAAACTGCAGTGACTGCGTGTGGTGGACACACGTGTGTTTCTGTGTGCCAGTTGCTTCCTGCTGCTGCTTCCTGCTTCTCTGGGATTCATGAATAATGTCATATATATAAATGTGCATAATTAAAAAAAAACTTCCTGGAGTTTCTGGTCCCCATCAGCCCCTGTTGTCAATCACGGAGAGAAGCTTTGTCCCTTCTACCACATCTATAATGTTAGTTTTTAAACCTTTTAAAGATAAAAGTAAGAAAACCCACAAAATCCACAGATCCTAATCGCCCCAAATTTGCCTATAGCTCAGAAGCTGCCAAGCAGGTTTCCCTCCTCACCCAAAGCACCCTCTCAAGGCACCACTCCCTCAGTCTCTCCCCCACCACGCCCCACCCCTCCAGTCTGCCCACCATCACCTCAGCCAAATCCTAGGCAATGGCCCAGCCTTAGGAAAGCAGAGGTGCACCCCACCCCAATGCTCAGTACCCTAGCTCTTAAAGGAGCCCTGCCAGCTCCTGGGGCCTCTGTTTAAAGGTGTGTGTTGGCGTGCATGCTGAGTGTGTGTGCATGTGCCTCTGTGCTCCTGTGCATTGAGACCAGAAGCCCCTTACAGTAACTGGTGGTCAGAAACGCATCACAAGCCTTCTTCCTCTCTTACTCCCAGCCAGGATGTTAAGAACTCAGCATCCTTGTGTCACCAGGGCCAGAGGGGTCAGGCAAGCAGAGCTCTGGGGGAGAGGCAGGGGAAGGACCCCCTCCCCCAAATGCTGCCACTCACTCCAGTCCTGGGGTGAAGCATGAGTTCTTCACCCAGTGGCAGCTTGGGTGGATGGGGAGTGCTCCGAGGAGGTGATCCCCACGGCAAGAAAATCTTAAGAAATAATGAAGTAAAATTGCTATTTTAAGGAAAATTTGCTATTTAAATTTTAAATGAAATTTGCTATTTAACCAATGAGAGACTAGCTCTAGGTGTTGGGACAGGCACATGTCACTCTAATTTCACATCAGGAAGAAGAATTAACCAAAGGCTCAGCCTGCCGCCCCAGAACAAGAATAGGGCCTGAAGCAATCCTGCGGTTTTGCGGCCAGCTCCCAAAAGCGAGTTGAATGGGACAGGCACATGTCACTCTAATTTCACATCAGGAAGAAGAATTAACCAAAGGCTCAGCCTGCCGCCCCAGAACAAGAATAGGGCCTGAAGCAATCCTGCGGTTTTGCGGCCAGCTCCCAAAAAAGCGAGTTGAAAAATGGAGCTCAGGGGCACTGCAATTCACAAACCTGCAGAGTTATAAAAGATAACTATTGTGCAAAAATATATTGAGGATTTCAAAAAGGATTTCAAAGCAATGCAGAATTGCAGGAAACAGTTTTCAAGAGGTAGATGGGACTCGCCTTTAAAGCACAGGAAAAGCGACAGAACTTCGACAATGATGCAGTTGGCCAAAAAGGGAGTATGCGTTTTTTCCTGAATATATTCAGGAAAAAACACATATACCCTTTTTGGCCAACCAAACAAGTGGGGAATCAAATCAGCACTACAAAGAAGTCTCACTTCGCATGGGTCAAAAGGCCGATCCTGGAAAAGTGTAAAAACCAGAAATGCAGGACAGGCCATGGAGAAAAGGGAGCCTTGTTATGCTGATGGGTGGGATATAAATTGCCAGCGGCCACTCTGGAGAAGTGTATGGTGTTTCCTAAAACATCTAAAAAACAGAGCTACAGAGCATAGGGCACTTCCAGTCCTGGGTGTATATCTTAGGAAAAACAAAAATCGACAGGACACAGGCACCCCAAAGTTTAGGGCTGCTCTGTTTAGAAATTCCTCGTCTTTGCTACAACTTACATGTCCTTGGAAGGAAAAAATGGGTAAAGAAGATGTGGTACTTATGTACAATGGAATATTACTCAGCCATTAAATCAATGAAATAAGGCCAGTTGCAGCAACTCGTGGAGACTTAGGTACGATCATTCTAAGTGACATAAGTCAGACATAAAAGAGACTTATCATAAGGTATCACTTATGGATGGTATCTAAAAATGGCTACACATGAACTCAATTACAAAACAGAAACAGAGTCACACTTCTAGAAAACACACTTCTGGCTGCTAAAGGAGAAAGGTGGGGTGGGGTGATGCATAATCGAGGAGGTTGAAATTAGCATAGATACTGTTCCATAA
Organism: Lipotes vexillifer; assembly: GCF_000442215.2. Classification (NCBI taxonomy): domain Eukaryota; kingdom Metazoa; phylum Chordata; class Mammalia; order Artiodactyla; family Lipotidae; genus Lipotes; species Lipotes vexillifer. The sequence continues at coordinate 10,882 of NW_006770328.1, read as the reverse complement.
ACAAAATAGGTAATTGACAGGACCTACTGTACAGCTCAAAGAGCTGGACTCAACACACTGTTGTCACGGGAAAAGGATATATAAGACTGGTAAGAATCTGTAAAAGAATTTATTGATGTCTCTCTTTAAGTGAATCAAGTGGATAGATGTAGAGCAGGAAGAAACACAGTATTGAAAATCAGCTATATCCCATTATAAAATTAAATAACAACAACAACAAAAAGACGGTGTGAGAGAGAGAAATTCTTACAAAATTTGTTCAAGGGCTGTGATGCAAACTGGACTGACGGCATCTAGTCACACAGCTGGATGGGACCTAAGGCTCTACACTCGTGGGTCTGAGAGGCTTGGTGAGGATGGGACAGCAAATGCAGCCCTTTTAGAGTAATACTGCCTGGTCCCCATGGGTCCCATATCTCCAGGTGCAGGGGACCCTTCCTACAGCTTAAACATGAATGAGACATCCAGAGGATGCTACACCGTCTGTTCGGGAAGAGTTTGGAAAAGTCACCTCATCTCCACTTCTCCTGGTATTTGGGCTCCCCCCTCCAGCTCCTTTCCTTAGAGTCTCCCCACTTTGGGAAGGCAGCACACTCAACAGCCGGTTTTGCACAGCTTGGAATTTTAAGGGTGAAGAGGGGAAGAGGGGGATGGAATGAGACACAAGCCCTAGATGTTTGGACAGGCATACGCCACTCTAGTTTCCTAATCTGGAAGAAGAATTTCCCTATCCTTCAGGTGCCCCAGTAACCGGAATGGGTCGGTAGAAATCCTGCCCCTGTGTGGCTGCTTCCCTAAACAACAAGTTGAAAACTGGTGCTCAGGGGCACTGCAATTCACAAACATGCAGGGTTGTAATTGACACCTCTAATGGAGTCATTTCTTGAGCCAAGTATTCGTAAAGGCCTTGCAAGCAAGGCAGAAATGCAGGAAAGGGATTTCAGGAGGTAGTTTGCACTCGCCATTAAAGCACATGCAAAGCTGCTGAACATCGCCAATGATGCAGTTGGCCAAAAAGGCCATATGCGTTATTCCTTAATATATTCAGGAAAAACCCTTACTCCATATTTGCCCAACAAAACAGGTGGGCAATGTAAATTAATACTACAAAGAGGTATCACTTCGCACCAGTCAGAATGGCCAAGCTCACAAAGTGTAAAACCTGAAATGCAGGACAGGGTGTGGAGAAAAGGGAACCCTGATAAGCTGATGGTGGGAATGTAAATTGCTAACAGCCACTCTGGAGAAGTGGGTGGTGATTCCTTAAAAATCTGAAAACAGAGATTCAGAGCATATGGTGCTTCCACTCCTGGGCCTGTATCTTGGAAAAAACGTAAATTGACAGGACCCAGGCCCTCCAAAATTTATGCAGCTCTGTTTACAAGAGCCTCTACTTGGAAGCTACCTAAACGTCCTTGGAAGGAAGACTGGGTAAAGAAATTATGGTAGATATGTACAATGGAATATTACTCAGCCATGAAATGAATGAAACAAGGCCATTTGCAGCCACTCGGAAGGACATAGATACATTCATACTAAGTGTCATAAATCAGACAATGATAAATATCATATGATATTACTTATCGGTGGAATCTAAAAATTGATACAAAGGTACTATCTTACAACACAGAAACAGAGTCCCGGACTTAGAACACAAACTTATGGTTACCAAACTGGAAAGCTGTGTTGGAGGCATAAATCATGAGTTTGGAGTTAGTATATACATATTTACAGAGAGAAAACTTGTAATCAACATGGACCTGCCAGAGAGCACTTGGAACTCTTCTCAACACCCTTTAGTAACCTCAATGGGAAAATAATTCTAAAAAGAATATATAGTCATCTCTTTATAAATGATTCATGTTGGTGTATATCAAAAACGAACACAACATGGTAAATCAACTATACTCCATTATAAATTTAAAATGAAATTACAGAAAAGAAAAATGATCACTAAATTCGTTTAGTCACGGTGAACGTGCTAGTGTCACATCCCTGGACACAGACCCAATTTGGTCCCAAGGCTGGACTGTTGTGGGCCTGAGGACCTTGGGAGGATATGCCAGCTAATTTGCCCCCCTTGAACATGTAGTACCTGGTCCCCCTGCATGGGATCACAATCTCCAGATCTAAGTGTGCCCTCATACTACTAAATCAACTCTCTGACACCCAAAGGATGGTGGACTCTCTGGGCTAGATGACATTTGGAAAATCACCTGGTCTCAACATATCCTGGTGTTTGGGTTCCAACCTCCCGACTCCTTCGTTAGGGTCATCCCACTCTACAAGACAGCACCCTCAACAGGTGATTTTGCAGGGATTTATGCTTGTTCGGGGGATGAAGGGTAAGGGGGAAGAAGGAATGGGACAGAAGCCCTTACATGTTTGGTCAGGCACATTCCACTCTAATTTAAAATCCAGGAACAGGACTTTCTCTACATCTAAGGTTGTGTCAGTAACCAGAGAGGGACAGTAGAAATCCTGCCACCTTCTGTTTCCCATGACAACTCTAAAACTGGACCTTATAGGCACTTCATATTCACAATGCCTGGGGAGCTGTAAATGACAACAGCCCTCAAAAAATGTCTTGGGGTAAGTAATTGAAATAGACTTCAAAACAAGGCAACCTTTCAATAACACTTTTTCAAGGGGTAAATTTTACTCACACTGTTCAAAGAAAAAAAACACGTATGAAGATGCTCACCATTGCTTTATGTTAGACAAATGCAAATCAGATGTACAAAAAAGTGTCACCTGGAACCACTCAGAATAGCCATCATCACAATGTCTACGAACAAGAAATGCTTCAGAGGGTGTGGAAAATAGAGAAACCTACTACTTATTTATTTATTTTTTAATCTGCGTTGGGTCTTCGTTGCTGCGCGCGGCTTTTCTCTAGTTGCATTGGCAGGCGAATTCTTAATCACTGCATCACCAGGGAAGTCCCAGAATCACAGTCTCCCTTTTAATATACCTTAAGCCCAAAGAATCCATGGAAAATTGTTACAGAAGATAAGACAATAAAATATTGTAAGGACTATAACAGAAGCATATAGTACACAGTTCATATAGACACATCCCAAGCAGTTACAAAGTATATTAAAAGGGAGGCTGCAATTTTAAAAGAATAAGATAAATTATACCCACAAACTCCCAATCTTTCCTGAAACGTTGCAATCTGAAACCCTATTGTAGGAAGCAGAAGATTCCAGGAGACATTCTGCAAATGAAGGACTCTAAACCCTGTGGTTGGATAAGGAATTCTGGAAGGAAGGTATCCTCACCCAAGAAGAGCAGGTTCCTATACTTCTCTAACATCACATCCCTGTACAATTCCCAATGGTCTTGGTCCAGGCATTCTCACTCCTCTTGAGAGAAATCTATGGCCATATCCTGTAATGTCAGCAGTCCCTGAAATTAAAAGTACACATGCCACATGGCCACGGGAAGAGTTCATAATGGGACCCAAGAAGAAAATAGCAAGTTAAGAGAACTGGTTTTAATTTAGAGGAGTGTCTTCAATTATCCAGTAATATATATTATATATATATATATATATATTTTACAAAGTAACTTTCTCTACCTTATTTCTAACTACAAGAAAAGAGTATGGGGATTCCCTGGTGGCACAGTGGTTGAGAATCTGTCTGCCAATGAAGGGGACACGGTTTCGAGACCTGGTCTGGGAAGACCCCACATGCCACAGGGCAACTGGGCCCGTGAGCCACAACTACTGAGCCTGCGCGTCTGGAGCCTGTGCTCCGCAACAAGAGAGGACGCGACAGTGAGAGGCCCGCGCACCGTGATGAAGAGTGTCCCCTGCTTGCTGCAACTAGAGAAAGCCCTCGCACAGAGAGGAAGACCCAACACAGCCAAAAATAAATAAAGAAATTTATTTAGAAAAGAAAAGAGTATGGCATGTGATCCACAAAACCAGTAATAGAGACTATACTTATCTGGAAAAGAAATGATAAAATGATGGTTTCAACACAGGCATATGCATTTTTGAGTGTTTTATTTATACCAAACTGGATAAAATGTGTGTATTTCTCAGACAGAAAAGACATGTCGAGGTAGAAATGTACGTTTCAACTATTCATGGGTACACAAGTACACTGGGGAGACTGTAAAAGTGCAGATTGTGATTCAGTAGGTCCGGTGGGCCTGAGTGCTATTTTTTTAACAAGCTCATTTTTAACTAGTGATGCCACAGTCTCTGATTCATTAACAATTGTGAATAGCACAGACATAATTAGAAAGGTAAAAATTCATATTTAATTTTGAACATAAAGTGTTTTATGGATTTTACACCTTTAATAGGATAGTAAGCACAGCAGCAACAATCACCTGAGAATATTTATTATAGACTGTGTATCTTTCTAACTTTTTTTGTGTAAGATTCCAGGAAAAAGGCCTGGGCTGCGGCCACAGTGGGCTGGGCCCCCAGGCCGGCCGCCCCTCCAGGACCCCCGACGGGGCCCTGCGCTCCTGGCGGCTCCCTCCCCCGGCGCCCCCCTCCCTCCCGGAAGGCCTCGGGGCAGAGCGGTCCCAGCCCCTGAGCCCAGAACAGAGCCCGCGTTTCCGCAGAGCTGGAACTCCCGGCTCGGAGTTTCTTCCCTCCGCCGTTACGGAACTGCCCGATCCGAGGGGAGGGCGGCCTCACTGAGGCTGCCGGCTCTGGAGGGGCCCCGGCGGCCGAAGCCGCGACAGACGTGGAGACGGCGGGCCGGGTAAGTGGGCGCCGAACCTCCGCCTGGTCCGGTGTCCGGGCGGCAGCGCAAGACCAGCTTCTGAGGGGCAGGGGTTCGCTGCCACCCGCCGCTGCTGTGCAGAACGAGCGGCCCCCAGCGTCTGGCCCCGGGGAACTTCGGTCCCTCCTCTCGCCCCTGCCCTCGGCCTGGCTCGCGGGGCCTGGGGGGGCGTGGGGAAGGGGTCGGCCTGAGCGCCCTGAGGGGAAACGGGGCAAGGGAGGCGCAGGGTCCGGCTGGCTGCAGCGTCAGCGCCCCTCCTCCCGACTGCGGGGAAAGCGGCTGAAAACTCCTCCCGAGGCTCGCAGGCCCCTTATTCAGCCGAGTCCCTCTGCGCTCCTTCCTCCCTGAGCTAAAGTACCGGGGGGAGGGGACAGGGCAGGGGACTGGCGCAGGTAATGGGGAACATCAAAAGGTGATTGTTAACTAAGGAAAATCAGCTCTCCCAAGGTGAGGAATGTAGCACTTTTCTTTGTATGGGAAGATGCAAGAGTCTGGGCTCACTGAAATCCTTCCTTTGATATGCACCTCAGCTCTCTGGGGCCTGCATTCTGTATTTACATATCCTGAGTTCCTCAGGGCCCGCCAGCTTACATTGGAGGGCTGCAAGTGCTGATGACTGTGACATCCTTTGTTTACTGATATGGCAAGAAATATTCCATTTCTCACAGGCTTGATGGGCAGACAGTAAAAAAGAGTCGGAGAATCTCACTCGGCATGTACTTTGGTTTACATATAGATAATATTTATACTTAACTGTGCTAATAGAGGTTCTCAAGTCCAATCAACTTGTACTACTGCCCTCTATGTATTAATTTCATCAATATCATAAGATAAATGCCTATAGAATTGACTTAATCCAGTTAAACAGGATAATGATTTTTAAAGGAAACATAATAGAAATATAACAACAAAACCTTTACCACTAAAGGCTGGGTCTGGAACAACCTAAATAAATGTTCCATTGTTAAAATATTGAAAGGTGTATTCAATAGAAATATCAACAAAAATGACAAATAATAAGGGCAGCAGAATGTTGAAATGTTCTATCTTTATCATTAAAGTGGCAGAAAATCACTTATTAGTAGGCACTGGGGGCAGAAGATGCCTGATTTTATATCTTTGTCATATTTGTGCAGTTGTTTCGACAAGTAACTTAAAGACAAAATGGAAAAACAAGGAGGTTTGTGCCTGAGATCATGTTGATGTGAAACCAGGGATGGCCACCTTGTGCCAGGTGAGTTAAGTTTACCTGGCAGGTAGACCGCAGAGCTCCTGGGAAGCAAGGGTTGGAATTTTTCTGCTGGGTGCCCCTTAGGTTCTGTGACTTGACTGATTGTGAGTCATGTTTTGGGAAAGACCTGATCACAGGAAAAGGGTGGGAATAGTGATTTGGGGAGCAGCTAACAACATTCATCACAGCTCACGGCCTGAATGAATTTTAAAGAAACAGGAAAACAGATGCTTCTTATGGAATCAGAGAATGTGAGGGCTGGACAATCCCAGAAAATGAGGAACACCCGTCCCATTTTCCAGATGAGAAAACAGAGGCCCAGCAAGTTGAAATCCCTCACCCAAGTTGCACCTGTCTCTCCTCCCCACTACATGGTTCATGAAAGCAGGACTCTTCCTGTCGTGATCACCGCTGAACCCCAAAAAGGGCCAGGCATCTAGCAGCTGCTCCAAAAATTTTGGTTGACTGTAGGAACAATGCTATTTCTTTCTTTCTCACTCTTATTCAGGATTGTGCCAAGAACTCTCCAGGTTGCAATGTAATTCGATAAATGTAAATATTAATTGAGTTTTGTTGTGATGAGGACTTAGGCTTTGAAGGTAACACACTTGGTTCAGATCTTGGTTCTGCCACTCAATAGCTGTTTGGCTTTGGGTAAATTACTAAACCTCTCTGAGATTATTTCCTCCTTTGTAAAGTGGGGATAAATCTATCTGAGCCAGCGGAGCATCTGCATGAGAGATGTGCACTAAATATTGGTCTTTCTCACTCTCCCACGCCATCTCTCTGTTCTTCCCAGAGAAGTTGTACAGAAGGATATAGTACTTAAAAAAAAAATTAATTAATTAATTAAATTTTGGCTACGTTGGGTCTTCGTTGCTACATGTGGGCTTTCTCTAGTTGCGGCGAGCGGGGTCTACTCTTTGTCGTGGTGTGCGGGCTTCTCATTGCGCTGGCTTCTCTTGCTGCGCTTGTTGTGGAGCACCGGCTCTAGGGGCTCGGGCTTCAGTAATTGTGGCCTGCAGGCTCAGTAGTTGTGGCGCATGGGCTTAGCTGCTCCGCGGCATGTGGGATCTTCCCTGACCAGGGCTCGAACCCATGTCCCCTGCGTTGGCAGGCAGATTCTTAATGACTGTGCCAGGGAAGTCCAATATAGTACTTTATAAAGAGGGGTTTTAATTTATTTCAGATAGTGTACATTTTTCTTGTAGAAAAGTTTATTCCACTATAGAAACATTAACATGCAATACTACTACAAATGCAGTATTCTATGGGTTAGATATTATCAGTAAATTTTATAAGTAATTGGGCAAATGCCAAAGCACTAGGTACTGGGGAGTAAGAAGACTCAAATCTGGGGTGCCACCACCCCAATTTCAAGAGTGTGTTTTTTCAAATCCATATTTCATCTGGTCTTTGTTTCTCATCCATCCTCTGTGTCTGCCTTTCTCAAGAAGGCTCAGATCCTCCACTTTCACACCCTCCCGGCTGGCTGTGTCCCAGCTCCCATCCTGGAACCTCTGCATGCATGGGTGTGCCTGCTCTCCCTGTGCATCACCAGCTTTGCCAGGGAGCTGCTGTATCGTGCACTGCTTGCTGTACCCCAGAGTGCCTAGACCGTTCTGGTACATGAAGTACACCCTCATCACCATGTGTGCACGTCCATCCCCTTACCTTATATCCTGCCTCTAAGCCAGGCTTGGGGGTGACTACAGTGTGCATTCAGCTATGTTTGGTGCTGGGATTAAAGTGAAGTTCCCAACTTTTGAAGTTGCAGGCTTGAGGGGCACACAGTGATTTAAAGTCAGGTCACCTGACTTAAAGGGCGGGGGCTGATTGATTGAAAGCCAAGGCAGCTGACTTAAAGCCTGTATCCCTCAGCTGCAGGACAAGACCAACTTTGGCGGTGCACGGGTTCGTTCCAAGCCAGCACTGCTGTTCAGGAAGAGCTTCCAGTAGCGCCTTAGTGCAGGGGGGACTTGGTCCGTTGTCTTGACCCTGCCCTCAGAGGGGGGCCACCTGCTCTTCTGGAGGAGAATCAGGGAGGGGGAAGTGCAGAGTCCCGGCTGTAGTTGCGGCACCCCTTGTCTGATGTCAGGGAAGGGGGTGGGGCTGTGTGGTGTCCTGGGGCTGGACTCACCAGGTGGGACTCAGCCTCTCAGCCTCCTAACCTCACCCCACACACCCCACAAGAGTTTCCAATAGTATGTAATTGCACCTTAGGTTCTCCGTCTTCAAATTCATACCCAGGCTACCAGGTCCCTTGATTCAGCCAATTCCTCTGTGTTCTTTCTTCTGTTAGGTACAGTCCCAGAGGGAGGGGCTGGGGGATGGGACTGGAGGGACCCCGGCAGCACTGGCCTCAGCTGACTGAATACATCCGGGGCTTGCGCTATCACACATGTGCGAGGACCCTTAAGGCGGAATCGAGGGGGCCAGTTAGAGGCAGTCCTTGCTGCCTCAAGTGAGTATGGATCACCATCAGGTGGGGAGCATGCTGAGCCCTGAGAAGTACTGTTAGGAGGATGTGTTCCTCCCTCGGCTTCAAGGACGTGGGTGGGCTTTAGGGCTCCAGTTCCCCTCAAGGCCTCCAGGTCTGACTGTACCCCAGCGGCCTTGCAGACCTGGCTTCCTGTCCCAGAACTTGCCAGGCTCCAGGAAGAATCCAGACTGCAGAGATGGTGCCTGAGCACTCCAGCTTAAGAAGTGCTGTCCCCGGGGACCCAACAGTGGAGGGTGGAAGGGTGCAGGGAGTAGGGGGGTAGGGTAGGGAAGGGTAGCTGCCCTGGGAGACGTTGAGAGAGAAATATTGCCCCCCACACCCCTGCCCCCTGCAACTGACCCATTGCTGCCATAGGATCTCAGGGCCTTTTAGTCAGAGATGCCTCTGCTTCTTTACTCCTGTGTTCAAAACTATGCAAAACCAACTCTTCATCCTCTTGCTGCCTTGCCAGGACTTTTAAAGCACTGTTCTTTTGAAGCACTCATTCCCTAAACTGCAGTTTGGAGTTGTCCCAGCTATTTAAAAGTGTTCTCCTTAAATTTAGTAGACTAAGTTCTCCTAAATTTAGTAGACTAAATCCTACTCTTGGAAAAACGATCTTCGCTTCAGAGGAGATCGTCTTTTCTGCCCATTCCTTCTTTCTACTTCCCTCTTAAGCGCCCCTGTGCTCAAAGAGCTTGGTGATTTATTTTTTGCTTGATGTCAAAAAGAAACCTTCCCCATGTACCCCAATAAACTGAGACTAAATCCTACTCTTTTGGAAAAACGACCTTCACTTCAGAGGAGATCGTCTTTTCTGCCCATTCCTTCCTTCTACTGCCCTCTTAAGAACCCCTGTGCTCAAAGAGCTTGGTGATTTATTTTTTGCTTGATGTCAAAAGACACCTTCCCCATGCACCCCAAAAAGCTTTCCTGGAACATAGGTGTTTCAACACCATAACAGTGTTTTGCAGTTAGTATACACTGGGTAGGCTGCCTAGCAATCCCTCCAAGAGCCAGAGGTGAGCAACACCTTTACTTATTTGAGTGGATGCCCTTCAAGTTTAGGAATGTCTCATTCTTATGACCCAGCAGATAAGACAGAGCCCTGGATGGCTGTGGCTGTGATTAGATAACTTCTGGTGATTTTATTTCCCTTACTGAGCTGCTGCTTCTAGGTTAATTTCATTTTATTACCTGTCCATTTTTAAAGAAAGACTGACAAAGTCACTGTAATAGGTCAGAAGTCTGAGCTCAGGGTTGGTCAAAGGTATTCACAGGGAGGAAGGTGGATAAAAATAGGAGGATAAAACAGGAGGGTTGACAAGTACAGCCAGGACACCCGTGTTCACCGTGCATACTAATAAAAGCCAGAATCTCCTCATTTATCTCTGGTGGGAAGTTCTGATGGTTTCACAGGATCAAACTCAAATCATATTCAAACTAGGGGATTTCCCTGAGCATAATAGGAAGTATCCATCCCTAGCAGGAGTCAATGCAGAGGAATAAAGACGCAGATGTAGAGAACAGACTTGAGGACACGGGGAGGGGAAAGGGTAAGCTGGGATGAAGTGAGAGAGTGGCATAGACATATATACACTACCAAAGGTGAAACAGATAGCTAGTGGGAAGGAGCTGCATATAGCACAGGGAGATCAGCTCAGTGCTTTGTGACCACCTAGAGGGGTGGGATAGGGAGGGTGGGAGGGAGGGGCACGGATATGGGGATATATGTATACGAATAGCTGATTCACTTTGTTATATAGCAGAAGCTAACACAACATGTTACAGCAATTATACTCCAATAAAGATTTTAACAACAACAAAAAAGAACCCAAAAAACTAAGTCAATCAAGCCAACAGAGACATTGTACGTGTTTACAGTTCAAGAAATCCACAAGAGAATCCTTTATTCTGTATGCGATGAATGGTCCATTCGAAAAGAAAAAAATTTTCTAAAATGTTGTTTTTCCATTTATTGTTCAGAGCATCATTTTTATACCTCTGCATTCCTTACTATTCAAAGCCAAGTCACGTGAGTTACAGGGAAGCAGCTGATTGATTTAAAGTTGGGTCATGTGATTTAAAAACCAGTGGCAGTTGATTGATTTAAATTCCGGTCATATGACATGAGGAGGGGGTGCTAAAAACTGCTTTTTCATCTCTGGCTCAGAATATCATATCTACCTTGGTTTTTCTTATGATTTAGAAAACTTGAGCTGTCTCTCCTTGGAATCATCAGTAGAAAAATACAGTATTTCAGGTTCATTCTTGAAACCAACTTCTCACTGTTAAGGTGTATTGACTAAAAGATCTTCCTTCTTCAAGAGAGTCCAAACCTCTGTAAGACACCTCATTGTAATTGGAGAAAAAAGAAGAATGAAATCAGGCCAGCAGCTGCAGGAGGCCAAGGCAGCC